>NC_092863.1:20753815-20829739 GCF_032062135.1 Pyxicephalus adspersus | reverse complement strand
TTTTGAGTAACCTTCTGAGTAAAAGATTGCACAGAAATACTCCTTTAAAGATTCTTCGGGAGTGAAAGTCTGTTTTAATGATGCTTCTAAATTTCATAGTTATTTATTTTAATGGTAATCGTGCAAACGTTCTCTTCCATTATTTATTTTAAAAATATTTTAATGATGGAGTGTACGATCCTGGTAGTAGTATTGAGCATTGGTTCTGCAAATCATATTTTCGCCCATTAATTTACAGATTTAACTAGAACGAGAAATTACCTCCAAATTCTTGATCAGGTGACAGATCAAAAGTGAATAGGATGAAGCCATTCATAAACATTTTTTGACTAAAGCGTTATCCACTCTTTGATTCCTGGAAATGTGCACTAGAGCCGTGTACAAATGACAGACACATTTTGGAAATTAGGTTGAAACAGAAACAGTTATCTGTTGACTGTCTAAATATAAAGAGAGACATAATTTACTTTATAATGATTAAAGCATAACAGATTCCTTTGGTAACTTCCACTAAAAGCTTTATTGTCAACAAACACTAATGTAACATCTTTTGATCTCTTACCAAAAAAGAGATTTTCGTGATTGGATGGTATACTGCAGACTTTGAGACAGGCACGCTCTATGGTGTACTTTGTGTTGACCGTTAACAGAGCCGGTATGTGGCCTTTCTTAATTACTGGTGAAAATTGTACTCTTAACGCAGAGAGATGCTTGTTTTTGAAATAATTGGGTTCTGCCAACATAAGACAATGTCCTTCTTCCAATCATATCATGATATCTAAACCATTTAAAAGCAGTTTGGTTTATTATATCCTGTAAATAGAACTTAACAATTCTAGAGCTCCGGAATCTACTGCGAAGCTAGTCACTTTGAAAAAACTGTCCATCGTATCCTTGTAGAATAATCCGGCTGTAAAATGAGATGCTAAAGTGGTATGTTATTTAAAATAGTCCCGATGAGCGCCTAGTAGGTATACAAATTATTGGACGTAGAAATAATACAATCACCTAACCTGATATTGACATAATTAAAAAGACTAGTTATTGGGTGGTTAATCAAAGCCAATGCATCCTTTGATGATGGGGAAATTATCGGGTTTGACTATTTTACTCACAAGGATTCCACAATTTTATTGAACCAAGATAAAAAATACAACTTTAGTGATAACATTAAGGCTTAAATACAAGGTGTTTTTCCAGTTCCAGAATAAAACAATTTCTTCAGCAAATAAAATCGTATATCAAGATAAAATGTACCTTATCATTGTTTTAAAAATTCAATCATAGTGGAAAATTTTTGATTAGCAGATAAAACCTTATATTAGGATAAACCCTACGTTAATATTTTACTCTATATGGCTTAAAATAACAATACATTAGCAGATAATAACTTATATTAAGATAAAGTCTACAGTATCATTGTGTGACATTTAATAAGAGTCCACACACTGTTTGCCTCTGTAGGGCCTACATTTTTCCTGTCACTTAGTAAATAAATATACATCTCACTCATGGCTATTTACATACATTAAATAGGATCAATAAAGTCATGCTTAAATATTAAAATGTTTTAAACTTTCCAGATAGCAGTGCTTATACAATTAATAAAAATCCAACAAACAATTTGTTGGTGCGAGGAAGAACACTTAAAAAGGCCATAAAATACACTCATATTTAAAATCATTAAAGCTACAGACCCATTTAAAAAGTAAGCCTGTCCATTTCCAGATCTCATGTGAAAATGGGCAGTTCCAGAAAAAGCGTAATACTGTCTCATTGTTGGTGCAAGTAACCAGACCGACTTCAACCTTGCCTGCGTGAAATTTGAGACCTGTATTACTGCCATTAGTTTCCTCTGGTTGCCAAACAACTCAGGATCTGGATGTTGTAGTTTAAAAACTCTTTTAAATTCCTCCAAAACAGCATAATTTGGAGATAAAAGCAAAGGTATTCCGGCCAAAACCAATTCTGGCTAAAAACCATACCAACTGGGTATTTTAAAAAAACAAGTAAAAATGCAATCTGCTTTAAAAATTTTAAAAACCTAACAGAAATATTTAATATAAAAGTATATATTAAAATGTATCTTTCCCTCCATTTACTTTACTTTTGTACATAAAATCACATTTTAGTTTTTCCATTATGGATTTCCATTAAAACATAAAACATATGTGTGTTAGTTTCTGTACATACAATTCTGAGGAAGGATAAACCATAGCTACATATAAAATAATGGGAAGTAAAATAATTTTTATTATTAAAATTTTGCCTTCCATTGACAGTAACCATAACAATATTTTTTTCTCAAGTTTAGTAATTACCAAATTCCAATCACTATTGCCGGTATTCTTTTGGTTAAAAATGATGCCTAAAATATATAATTTTAATTTCCATGCTCTGGATTATAATCCCTGAGGTCTGAGATAGATTTCATGACCCCACAGTAAAACAGTCACATTTTAAGATATTAAGTTTAAAATCAGAGACCAAAAAAGGTTAGTGTGTGAGAACACCCTCTGTATGTCATAAGGTGTAGTACATAAAATAGTGACATCGTCTATATAGCCCAACACCTTTACCTGGTTCCCACCACTACCAGGTATGGGTACCCCTCGCATTTATCTTTGCAAATTAAAATCAAGAGGGGTTTCATGGCGCAGATAAAAAGTAAGGAGGACAAAAGGGCAACCCTGTTTTACACCCAGACTTTAAAATGACCTTTTTTGATAAAAAATAATGTTTACTGAAATCTGGCTAAAATTAGTTAAAATAGGACTAAATTAGTTAAAATAGCACTTGGAATAAACATTTTTGCTAAAACCTTTAAAAGGTGCTTACAAGAGGCAAGATCAAAAGCTTTTTTAAATTCCTAGGATAAAATAGCGAGACTCTGATGTCTATTTTTAGAATACAAAATAAAATCATGAAAATATTAAGGGATTTGGTAATACTTTTGCCAGGTACACCACAAACCTGACTGGGATGGATCAACTTCTCGATATATCTGTTTTAGCTTGTTTGCAATTATTTAAGCCATAACCCTAAAGTCTAAAATTTAAAAGGGTGATAGGTCTATTTTTGTAAGATTCCAGATAAAACTCAATTGGCAACCTGTCCGACCGTTCACAGGTATTATTGTAGGATAAAAGTTCTTAATCTAAACTATCAAGTTTAAAATATGGGACATTTGGAAAGTCATTTAAAAGCATTGGAGCAATAGCTTTTTTCACTAAATGATTCTTGATACAAATTAAAAGTATGATTCAACATGCCCTCCAAAGATGTTTCATAATTCAACAATAAAATACCAACCTTTCTGTCCATTACAAAAAAGGGGTGGGAACATTTTTCAATTTGTTCCAAATGTTGAACATTGAACAAATGTTACCCTTGCATTCCAGTACCATTGTTATTTCATTTTGGAGGCTTAAAATGTCATTATCCACATCAATCCCCACTTCTTTTATTTTTAAGGGCATGTAATTTTCTTTTTTAAAACATTAAACCACTGCTTTTTACCTTTTGTCTTTGTTACCTGCTGAGATATTAAAATCCCTAATCTGGGGTTTAATGCCCTCCCACCAGTGTAGCACTGATTCATGGGGCTTTTGCAGTCTCTGCCACCACTGGTAGATCCGCAAAATCTTCTCCCGAATCAAAGAACCTTTCTAAAAGAAAGATGAAAAGGTGTCACACACCTCTTTTTACCCTCTGTGCTCCCAAAAAACTGAAACATATTAGGGGCATTTCATGATCCGAAAATATGTTGGTAAAACAATTGCATTTAAAAAAAAGTAAAATCCTCAAAAGAATGGATAAAATTGATTCTGGAGCTCACTCTTCCATTGAACCAGGTGCAACCTGGGTCTTCTGGATTGAGTTCCTTCCAAGAATCACATAACTTGAAATCATCAATAAAATTCTTTAGCAGGTACGAATTGCAGTCTCACCTATGGTTCAGATCTCCCCCCTGTCGGTGCTCCCCCTCTCTAATGCAATTAATATCACCACTGACCTGGAGAGGTCCCGAACCTGTACAAAACAAAGGCAGTGTTTCAAATAATGCCGCCCTCTCTTGCTTTTCGGCAGGGGCATACACATTAAGATATGTATAAAAAGTCAGGATTCCAAAACCCACAAATCTGTTGTCATGGCACCAGACCAGAGAGATGGGGCAAACATCAAATCTTTTTCAAGTCCATGCTGTTTTATATGCCGCATTCCTGGAGCATGTAGATATAAAAGTTTATAGTATCTAGAAAAGAGAATAAAGCAGACCTCCTCATTGGCCTCTTTAGTAGCCTCACATTCAGTGAGACAACTCACAGGGTAGCTGCTCTCATGTGCGTGGGAATCACCCATCTCAGAATCTGAGGCCCCCCTGTAGTGCCAGATCCTGGATGTTCACAGGGTCCAAAGCAGACAGATATTCTAAACCCCGGCTTATCCTTAAAAACATAAAAAGGGTGTTGCACTTAAAAAAAAATATTTAAAATTTTTACTTTAATTAAAAGGGTTGTCTACCCTTTTATGTAAAGTAAAAATTTTGAGTTTAGGTCTGCTTTAAGCAGCTTATCAAGGAGACAAAGGAGATGGTACAAGCTCCTTGGTGCTCTTGATCCTGTATGTAAAGGCCAAAGAAGTCGAACAGAACTTCCTGATTGATGAAATGTAGGTTAGGAACACCCTTAGGGAAATCATATATAAATAGCATAATTTCTCACTAACAGACTATTGAAATCATCCTAAGGCAGTAGGTAACACCTCTGCTTGGAACCCCACTCTGTATTGTAGGGGACTAAGCTTAGGAACAATAGCAAAACAGGAAATGGGGTATCTCTAACCTGTTCCTCTGAAAAAAGCCTGTTAGGTGAACTGCTTTAAGAATAGAGAAATAATAGAGAATAGAGAAATAATAGAGAAATAAACTTTATGTTGTAATTGCTGTAAAGTTTGATTTCATATTTTTTAAAAGACATTGTTAGTTTTTGATTATTAGTAAAAGAGGACGCTTCTGGAATGTGTTTGTCAGGACTGGTCTGGACATGTTATTGTAAGTAAAAGCCACTCTCTTACTGTTTTCTGGTATTTATTACAGGATAAATGTTCACCTATATTGTGAATGTCAAGCTGTTAAATAAATAAACATCTTCTTTACATTTAGCTTTTATCATCAACAAAAGGTTTTTATTTGAAAAAAACCTTAGCTAATAAAAGGTTACACTTTACCAGTTGTTAGGAAGGCTTAGCTATCAGGTATCAGACTGTTAATAATAATATTAATATACACTGTACATTAAATAGGGGTTGAAATTGATAGACAGACAAAGACAGTGATACAGGAGGAGGAGAGAACCCTACCCCAAAGAGCCTACAATCTAGTAGGTGGGGGAAAGTATCAGACAATAGGAGGAGAGATATGAAGTGCTGGCAAGTAGTGAGGGTTTAGGAGACAGAAGAAGACGCTAGGCAGGTTTGAAATTATGGGTTTTGAGTGCTCTTTTAAATAATCAGAAAGTAGAAACAAGCCGACTAGGATGAGGAAGACCATTCCAAAGAGATGGGGCAGCTCTAGAAAAGTCCTGGAGCCATGCATGTGAGGTTATGACTGAGGAAGTCAGTAGTAGGTCATTGGAGAAGCAAAGAGAGCGGCTAGGGGAGTAGTTTTCTACCAGGTCAGAAAGATAGGTGGAGCAAGAACCGTGGAGCTATTTGAAGGCAAAGCACAGGAGCTTGAATTTGATTGAAATTGAAGCCAATGAAGAGAAATACGAAGAGATGAAGCAGAGGAGTGGCCTGAGGGGTGTATAGGTCTGCAACATTCATAACTGATTGTGGAGGAGAGAGTCGGGTTAGTGGAATACCAGAGAGATGGATGTTACAGTGGCCCAGTCAAGATATTGGGACAAGTAGGGGCGAATGTTGCAGATGTTGCACAGATGAAAAAGTGACAGGACCTGGAAATGTTCTGAATATGGGGGTAAATAAAAGGGCAGAATCAAAATTAAAGCCAAGACAAAGTGCCTAAGAGGAGGGACCAATGACAATGGTGTTAACAGTTAGAAATATGTCAGGGGGAGATTTGAGTTCAATAGATTATTATTGGGTTTGTAATATAAAAAATACAAAACACAGCAGTAAACACAACCATATATAAAAGAAAAAACACAAAACATAGACCAAGTACAACAGTTGCAGTGCTTTGTGTAAGTTTACATTGAGGATATAGTCATTAATTAACCTAGACCTAATACAGATGGAAAAGCTACCAAAATAGCATAACATAACATTTAGTCTCTGAACAATGGACAAAATAAAATAAAAAATAAATAATTAAAGGGATATTCCGAGATTGGCCCATTAGGCTAACTTCTGTTTAATGTTCACACTGGGGATATGTTGGGCAGTGTGCTATGTGCACTCCATACTTCCCATACCCTAGAAAAGTTTTCTTATGTGTCATTTAAAATACTGGACAGCTTCTCGTTGAGGAATGTATTGTCTATACGTGACAACACTTCGTGATAAAAAAATACCTGTTTCTTCCAATTTTTTGCTATTGTTTGGTTGGCTTCAAGGGAAATATGCGCACATAGTTGAAACTGAGTGTTAATGAGAGTAGAGGGTTTGAACTGTGATAGTGCTACTCAGGGGTCTCGGTGTATGCATTTTTGAAATAGGGTCCCCGATAGTCTAAACACTCTGCCCCAAATCTTATAACCGATGGACAGGTCCACCATATGTACAAGTCAGTGCCAATCTCCAGACAACCTCTAAAACACAGACTTGACATGGTTTGTGAAATATGTCCCAGCCGTGCTGGCACCATATGCCACCTCATCATGACCTTGAAGGCAGATTCTATGGTCAGTATGTTTGTAGAGCATTTGGACATTCTAGTCCAGTTTTGGAACCATTCTTCATCTGATCTCGATTTTCTCAAATCCCTTTCCCAGTGGGATGTTTAGGAATTTTAGGAATGTGTTGATGCCCTGGTCACTTTAGTTAATTTTGAGTAAATAACTGTAAATTGTTTGGGACACAAGGGAAATCTGAGGCAAATATGCTTGAACACAGTCAATTTAGCTGTGTGGTCTAACCTCTGAGTCAGGGATTGGATCCAGTGCATTAATTGTAATACTGGAAAAACTCCCTGTCGGGTATTTGGTGTGTAGCACAGATATCCTTCCAACTGATAATTCCCCTCCTACCTAGCAAGGAATGCACTGTCTTATAATAATGTGCCAACCACCACTCAAAGGCATTTGGTAATTTAATCCAAGGCAGGAAATCAGGATTACATTGAATTGTGAGTGGAGGGGGGTGTGGGGGCATAAGACCCCCTGAGTATCTTATCCTATCCCACACTTTAAGAAGATGTACACTAATTCTAGAAGGGTGTAGATGATGGGGGAGCCAGGGAAGGATGTTTATAGCAACTGGGCGGATCAGGGTGGTTTCCAGGTGCACGCACTCCAAAACTGCAGCACCTGCATAAAGTTATGGGTGCAATCTGAGCCACTTAATAATATCTTTGTAAAGTGAAAGGATAGACAGGCTTTTGAAGGCAAATTAAAAAGTGAATGTTAATATTTTAATAATGTATACTATGCTCCTATACTTTACACAAATCAAACAGGTTGTGACACAAAAGAAGATTTATATGTGATTACTTTATATACAGTACACAGGTTTAAAGTATACAGTACAGTACACAGGTTTTCAAGTATCTTCAGCATAAACTTTAATGCAGTCTCAAGTCCCAACGCTTTTCGCCCTTAGGCTTCCTTAGGGGAGAATTGAGATTGGAGAGTAGCTTGAAAACTGAAGTTATATCCAATAACGGCATGATAGGTATAAATGAAATTTATGCTGAAGATTATACTTGAAACCTGGTAACTGTATATAAGTAATCGCATATAAATCTTCTTTTGTGTCACAACCTATTTGATTTGTGTAAATTATAGGTGGATTGGCGAGAAATTCAAATCATTTTGTATTAGATTCAATACAAAATAGCTGTAATGAGTCAAATACAAAGAAATATTCACATAATATATATTTAATTATATATATATATTATATATGCTACTGTACACTTACATTTTTTTACAGAATTTTTTTTATGTTAATTATTAAATTTATTAAATATCGGTGAGGTATGCCTAAGAATTATAGCCTACAATGTAAAAAATTTCCATGTAAAAAAAAAATGGAACACTTTTTGCATGGAAATTTGCACAGAATTAGAACGCTAGGGGGGTTAAAATATTTGGTAAACCACAACCTTGATGGAGTATATGAGCATGCATAGTTTCTTGTGGTACTCTGGGTTTTTTGTTATGCCAGATGAAGGAGAACACTATTTGGTATGCATGAATCATATCCGTAGGTATATAGGTAGGAAAATAGTACAATAATTTCAGGAGTATAGTCATCTTCACCAAATTTATTTTATCCAACCATGAAATGGGGTGAGAACACCACCTAGTAATTAAATGCTTTAGTTGTGCAAATAGGATGGGGGGGGGTCGTTCATGCATCGTGCAGTCTTTTCTCGTTGGAAAGGATCGTGAAAGATCCTTTCCAACGAGAAAAATTGCAGGTGTGTACACAGCTTTAGAAGAGAAAAGCAGTGTTGAGAAACATGCTCATGACGTAGTGCAACTAGATAAGATTTGGTTACTATACAATATTCAAATTGTAAAGATACAACATAAGCACCTAGTGACAACATTATTTATAATTAGCAGATATAATATTTATGTATATTAGCAGATAATATAGGAAGGCGGCAAAGCACACTTTTGCCTAAAATTCTCTTTGATAATATATAGAACCATTATATCAAAATAGTTATATAGTTGTACACAATGTTGTACCCAAGTATAGTTGTACCCAATACATTATGTGCTCCTTGACATAACAAAATCTGCAAGGTAACACAGAAGAACATAACCAAATGTGTGACATAGCAGGTCATCAGAAAGTGTACTCTAAGGGGACTATTCTTTCATGTGACTGAATCAAGTTCTTCGTCCAATCAATACTAGAGTTTGGTTTCAAGAGTAAGTAATAAAAACTGCTTAAAACCCACCATCTACATGCCCTGAACAGATGATGATCATTAGGATTTTGTTACCATCATGTATGGAGAAGCTGTATAAAATGTATCCTATTAGTAGTTGGTCAGTCTGTTTGACAACTGCAGCACTGAAGACAAATGGCAGCTGTTGCCCTTTGAGGTCTGAAGTCATGTCTGCAGGGAATTACAAGCCCAAGCGGTTAAAAAAGTATGGCTTGTTCATTAGACACTGCTTCAGGGAAAATGGCCAACTCTGCCTCAGAAAGTACATCAAAGAGCCAATTATTTTTATTATATTGTATGCGTGTGTGTTTTTTTTATATATATATATATATATATATATATATATATATATATATGAATATATATATACACACACATATACAATATATATACACATACATATATACACATACATACATACACACACACCCACACACACACACACACACACACACTGCATGTAACATTATAAAACAGGAAGACAGAGATTAATGCTTTCACGGAGATTTTGACAAGATGTGCACAGAAGCAATATATCAGAATAATGCAGTATTCTGCATTTACTACACAGTTTTAGAAAGCTGTTTCTGTGTTTTATGGCATATGTTTCAGGTTGCATTAAGCTGGTCAGCTTTGTAACAGCTACAGAAAAGGAGGAAAAAATATTTTTTTTGGACAAGTTTGATTTTTTTGTGTGTGTGTTATTTATTTTGTTGCCATATAAATCATATCACAGAGCAAATTCAACAAAAAAAAAAATAATTTGTCCAGCTTATATTATTGCTTACTACATTTGTAACTAATTTTGAGTGAAATAAATTTAGATAAAACCAAAATCGGACACGAATGCTATCAATATTTATCTCATCCCAGTGGATACTCTATATTTTAAACAGGGGGCCTGTTCACCGTCCCTCAGACTGTCGGGGGGCCGTACTATAGGGCTGCTAAAAAAACTTTGTCAGTGTCTGCTACCTGTCACTCACTGCTGCCTTCATACATGGATCACACTGCAGCACATGTGTACATGATCAATGTGCATAGTATGTTTATACTATTTACAAATGTACATTGATCATGTTCATTTGTGCAGCAGTGAGCAGGGAATGAAGGCAGCAGTGAGTCTCTGCTTTGCTCATACCTTCTCTGCCTGATGGCTTCAGCCCGACAGCTCCAGCGTTACCCCGGCAACAGTGGTGTCACGTGACCGGGTTCCCTGGAGTGCAGATGGCAGGCAGCCAGAACTCAGGCAGGATAAGCAGCCTCAGCAGCCGGCGGGCCGGATGGACAACTTCAGGGGGCCGTATTCGTCTCGCGAGCCGTAGTTTGAGGACCCCTGTTCTAAATGATGAGGTGCCCAAATGAAACGCAATGCTTCTTGGAACGACAGGTGCTCACCCTGTATAAGTATATAAATGGTCCATATAGAGAACTCTCTTAGCAATTATTCACTTTGAGTTAGTTACAAGGAACAAGGGGGCTCTCTTTGTGTCTGGAGGAAAAGCAGTTTAAGCTCGAGATAAGGAAGGGATTCTTCACTGTAAGGTCTGTGAAAATGAGGAATAGGCTCCCTCAGAAAGTAGTTTCAGCAACTACTATAGATTGCCTAAAAAAAGCTGGATGTTTTTCTAAAAATACAGAATATAACTGGGTATAAAGGCTTTAAAGTAAAAATAACAGTGACCGTTGATTCAGGGAACATCCAATTGCCTCATGGAATCTGGAAGAATTTTTTTCCCCCTGTTATGGCAAATTCTACCAGGGTTTTTTTGCCTTCCTCTGGACCAAAGGTTTTATATCTTGGATATGTTTATTTCCAAAGTGCTTTTTTCAACCTGACCTACTATTTACCTATGTAAGTGCAACCCCAATACCATATATGTCAGGGTTCTCCCTGAGTAATTGTGCCAAGGGTTCCAACGCTAGGATGAACAACATGGGCCACTATGGTCATCCCTGCCTTTTGGCCCTAAGAATGGGGAAATTAGTTGAATAAAATGAGGAATATCTCACCAGTGCCAATGGGGTAGAGTAAAGCGCAGTTACCTAGGCCATAAAATTTAATTAAAAACCCCATTTCTAAAAGATATATAGTAAGTAGTCCTACGATAGGGTAATAAAAGCTTTTTGTATATCCAAAGCCAGAATCATACTAGGAATTCTTCTTTGTTTATAAAATGA
The DNA here is from genome assembly GCF_032062135.1 of Pyxicephalus adspersus. NCBI lineage: Eukaryota > Metazoa > Chordata > Amphibia > Anura > Pyxicephalidae > Pyxicephalus > Pyxicephalus adspersus. The sequence goes on along the minus strand of NC_092863.1, from coordinate 20,818,470 downwards.
ATTAAACGGATTACTTCGTTTTGGTACACACTTTTGTGGGGGTCTAGGAAGTCTACCTGGTTTTGGGATCATTACTATATGCGCCAAAAAGGGATTACATAGGGTGTCGGGGGTGTTCTCTCGCATGATCGAACATGTCTGCCAGTTTGGGGGCTAATTACCTATATACTAAACGAAGGATGTAAATATGCACGGACCCAACCTGCGCACGCACACCTCAACCGCCAGAGGGATACACAGAGGGATAATATTTCAGTACAAGGTGGCATCATTGCCAAAACTCACCACCAGATGTCCTCAGAGTACAGTGCTGGGATACACAGAGGGATATTATTTCAGTACAAGGTGGCATCATTGCCAAAACTCACCACCAGATTCACAGAGTACAGTGCTGTAATAATATCAATCTGCCAGCTGTGTTATAGGAATACCCCAGTAAATTCCCGATTCTCAAAAGAATCGTAAATCCAAGAATGGCAATCACTTGCAATCATGGAGGGTTGGAGCCTCCTGGAAAAGTTTACATTTAATTCAATAAATATATTTGTACTAAAATTAAACAATTATTATTAAAAATAAAATTGAAGTTTAATTGTTATGCAATTCAGGTCCAATTTTATGAATTTGTTGTTCCAATTTACTTCATATAACCCTTTGTACTCTGATATTTTTTTTTTAGTTATGAGTGCAGCAACTCCAAGACATTTTGGACATAAATTATAAAACATCTAAACTTTCATTTTATTTAATAAATTGGTTAATTTAGGTAGAAATAAATTTATTTAATTAAATTAAAACTTTCCCAGGAGGCTCCACCCCCCATGATTGCAAGTGATTGCCATTCTTGGATTTACAATTCTTTTGAGAATCAGGGGGTTTACTGGTTTCAGAGAATTTCTTGTAATACAGGATGGAAAAACCATCCGGCCTTGGTGATTTGGTAGTTTTCAAGGTTTTTATTGCTGCAAGAACTTCTTCAGATGAGATCTTTGCTTTCATCTGTTTGGCCATATGAGAGTTTAAGGTCAGGAGAGTCAATGAGCCATGAACTTGTCAGCCAGTTCGGAGTAGAAGGTATTTCAGGATCCATATATTCTGGCAAGTATCATTTTAAATTGTTCACTAATTGTCAATGGGTTAGCTGTGAGGCTGCCATTAGAAAGCCTTAATTTTATCAGTGTGGTATAAGAATGTTTGGGACTAAGAATATTGGCTAACAGGGATCCAAGTTTGTTTGCATAAAAATTTCTCTTGGACCAGCAGAGTTGTTTCTCCACCTGATAATCCAATAATGTATTTAATTCCACCTTGGTCTGATGTGTTTCCTAGTATAACTGCTTAGATTTAGGTTCATTTTCAACCGGGATTCTAGTTGTTCTATATTCTAAGTTCGCCTATTTTCCTAGCTTTTTTCAGGCGTGATGCTATTTGAATGAAAGCTCCCCGTAAAGTTGCCCTATGGGCATTCCACAGAGTAATAGGTGAAGCCACAGAAGAGCTATTATTATCAAAGTAACCTTTTTAGTGTTTTCTCTATCTCCTTAGCCAACACAGAAAGCGTGAGTTAAGACGCCAGTGGAACTCCGTCAAGGTGGGGGTGATTGATGTACATTGCATTATTAGAGGAGAATAATGAGACCAAGGGGTAGATAAAATCTTTGATTTTAGCACCTGGGGAAGCAAATTGTCGTTTTAAGAAAATATAGTCTATAAGTGTATTGCTAACATGTGTAGATGAATAATTTGAATAATCCGTAGTAGTGGGATTGAGTTCTTTCCATACATCAAAAAACTGGTACTGAGATAGGAGCTTTGATAGGGCTGAGGGCTGGGGAAATTGAATTTTAGCAGATCCTAAGTTAGTTGTAGTTGAATGTTCTAGTTTTGGATCAATAATCATATTAAAGAGTACCATTATTAGTAAAGTGTCCCTGGTGTACTTCTCAATCAGGAAAGAGATGTCTGAAAAATCGTAATTGATGTGTGATAGGCACATAATAGTTTACCAAAGTGACATCCATATCATTGATCTTCCCTTAAAGAAGATAGTGTGGATAGAAATGACTAGTGGGGTCTGCTATCTCCACTTCACAGTTAAAAGGTACCAATCTGTGAAAGGCAAGTAATTCTTTATTTTTCTTGGAAAGTTGAGTGAAATACTTTTGGGTAACATCTGTAAAAATATTTCAGGAGAAACAGTGCGGAGAATCTTGTCTCTTGGAATCCTAGGATGTGTGCGTGAAAAGTGGAGTAGAAATTAAACACTTTCCAACATTTGTTAGGGGTATTAAAACCCTATACATTCTGCAATATGACTGGTAATTTACTTGGAGTCATGTTAGGTGGTTAGAATATCATATTGCTTCTTGAAAAGCCTTTCGACAGTGAGTGTAGTGTTAAAGTGTGGTAGTCTGGCTTTGTAGTCCATAGATTCAGCACTGAGGCCAGATTTCCTCCACTTGCACTCAGCTACACGAACAGTCTGTAAATGTTTGGTATGACTTTTCTGCGAGGGTCGAGGGTTGGCAGGTCGGGGGTAGTGGAAGGTGGCAGGGGTAACTTTATTCAGAACCAGAGAAAGAGTGTGGTTTAACTGAGTGGCAGCTTTATCTAGAGATGTTAATTTTGAGAGAGTTGGAGTGAGGGACGTAAGTTTGAGAATAGGTTGTCGACAAGGTTACGGATATCTCCCTGCCACTGACCAGGTCTTGGATGTAGCAAAGGGGGGCATGATTTAGATAGGATGAAGGTGATAAAGTTGTGATTAGAACCGGGATAGGACGAGTTGCCAAGGTGGGTGAGGTTGCAGAGTTTGAAAAATATCAGGTCTAATGTGTGTCTAGCGATATGTGTGGGGCTGTTTATGTTTTGTGTGAGTCCAAAGGAGAAGGTAATAGAGAGCAGTTTGGCTGAGGAGGGATGGTTGGGGTCATCCGCTGCAACAAAGAAACTAAGCCGAGGGGGTTGTATACAACAGCAACAATGAGGGGTAGCGGGCAAAGGTAGGAAGGACTCTGTACAATTAGGGGCGAAAATAAGACCCACACCACCATGTGGGATGTCAATTTTTTTTTTACCAGCCTCTACTAATAAAGATGCAATTTCCTCCTTAAAGTATGTCTGGCCTCCAGTCCAACTATAAATTCCATTATCAAATAGGTATTTTGGATGGATTAAGGGCAGATTTAGCCTTAATGAGAACAGGAAGCAGCTGGAAATAGTGTGTGGTATCTGTCATGTAAACTGGAAGTAGGTGGTTTGATGGGTAGTGTAGTCCTTTCACTATTCCCAAAGGGGGGAGAGGCTTGTTTTCCATAAAAAACAGGGAACAAAGATTATAAAAGGAGAGGAATGGTCAATGGTCAATGTTTCTAAGGTGTTTATGGGGTATTACAGAATGTGTCATAAAGCATAGGAAGGTTTTATTAAATGTAGATCATCTGTGTTTGCAAGCACTGAGAGCAAAGTTAAAACTCAAGCCAAATCAAGAAACAGGTAATCTTGCAGCAGAACCAACTGTTTAGCAAATTATGCAGATTGGCCCTAACGTTAAAATTACATTTTTAAGTTTTATTTATCTATATCAACATTTAATACAATGCTACTAATCAGTATTTCTTTTTAGGGACATTTACATAGTCTGCCCTTGCATTGTGTTGGCTGAAAGTCATAACTGGTTCATGAGATTTTACTTGACCAGGAGCGGCCACTGAAACACAATTAGGTATTAAAAGAAATGTTAAACCCTAAGAATGACACATCACTGCATAAGTACAGCTTAATAAATCAGAAGCAAAGAACTTGGATGCAGGAGACAGAAATAGGATAAGACACTTATCCTATAATACTGCTCAGGCTAAATAATAAATTGTCCAACAACCTTACAACAATAAATTAGGTATTATGGGTACGCACAGCTTTATATATATGTGATATATAGATTTGTCTCAGAATATGAAAAAGACAAGAAATGCTTTATGAACTATTAACAGGCGGTTTAAGAAATGGGACATAAAAAGAAGCCTTAACTGACTCTAAGAATAAACTGCTGATCTGCCTTAGTGCCAACTCAAATGAATAAGAAAGAGCTATGCCCACCATGTCAGCCAAGTAAAATTGTTCTGACATCAATTAGTGACAGTACATTGAATGTTATCAGGTCACTGGCACTGGATAAGAGATGAATATATGAATTAGACTGCTTGTTTTCTAGCAGATTTACGTCAAACCAGTAGTATATAAGCAAAGATACTGCTTGTGACTGGATGTTTTGACCTAAGAGTGTAAATCCATGAAGATGTTAGTCATTGTTTATCTCTAATACCTGTACCTAAATGGAAGTGGGCAAAAGATGTCTTAAGTGGGCAGAAAGTCCTAAAAATGTAGGACACATTTTTTTTTTTTTTTTATTTTCACACTTTCAATTTCACCCTTGAAGGTACTTTTAAAAAAATAAATTTTTTTCCTGCATTTTTATAGCTGCAGAATTTTTTTTTCCTATTCATTGCTTCAAATCTGTACCAATAAGAGTATTTTTACAATAACTTTTATGGTAAACTTATAGTAAACTTATAAACTTTTAGTGAAAATAATTTTCCCGGCACCTACATATCAGCATAACAAATGGGTAATCCCTTTCAACTCCCACTGTCAGGATGTAACTAGTTAAATTCAGGCCACCTTCACCTTGACAGTAGCTCTGCTGATGGTTCCTTGGGGCATCATATAGTGTTTGATAAATTGAAACCACAAATCGCCTCTCTCTCTGTCGCTCTCTCTCACTTTCTCTGTCTCTCTATTATCTTTTAAAGAGGGAGTAAACTCAAAAAAAAAAAATACACTTACCTTCAATCCCGCAGGGCAGTTACCCCGGTGATGTCCTGCATGGTTTCCCGCATCGTCACGGCATCTGTTCCAGAGCCGGCGCTCCAGGAGCCACCATCTTGGTCTTCTTTTCTGAGTTCTTCATCCTACGCCACCTGACCCAGGCGAAGATCGGGTGACATAGGATGAAAAAAAATTGCTGATGTGTTTAATATACTGGTAGTGACAATTTTCACTTTCAAAAAAAACAGAAATTGAAGTTTGATTCACATGGTGAAAAGAACCAGGCCACTAGGAAACTACCATTACATATGGATGCAGCTAACTATGCTCTGGGATTGCCATCTATGTGTGCACTATTTATCAAATCCCACTGCTTGCAGGGGTAAGTATAGCCAGGCAGCTAAGTTTGCAATGCAATAGCAATTTAAGGACAGTCCATCAGCTGGAAAAAAAAAAGATTTATCAAACATGTTTTATTTCTAACAATGGTACAATGACAACTAAAATGGGACTTACATTTGTAAATTTCACTAAATGAATTTGTATTCCCTCCAGCCTTGGAGAGCTTTATTACATCAGGGCCAAAGTGAGAATGTATTCCTTAAAATAACAGTGATCCCACCTTTCTTTTCAGCTTGGGTTGTCTGTAGTCATTTAACAAAGACCTAGTCAAACAAGATAGGTGGTACATCATACTTGCGGTTTTTGATCAACTCAGCTAGCTTACCCGTTTATACTACTTCAGCCCTAATGGATTCAGAAAGTCTGTCTCTGCCAGCCATATCTTTCAGTACGCCATGTCTTTTCTGATGTTTTAGCCATGAGTATAGACATTGATCATAAGATCTACAGTTACTAATGTTGCAGGTGTCATTAGTATGCAACACAGAGTTATAAGATCAGTATTATGTACTTTAAAATGCATAGATCTGTAACTATCAAAAGACCTAGACACTTTGTCTGGACCTACCTTAAAAGGCTCTTTGTAAAATTAAGTAGATAAGCCCACAGCTCCCAAATTCATCCGCTATCCATGACTCTCCACTGTACCCCCTGTCCATAGCTTTCATTAACTCATTCGCCCAAAGCTTATCTATGCATCTCCATCCACAGTTTATCCAAAGCTCATCTATGCATCTCAATCCACAGGTTATCCAAAGCTCATCAATGCATCTCCATCCAAAGGTTATCTCTGCTACTGTTATCCACAATGAACTGACTAATCACTTAACTAATCTCTATCAAGACTGTATTCAGAAAGGGGAGGCAGAGCATAAGTCACCCAGTGTACAGTAGTCAGACGCCTACCTGTCTAAGCCTTGAAAAGGAAACTATGTAAAAATAGTCAGGGGTGCTACAGTCCACAGCTCCCCTCTGTACCCCCTGTCCACAGCTCACAATATTTCACTCCATAGTTCACCTCTGCACCCCTATTCATGGCTGACCTCTACAATCATATCCAAAGTTCACCTACAGTGGATATAAAAAGTATACAGACCCTTGTTAAAATGCTAGGATTTTGTTAAACAAGACCACAATAATTTCAAAACTTTTACCATCTTTAATGTGAGCTCCAACCTGTACAATTCAATTGAAAAACAAATTTGCTAGGGGAAAATAAAAAAAAATAAAAAAAGTGTGCACACCTTTAATCTAATACTTTTCTGAAGCATCTTTTGATTCAATTACAGAATTCATTCTTCTTGGGTAGAAGTCTATCAACATGGCACATCTTGACTTGGCAATATTTGCCCACTCTTCCTTGCAAAGGCCTTCCAAATCCATTTGCGAGGGCATCTGTGTACAGCCCTCTTCAAGTCACCCTACAGATTTTCTGTTTCTGTTCCGATTTAGGTCGAGATCCTGGCTGGATCATTCCAAAACAATAATTTTCTTCTAGAAAATCCATTCTTTTGTTGATTTAAATGTATACTTGTGGTCATTGCAATTCTGAAAGATGAAATTCCCCTTCATCTACAGCTTTATAGCAGACACCTGCAGGTTTTGGGGCAAAAGTGACTGGTATTTGGAACTGTTCATAATTCTCTCTACCTTTACTAAAGCTGCAGGTGCAGCTGACGAAATGCACCCCCAAAGCACAATATTGCCACCACCATGCTTCACCGTGGGGATAGTGTTCTTTTGGAGTAGAAGAGGATTATGACCATGGTAGTTATGCTTTTATCTGCACTATACTATCACAAAGGAATGTTGTCTGTTGACAGATAACCCCTCTAATTTCCCCAACCATGGCCCAAGGGTGCCTCACCCCTTTACCTTACCCGCAGTCCCAAATAGCGCTGCCCGCTGACCTAAGCTACCAAGGACAATATGGGTTCCCATACAGGGCATATTCTGCCAGAGTCTCCAACCACCTCACAGTCTCCCTGTCCATCCCTGCTGGACTTGCTAGGATGTCACATATCACATGTCGAAGGAATTACTTGTGTAGTGACAGTGAATGCATTATTGCTGTAACAATCTCATCTTGGCAAGTGCCACTCATGGTGCACCAAGTTATTTATATATTGTTAGCAAGGCAGAAGGAGCAAAGGCATTTGCCATCTGATGGGAGCTGTGCTATATATATATAAAAATTAAACCATTCAGTGAATAAAATCTCAAAAATCATTTGATGCGTCTCACAGACTACAGTCCACGTCTTCAGGAATCAATTGATCTACCATTTTGCACATACAAATTTTTAAAAAAATCAATAAAAATTACACTTACAATAATCACTGATCATCCATATATGTCTCACATATGTCGCAGTCCCTTCAAAGATAGTGTTAAGAACTCACAAAAAGTCATAGCAAGGTTGGTAAAAAGCTTAAAGGAATATTATTACTTACATTTCAAACAAGAATGCTCCTAAGGTTTATAAATTAGGGCTACAACAGTTTTACAGCTCTGCACATCTTTAATTAAATCATCTCAATCCTAAACAAACACCCTATGAAAGTGTACCTAGTGAAATATTACTCTTAATACCTAAAAGTACTCCATTTACAAGCAATACTAAATAAATATATCAATACATAATTCCACATATGACTCTACTGTACATTATTACATTGGGTGAAGGCACATTTATAAATTCATGATCTCAAGTACTTCAAGGTACTTAACATCCATGTAGCAGTGCCATGAATGAATGTAAATGACTGCTTGAAAATTCTAACACTTACTATTCAGTAAGAATATACTTGAGTTTCACCCCCTAAGAGCAGGGGCCCAGTTGGAATTGTGAATGTTGCAACCCATACTTATATGCCAATACTACAGAGAAGAATATGCAAACCCCAAGAAATTTCTACAAAGTCCCATATCTTAGATATTCTAACTTCTTGCCTTTTAATTGGTAGCAAGTCTACACAGAAATTGGATCTGAATAATGAAACTTCACACAAAGAAAAAATATTTAGCAAAGTTAGGGTGCACCTTAAAATCTAACTACAGCCACCTTTCTAGTTTGAACACAGTCGGGACAAATTACACTTTCTGGCATTTTTTTTATTTTTGTCAATAACCATGCTGAGATTTTTCCTTCACTTCTTTCTGTTTTGACACTAGTAAAGGAAGGCACAAACAGAAAGTACACATTGTAAATTAGGACACAGACATGCATTACCTTTGCCTTATTTGAAACCACTATTGGAAGAAAACTATCTTGACTAGAGTAGGGCTTTATTCAGAACAGAAAGTAAATAGACCTAGTCAGTACCTTTTTTTCACTGTCTCATTTAACAGTACACAGCTATAAATAATTCACACAAAATACGGTGCATACTATAGGGGACACATGCAATGCCAGGGATATGATGGTAATTACACTGACCTTAAAGCTCCAGTAGTTTGGCTGCTGAAAAAAAATCAATAGGAGAAAGAAAAAAAAATAGAATAAAATAACATTATATAAATGTTGAACAAACAGTATATAAATAACATTACACATAATTAATAATCAAATTACTATAACTGGTATGTCTACACAGGTTTCTCTGCTTTCTATTTTACACAAAAAATAAATTACACAAATTCAAAAACTTTATTACCCCACAGCAGACTAAATGGAGTTTTAAACACTAAAGCTAGTATTACATTGACCAGGTTTCAGGGGTACTCTGGAAACAATATATTAATGTGTGCAAGTATCTTTAAATTCCTGCTTTTTATTTCTTTTGGCAGTTTAACATGTGGAAAGTGAACACAGGTTGGAATTTTAATTCCAAATCAAGGGGGCAACACCAGATTGTGAAGCCCAGGGACTAAAGCCTGTCTGGAACTGGCAACCACTGGAGGGTTCCATCAGGGGCTGTGCAAGGGGTTTTATCAATTTCACAATTTCATATGTTAAATGTGTGGGGCAGGAAGCCTCACCCATGCCGTCACAGTTTTATTGTTTTTCCACTTAGGATTCTCAGTATTCCCAGTAGAATTCTGAGTATTGACATCGTTAGGTGCCTTCTTTTACCTTACCCCTTCCCATAACCTGGGTCCAAAGGGGTCTAACGCATCCCTCTACAGGGCATCCATATGAGGCCCTTTAACCTGGAATTATCATTCCCCTCCTCATTTTTCCACCACCACTCGACCCAAATCCCTTTCCATCTTCCTAAATTTGCAATAAATTATCCAAAACACAGAACTTCTGATAATTTTCATTTCTTGTCTGCTCATAGCTGGTTAATATGGAACGTGTAAAGATAGTGAACTACAATTTTAAAGGTTTGAATTTTCCTGAGAAGCGCACAGCCTTGTTATGAGAGTTGGCTAAACTGCGGGTTTCAGGTAGCACTGATACAGAAACCCCATTTTAAAGGCGCAAATATGCCTAAACTCTCTAACCGGAATTTCAGGTCCTGTGGTGTTTCAGTGCCTATTTCAAATCAAGTTTCCTGGAAATTTGTTGATATGTATAAAGATACTGAGGGTACAGTGCTATTCATCAAAGGCCTCTTAGAAGGAAAACTGGTAAATATGGCATCTATATACACCCCCTTACTTGAACAACTAAGGTTTTGAAAATTAGAGGTGTTTTCTGAAGGTCTACTTATTTGCGGAGCAGACTTTAATTTTGTTCCAGACTCCTAGATACATCTGGTGCAGCCTTCAGGCCACATCATACAAAATCTAACAAGTTAAGACAATATTTACAGAAGCACCAACCCGTTGATATTTGGAGGCTAACTAACCCCTCAGGTAAAGACCACACGTTTTTCTCACATCCCACCAGATGTGTTCCAGGATAGACCACTTCTGGCTTCAACATTCTGACTTATCCCAGGTAACACAAAGTACTATTGACAGCATAACATTTTCAGACCATGCTCCTGTCCTGTTGGTGTTGACTCTCTCCTATGCCTCCCCTAAATCTTGTGGAAATTAAGTCCCTCCTCTCTGACCCGACCATAAAGGCAGACTTTGCCACTGAATTGAAACACTATTTTAAGGTGAACACCTTCTCTGACTGTTCGCCTACGATAGTCTGAGAAGCACATAAGACAGTGGTGAGGGGGCTGCTCATTAGACATGGTACCAATATCAAGCGGGAGAGAGAGGCCGAAATTGCATCCACATTGAAATGTATTCAGGCTCTGAAGACAGGAATGTGTAAAATAATTTGGCATTACATAGACAAAAGTTGGCATCTCTGTATTTGGGAAAGGCTAAAACGGCCATGATTAGGTGCCGAAGGAAGTATTATGAACACAGTGACAAAAGTGGCAGGCTCCTGGCCAGAGCATTGTGTGGGATGAGGGTGCACACTCATGTTCCATTCCATGCCCTTAAACTCGAAAAGATAAGCAAATACCACTGACAATTGAATAACCCAAACCCAGCATGCAGTACAGCGGAGTGGTAGGCTGATAGTCTTAAAGAAACTGCAGTTGCAATCCAATAAAAAATTAAAGCAGAAATGGAAAGATCAAGGATGTGCTGAGAAAGATAGACTTTGGACCCAGGAGGATGGTGGATTATACCGTATGTGCTCCCTATGCTGTATACATATCTAGCTGAGGAAATGCATGGCCCATCTCATCTTTACAAAGGATCTATGATTTCAGCAGTAACCACACATTGGATTGTCCTAGGATTTACTGTTACAAAACAATTTTGTCACAAATGTGATATGTGTCAACTAAATAATCCTGGAAAACTTGTAAAAACCCCTGTGAAACAATTTACCTAATGCTTTGTACCATTTTTAGAGATTGCAAATTGGTTGTGTTCAATTATCAAAACGTCAGCAATTTCAGTATGTTCTAGTGTGTGTGGCCATGATCTCTGAATGGATAGAGGTTTGGCCTGTTACCATACTAATCCTTTAACCACAGACAAAAAAAAAACTGTTACAAGAAATCATGTGCAGATATAGCCTGATGGAATCATTAGAAACAGATTCTGAAGGTTGCGTCAAAAGTTATAGAAGGCCTACAGAAGTTTCACACACCATATCAAGAAGAATATAATGGGATAATTAGGAACCGTCTTACTAAAATGAACAGACCTGTCTCGTATAGCTGCAAATCCTCCCCTTGTGTTAAAGTCTATTATACATACCCCTGGGTGTCCAGAGAAAATGTAAACTTTTAAGATATTGTTTTGTAGGACCCCTATGACAGAATTTTTAAATATGTTTCAATATGTTTACAATGTATGTAGCACAGCAGCTCACAGGAGGCTCCGTCACCTGTTGAGGGAAATACTCACCTAAATCCTCGCACTCACCACCTCGCTCATCCTCTATGACTGGCAGCTTGCCAGACCCGCCGATTGATCAGTTTCTACTCCTATCGCATGCGCCGTGCTTCTCATCCAGCACCCGTCAGAGGGATTGTGCAGCACCAGGAACAGCCAATATAGCCGCCACTGAGGAGGACACGAGGTATTCCCCCTCTGATTTCATCCCAGATGCACTGCAGCAAGAAGAAGATTCCCCCATACCGTGTTCTGAGCACTTACACAATGCCACAGCAGTGGCTGCACTTCTTACACCTACTGTACAAGCCACCATAGACAATGCTATGAAAAGAGGAATACAATCATTGCGCATGGAGCTCCAGAATGAGGCCAAGCCAGGATCTCTGACCTGGAGGATGATTTATTTACATCTAAAGTGCAACTTGCCTCACTGGAGACAAAGTCAGCATCAATGGCAGATAAAATAGAAGACCTGGAGAACAGGGATCAACATAACAGGCATGAATGGGATACTTGAGGTGGTGAAACTTCTCCACCAGCCTATGTGATAATACCATTCCTTCATTACTAGGTTTGGATGTCGAGTGTAAAGTGGAACGAGCACATCGTTTGGGCCCTCCCCGCAAGGATTCAGCTTCCCAAAGACCAGTCATAGCAAGATAATTTGGTTATAACGTCGGATCCTGCATGCTTTCAGGGCTCACCGCTGACCATTCTATTCTCTTATTTGCTGACTAATCAGCAGTCACCTGTAAACACAAGCAATTTCATACAGTATGCTCAGAGCTGTTTGAGTGTAAACTACGCTTAACATTGGCCTACCCAGCATGTCGTGATTCTGAAGGACAAAACCACAATTTCACCTCCTCAGAGGCTGCGGAAGCCTTCCTCCATGATATCAACACCGAATCTTCCTCCATGTCTCTTTCTTCTATCCAAAATTCGCTCCGCAGCCCAAGCAACATTTACCCAAGATAGAGCTAAACAGAAAATTAAATGATGCCATCATGGCGGACTTTTAGAGCCCTGATGAGATTACTCTAGAGTATATCCCGGGAAGACACTCTTGGTAACAACAGGTTTAACAACCACAACTATATCCTTTGAGATTGTTTTTTCTACAAAGCGAGGTACTTTTAAGTTAACTATTGTATTAGTTCTATAACCCGCATCACAGGCACCACACTAATTGTGGATTGCCCAACTCAATCTTAATACTGACCCAAAAGAAACACCTGGTACACGGCTTAACATCATTTTGATCATTGGCTAGCAAAATACAAGCATTTCAAATTAAAATTTATTGATCTAAAATATCATAAATTTGGGAACAAATCAGGGAAAATGATGGTGAATCTGGTTAAACCATTTTTACCACATAAAGGTATCTCTTCATATTTGCTAGGGATGGAAATCTCACTTTCTATTCTGAAAAAATAGTGGAGGCATTTGTCTCCTACTATCAGACACTTTACACCGCCAGTAAAACACAGGAAAGAGTAGGGAGGGACTTACTAGGCAAAGACAGCATACCCAACCTAAAAAGTACTCAAATAGAATATTTAAATTCTCCTATTACTACTGAGGAAGTATCTGCTTCTAAAGTTAGTATGGCTACGGGTAAAGCACAAGACACAATACATGAATACATCACAGAATTTTATAAGATGCCAAAGGAAGATATTTCTGAGCCTAGAAAACATATACTTAGATATGTGGCAGGAAGGGTATTATTTCACTATAGGAAAAGAATCTTATATCAAAGTGTTACCTAAGAAAGATAGGGACTCTAAAAAAATGACATCCTAACGCCCTCATTCATTGATAAATATTGATGCCAAGATATTATCAAAACTCATGGGAGATAGGCTGGCAAAATTTCTTCTGGCACTAAACTCCCCAGTTCAGGTAGGTTTTGTCAAGGGAAGATCAGCTGTTACCAACATTTGCAAGGTTCTAGTGATTCTGGAATACTCCAAGACACATCCTTAGGAGGATGTGCAATGGTGGGCATTGACACAGAGAAGGCCTTTGTTTCATTGCCCTTAGTCATATGGGTATCAATGGCCAATCAAAGGCACCCACAGCACGAGTCAGCATACCGGGTTTTTTATCGAGTTCAAAACCATTTGAGAGAGGGACACGACAGGGATGCCCATTATCGCCACCCCTCTTTATTAGAGCTTTGGAAATGCTGGTGAGAACCATTGAAAAATCACCACTGTTGCAGGGTATTCATATAATGACCAAGATGTACGCTTCGCCTGTTTTGCGGATGACATTTTACTGTTTAATTTCAGACCAGGGAATAATTTTCCATATGTACATGATTTATTTCAGGTGTTCGACAGTGTCTACCATTAATTTCGATAAGATTGAGTTTCTGCCGTTAACACGGATTACACATAAGGAGTGGTTATCTGATACACCTTGCAGTAGTGAAACAGAAACTCACTTATTTGGGTATTAAGATTGGCACAATGCCTTCAACTATTTATTCACTGAATTATCCACCTCATACACAAAATAATCAGAGAACTTAAAATATGGGAACATTTGTCATTGTTATTGATGGCCAGATGTCATTTAATAAAATTGATGTAGTTTTAAAAACTGCTGTATCCACTTTATCCACAACTATTCCCCTATTATTGAAGTATTCAGATGTAAATTTGCTGAACAAGGCACTTACCAGGTTTCTGTGGAAAGGGAATCAGCCCCGTATTTCTATTCAAAAACTCTACCTTCCTACAGCGAAAAGAGGGTTAAATCTTCCCAATATTCAGTTATACAATTTGGCAAATATCTCCAGGCATATTGTAGATTGGCTAAAGGGTACGTCCACCTATTCCAACTTCTCCTTGGGGAAAGCCATAGTACACCCGGGGGATCTCAAAGCTCTAGTCCACACCAAAATTGGGGATCTCCCTGAGGGGCTGAAACATACCATTTTAATAAGGAACACAGTGGTGGCCTAGAAGGAAACTAGAAGGAAGCTGAAATTTCCAGTCTTGATATCTTGTTACCTTCCTATCCAAGGCAACCCCAGGTTCCCACAAGGTTTGATACACAAAGCATTCCATACTTGGAAAGCTAAAGGTATTAAACTCATAAGTGACCTGATGACTCCAGATCTTTCTGGTCCATTGTCTCCACAGGTTTTAAAAAATATAATTTTTCTCTGTTAAAATGGGCTGTACACACTATCTATATTTCACAGGTGCTACATTATGGAAGGGCACTGGTGACAGATTTTTGGAGCTTTACAGACCAATTTATATGATAAATTGTTATGCCTACCAGTACCGTCCATCTCTGCTAATTATGCTCATTTACAATCCTTTTCTTTAAAACCTTTAGAGGACACAAATGTGAAACACTGGGACAGAGATCTTCCATCTCCAGATACCGTAGACAGGATCTTGTCAGGTTAACTCACAGTAAGGAAAAGTAAGACCAACAAAAGTTGGAGGAAAGCTCAATTCAAATTATTGCATCATGTTTACAAAGTTTTCTATCCACGAAAACATGGCTAAGATAGTACTGTCACAAATGCGGAGCTCATAGACCTTCTCTGAAAATTCACTTTGGCTTTGCCCTAGGGTTTCACTTTTTTTGGCAAAAACTACTACAATATATTCACAAAATATTAGCTCTTACAAATCCTGTGGACCCTTTTATATGTATAATTGGTAGTTTGGATGACATTAATGATAACTCCTTAGGGAGAGACTCCAAAAGATAGACTAGTATTTGTTTGTTAGTGACAGAAAGAGCAATAACAGCATCTTGGATTTACACACGCCCACCCACAATAACTGAAGTTCAAATGGCTTTGAAACAAATTTTCAATAGAGAACTTCTAGAAGCAGACCAAGGTGATGACTCTGCTGTCATTAGTTTTTTTGGCATGCATTTATTGATAAGGTTTTGCCATCTTCTGAGAGGTGGGCCATCTATGGAAAATATCAATATTCTACCTGGTACATTACGAAAAGTGTTTTCTGAGATGTAATGTATGCTCAGGGTACCAATTGTTATTGTATTTTGTTTATATGGGGAATGCCAACTGGAAAACGTTAAAATGGCTGTGCTCAATATTTACCTATTTTTTGTATGATTATACAGTATATTGTTTTTTTAGAGTGCATCATTGAGTATGATTATTTGTGTTGATGTAGATAAGATACTAGATATGTTTATTGATAATGTGAATTGTTCTCTTTATTTTTTTTTATTTCTTTTATAATATGCTGCTGATATTTTATTTTATCTGAATTTTGTGTTATTCTGTATGTTTTGAAAAAATTCAATAAAAATTTTGTTTAAAAAAAACATGTATGTACAAGGTAATAGTAGTGACTCTAAAAAGGGTGTCTATGAATAACGGTACAATGACTGACTCAATTATTAGTGTATACTCTGTAAATGTAATGCATCCACTTTTGGTAAGATAGAAACAAGATAAATTGCATTCTGAGGATCCCAATGGAGAAAATTATGCATATATTGTTATATTATTTATGATACTAATAATGTGGGGAAACAAAAGAACATACAAGGTCCAATTCTGACCAACCTGAACCAGGGGCATTGGTAGACAAGTGTTTTGGTCTGCAAGAAATTTTCATTACTAAGAGTTCGCCTACACTGGGGATATACACCCACTTACTTATTTGTCCTGATAGAAAGTTATATTGCAACTAAAATTGTAGCCTAGCCCAGCAAGGTGAATGATTTGAAAGATCAAGCAAAATTATTATGACAAAGTACGCACAGACACTGGTCTTAAGTGTAAAAATGGATACAGAAAAACAAAATGTATGAGGGGTGAGTGTCTATACACAGTTTTATTCCACACGTTATGAGAGTCACCTCTGAAATTGAGGAACATGACTTCTTTGAGGTGGCATATTGGGATGTAAATCAATCTTTATATTTTCCTGCTCTGAATTCTCGGAATTGGGAAGTTCTATATAGGAATATAGATTTACCCTGAAAAAGTGAGTGGATGACTGGACGGCCAATTAATGAGGATAGGAGAGGTGTGTATGTGACCACTGATTGGTAGGACCCTATGGGTATCTAAACTTAGACGAACCTTTTGTATGGCAATTTTTTGAAAGTACTGATGAAGGTTGCCAGACATTTACACAGTCAATGTGTCTGAGTTGGAAAAATGATTACCCAGGTTTAAGTGATCCAGTAAGAGATCCAAGACTCTGGCACACATGGAAAGGATGGGGGGTAAGGTGTGTGAAACTATGGGTCAAATATAAAATGAAAAAAATGTTTTGAAGCCTGTAAAATGAATCCTGGTAAATGTAGTACACCCAAAGTTAAAGCTACAAACATGATATTTCCACAATTATCCTCACAATGGACTGTATATACAGAAACTCAGTTTGTATTATACACTATGAGGACAATAATAAAAGATTTTAGGTTTGATTATTGGCATGAGAGATGTGTTGCATATGTAAAGAATCAGATCTATATGATCAAGGGATGACTGCAGTCCTGCAAAAAGGTAAAATGAGATATCTTAGATACAGCTTTACGGACAAGTGGAATTGCAATGGGAACATTAAATGTTTTTGGATACCATAAAAATTAAATTTAAAAGGGTTTATGCTGGGCTGGTAAAATAGCAGGAAAAATTTGCTTTATAATGCACCCAAATACAGTCTGAGTTGTCACAGTATCTCAGGTTGATGATCACATCCCTTTATGAGTGGCAATTTCCACTCAATCTAAAGAAACAAGCCAGGAATGTAGTAACTAAGGTTTGCTATGAGTCACATGAGTTGGTGGTTAACACAATTTCATGGTTATTCTAATCTAACTTTCATGGTTTCTTCTTTTTTAGACACCTTTTTTTAAAGACATCACTATTAACCATTTCAGGAAATATTCTTGGACAGACTTAAACTTCTGGGTCTTGATCTCCTTCACACTTTGGGATTGTCTCATCTGGCATATAAATCACAAACAAGACAATCTCAGGACTACTTCTCAATACATCTTTATACTTTTTGTTCCCCATATACTGTAAATAGGTTTGCTATGAGTCACATGCATTGGTGGTTAACACAATTTCATGGTTGTTCTAATCTAACTTGAATGTTTACTTCTTTAGTACCCATCTCAGGGACCGAACACTGTGCCTATACTCCTATCAATTTAGGTACCATCTTGTCAGATGATGTTATCCTGCATCCTAGGTTGGATATAATGGTTTATGAGTCAGGGCAGCCTTGAATGATAGAAACTGATAGGTGATGGAGAAGTGAAAATGCTTGTGTCAGAGAAATCAAGAATGAATTATATAGGAACATTACTGGGATAAAACAGGATCATGTTTAGTGGATGCTCATAATTTTCCCCTCAACTACCTAAAGTATATTGGGCAACATTATTGGTGCTGGCATCAAGTGAGTAATGATACATTTTTTCCCTCAATTGTACTCAAAACTCATGGAATTTATTGTGTCTACACTCATATCCTGGGTGTGGCTGTAGCTGAGAAGCAAGGACACAATCCTATCACCCTCGAATAAAGGTTACACATCAAACATGAAACGTTACAGAAGATTTCTAGGGTTAGGGTATTTATTAGGGATTGGAGCAGAGTTAAAGGATTGGTTATTATATTTTGGTAAAGAATTAAATATTGAATACACTAAGAGGTTTTGAAAACCAAGCAACCATACGTCTGACTCAAGATGGAAGTAAACTGTTGAAGGTATTGCATGCTCTTGAGGAGGATGCCAAGGTATTTTGGTGGTAAAGTTTGTTTGGATATAGTCCTAAAGCACCTGACTTTTTAAAGCTTCATCCTAAAATCATATTACTCTTTTCCACTGTATTGCTTTACTTACTTATGATAATCATAGGCCTAATAAACTAAGTAAAAATTATAATAAAAAATAAAAAAGGTGTACCTCTACTAGATACCCCATCTTGAACAGTAAGAGAAATGGATAAGTTAGGGGTGACCCTTTGACAGCCCCCCAAACTCCTGACACCTAAGGAGGCTTCTCATTTGTTTTGGGTATCAAGGGAAGAGATCTCCTCTGAATCTCTGTATTCAATCCAAGGTGGCTAAGGAATATCTGACCCTGTTATACCCACACTTAAAGATTGTTTGTTTCAGGAACCAAAGTCTGGATAATAACTTGCTATAAGGAACTCATTATCCTCCTAAAGTTTGCAGGAGGTCTTGAGACATGCCCAGTCAAGGCATGGACCATCATCTCACCTCTGAGGATGTTATTCCACTCTTCCAGGGCTGAAGATTTAAAGAGTTTCCTGTGAGGGTTTTCTGTGAATACCAAGAGAGTCGTGGTGCACAGTGCAAGCTTATGCAACACCAATTCGAATTTAAGCTGATGTTGCCAATGAGTAAGTGGTGTGGGTAGCAGGCTCCCCAAGTCTCTTGTATGAGTACACAATCCTTAAAGGTAATGATTAAGGGAATCATTCAGGGAATGAACCTGAGGGGGAAAATTATGTGGACTTTATGATTTTTCACTTTTGGCTGGTGAAACAAATGGCTTTTTTTTTTTTTTTCAAACCAATTTTTATTAGTTTATTCGTTTTACAAATACACATCATAAACAACAGTTTAACAGGGGGATACAACAAAGGGGGGAGTACAGGGGGGGGGCAGGGGACACTTAAAGCTGAGAAAAAAATACTAAAAATATCAACTAGTTGCATTGGCAGAAAATGTAATATTGGTAATATACCATGTAGAGTATTGGAACTCCTTCAACATTGTTGAGCTTTCCATGTCTGTATAAGTACATAACATAAATTTATACCACTGTTGCCAGAAATAAGTTATACGATCATCGCCCTGTATCCGGGCATCCAACATCTCAGTATGGAATAAAGCTTTCAATGAAGTGATGACTTGCTCCAGTGTGGGAGATGATGGTTGAATCCAGTTGCGCATAATTATTCTTCTGGCAGCTAACAGACATACATTAGTCCAACGTTGTAATGAACAGGGCATACCAACCTGGTTGGCCTGTTCCCATGAGCCAAACAGGAGGAGGGAAGGGGTGTTAGGAATAAGATGACCAGTAACTTTGGACACAAACAAAACAACCTGACTCCAGAATTGCTCAATATGTTGACAGAACCAAAGGCGATGAGTGAGAGAGGCCTTGGGATTATCGCACTTTGGGCATTGAAAATGCCAGTGTCCAGACTGCACAGCTGACACTGCCGGCCTGAACACTTTGTAGGCTCTGTGTAATAGCATAAATTGCGACTCTCGCCATACCTCATTGACAACAGATTTTCTGACAGTCAAATAACCCTGTATAAGCGTATCCACAATCTCCGGATCTGGAAAATCTTTTTGCCATAGTCTTACATTGGAGGCTGATAGGGGCTTAACAAAAGAAGGCATCAGATAGGCATGTATATTAGATATACTCGGAGGGGATAGAGTCAACAGCCTGTCAAAGTCACTGGAGCCCGAGAAGTCTACAGATCGGTGAACCAGAGATTTGAGGTAGGACACCGCCTGATTATAGTACAAGGGATGAAGCGCCCGTCCAGGAATCTTATACTTGCTTCGTAGAGCCGACAGGGGTAATTTAGACATATCCTGGCCAAACAGATCTCTAAAATAGATCAAACCATTCTCTTTCCAAATATTAAAGGCTCCATATTCCTGTGCCTGGGGAAACTGAGGATTACCACAGATAGGGAGGTATTGAGAGAAACAGAAAGGAAGTTTAAATTTTTGTCTAATAATCTTCCATGTAATTACCGTATCTCTGATTATTAGATTATGACGTAGGGGTGATGGAAGCGTCGCCAATCTGCAATGTAAAAGGGCGCACAGGTTCCATGGATGAGCCATAGCACTTTCCATGGACAGGTTGGAATGATAGGAAGAGCCTCCTAGCCAGTCCACGACATGTCTGGCTAAACATGCCAAATTATAGATCCTAACATTTGGAAAGCCCACCCCTCCCTCCGTCCTTGGCAAGTATAATTTCAAAAGCGAAATTCTGGGGCGTCTACCTGCCCAAATGAATTTCGTAAAAGCTCTGTTAAGAGCGTTAATATCGGTATGAGTGAGTAACAGGGGCAAGGTCTGCATGGGATAAAGCAATTTAGAAAAAGACATCATTTTCACCAAATGACAGCGGCCCAGAAAAGATAGAGGTAGGTTCTCCCACATCTTCAACTCCCGCAATATTTTGGTGATCAAGGGAGGATAATTCAAAGAATACAACGAGGAAGGCATACGCCCAATGTGCAAACCCAGGTATTTTATAGATTGAGAAGCAATTTTGAATGGAACCTCCTCCTTCCAGCGGGCAGCAACCGTCCCAGACCTGGCTAGGGAGAGAATTTCACTCTTTGCAAAATTTATTTTGAGGCCAGCAAAGCTTTCGTATGTACTGAATAATGTTCTAATAGCATTGCAATCCCCTCTAGGGTCAGACGTGAATATCAATATGTCATCCGCAAAAAAGGCGGTTCTCAACTCCCCATCATGCACCGGAATACCATGCAGAGATGGGGTGGTATCCAAACATCTGACCAACGGTTCTAATGCAAGGTTGAATAGGAGGGGCGACAAAGGGCATCCCTGCCTGGTTCCCCTGTACAATGTGAGGGGACCAGACAGGAACCCAGGTGTAAGTATATTAGCCTTCGGGGATGCATACATTGCCATCAATAAGTTCAAAAATGAGCCTCCCAGCCCAATGTGGCGAAGCACTTTAAAAAGCCAGGTAATATTTACCGTGTCAAATGCCTTTTGTGCATCTATTGCAATGATAGCCATATCAGGATCGAGTTGTTGCCGCTTCGCTATCTCTAGGGCCACCAGGACTTTCCTTATGTTAGCCACTGCAGACCTGCCCTGTACAAAGCCCACCTGAGAAGGGGAAATAAGTGAAGGCAGTAACCGTGCCAATCTATCTGCCAGGATTTTGGATAAAATTTTTGCATCGATATTGATCAGAGAGATAGGGCGATAGGACTCCGGGTCACATGGGTCCTTGTCCTTTTTTAAGATAAGCTTTATATAGGCTTCCCGTCCCGACTGAAAATAGGTGCCTCCGTCCCATAAGGAGGAGTACATGGCATGAAGGTCATCAACCACCTTCTCGCTAAGGAACTTATAAAATTCGGCAGTATAGCCGTCAGGTCCCGGGGCCTTCCCATTTTTCAAGTGCGAGATAACCCTTTGGATTTGTTCTTTAGTAATAGGGGCATTTAGTATCTCCAAATCATCACGTTGCAATCTGGGCATCTCAACAGATGATAGGAATGCCGAGCCAGCTGCCTCATCTGAAACCGGGGGAGAATACAGACCCTGGAAGTATTGTGCTAAAGACTGGTTCACCGCTTTAGGCGAGGTGATCAGAGCACCCTCAGATGACCTCAGTTTTGGAATATGGGTTGGTTTATATTTTGCGCGAACCAAATTCGCCAACATTTTACCTGACTTATTACCAAATTTGTGAAATTCCAAATCTCTATATTTAGATTTCAGTTGCTCATATTGATATAGCTCTAAGTCAAATTGATGTTTGGAGTCACGCCACACCTGTCTGGCAGTTGGGGAGGGATTATCAGTGAGCGCCTGTTGCGCTTCTCTAAGATTACGTTGAGCAGACAGGAAGCGAGAAAGAGTCAGCTTTTTCTTTTTGGTCAAAAAGGAAATGATCTGTCCTCTCAGGTAGGCTTTACCAGCTTCCCAAAAAAGCACCGGCTCGCTCCTATGAGCAGCATTATGTTGAGTATATTCTAGCCATGAAGACGTTAGCATTCCCTGGAACTCGGGATCTTTGCATAGATAAGAGGGAAAACGCCAGGGTAAATAATCTCCCTTGGGGAAGCTATCCCGTAAGGTAACAGATATGGGGGACTGATCTGATAATGCCAGAACATGTATTTCCGGTGACTCTAGTCTCTCCAGCACCGCATCTGTGCAAAATAAGTAATCCAAGCGAGCTTGTGCTATATGGGCCTGGGAGACAAAGGTAAATTGGCGTTCCAGAGGATGGTACTGCCTCCAAACATCATGTAGGGACATTGCTTGGACAAAATCTGCTAGTATCAAATGAGAAGAAGACCTGGCAGTAGTGGGAGTCAGAGCAGATTGTCTGTCCTCCGATTGCACCATAACACAATTGAAATCTCCCCCAACTATTTTACAGGGGGTAGGGTCTTGGGCTATCCAACTAGAGACTTCCTGGAAAAAAGAGGAAGATGGCGAGTTGGGTGCATATATGTTATAGAGAGACAGGTCAAAATCGGGGAATTGAATGATCAGTTTTAAAATGCGGCCAGCTAAGTCGCATTTAACTGTTTTGATCGTACCTTGGAAAGATCTATGAAACAGGATCATAGCTCCTGCCTTCCGATCAACAGAGGGGGTACCATAAACCTCCCCGACCCACAATTTTTTCATTCTATGAAA
Source organism: Pyxicephalus adspersus (assembly GCF_032062135.1). Lineage (NCBI taxonomy): Eukaryota > Metazoa > Chordata > Amphibia > Anura > Pyxicephalidae > Pyxicephalus > Pyxicephalus adspersus. Next base: position 20,795,474 of record NC_092863.1, on the reverse strand, counting down.
GTCATCAGCTCCCAGATGCGTTTCCTGCAGCAGAACAATATCGGCTTTCAATCTTTTCAGGTGACGCAATATAGCCATGCGTTTATTTGGGGAACGCAGCCCCTTAACATTCCAGGAGACTATTTGCATATCAAACGTGTATGGGGCTCATACATAGCATTGACATATCTACTGCAAAGAAACCTATATATATCAGGTGAATACCAAGAATAAATGCCATGCGTCAAATAAACATCACAAAGCGTAACATAACACATAACTAGCAGTGAGTCAGACTGCATGGAGAAGGACCAAGCATATCCAGTAGGGTCAACATGGTTGTTACAGAAATCAGCAAAAAAATTGTGTCCCATATCAACATCAGAAACATAAGGAAGGGCCAAGAAAGAGACAAGGGGGGAGAAACAAACACTGTGGTTAGGTGACTTTCCTTTTTTCCTCGCGGAGCGGTAAAAGTCATTCCAACTCATCAACATTGGAAAAAGCGTCATCACAGTAGTAGACATAAGCTCACGCCTCCATAATGGGATAAAATTATGAGAGGTTTCAAATTGAAACAACAAGAAAAAATAAGGCACTTTCTGGTTAGGTTGATCTTGAAACAGATTATCTCGCCCTGGATTGCATCTCAGAATGGTGTGTGTCGCGGATCTTCTTGGTGGGAGGACCATCCAACTGCCTAGGAGCTTTAGGGGAGTACACCGGGATGGAGGAGCGCCCATTCAAGCGTGGCGGTGATGCACCGGAATTGTCAGATGGTGCCGGTGACATCTCAGATGTTAAAGTACGGACTAAAGTTTCAGCTTCCGCAGCTGAGGAGAGTGAATATTTTCTCCCCTGTGAATCAGTAAAATGCAGAATTGCAGGATAAGCCAAGGTGAAACGTAATTTATGATGGTAAAGCATGGAACAGACTCGCTGGAAGCTGCGTCTCTTGCGTGAGACTTCTGCAGAATAGTCCGCAAATAGCAACAAGGGGGTATTCTCATATTGCAGCTTTCGCTGATTCCGAAAAGCTTGAAGCAGGCGGGTTCTATCCGCATAATAGGAGTAGGCCACAAGCACTGGTCTAGGATTAGACCCCTCTGCACGTGTTGGGCCCAGCCTGTGAGCACGCTCAACCTTACAGGGCGCGGTAAGGCCTAACAACTTGGGCAATACCGTAGAGCAAATATCATGCAGCTGTGCTGGTTTGATGTTTTCTGGGAGGCCCACAACCCGCAGGTTATTGCGTCTGGATCTATTCTCCAAATCCTCTATTTTATCCTGCAGCGCCTGTGCTTTGGTTTCTAGCGTAGAGAGAGTGATCCTAGCAGAGGTAACATCATCCTCAACTAGTGTAATACGCTGCTCAGCGTTATCCAATCTATGTGAGTGTTCCTTTAAATCCTTTTTCACAGATTGTAAGCATTTTTGTACTGCAGCGTCAATGGCCTCTAATAGAGTTGGTTTCAGCAAGGCTGCGACAGCATCAGCTATTATTTCAGGTTGAGAACACTCTGAATGATCAGTGGACTGTACCTTTAACTCAGCCACGCTGGAGGCTTGTGAAGACAGGGAAGCGGCGGCCATCTTGGAGGGGGTAGAGCGGATCTTATCCCTCTTCCCCATGGTATCCTGCAGCTTAGAAGAAGATGACAGCTCCAGGAAGCGATCCATCCACGCGCTGGTGAGTATGTGCTGAGATGCGGGCGGGGGAGCGGTGATCGTGCCGGCTTATCAAGGTGGAATCCCGGAGGCGAGCAGGAGCCGGGCTTACATGCTGCCTGCTCGCGAGGCGCCGGAACCGGAAGTCCACAAATGGCTTTTTAATCAAGTGGAGTTAGAAAAAACAGGAGTTTGAAAACAAAAGGAGGTAAATCCTTATAGTAACCACAAACTGTAAGTAAACTTTTATAACTCCTTGTAAACATACAAACATTGTAACTGGGAAAATGAGTGGTAGCAAGGTGGAAGGTTTGGTTCAGTGCACAGTCTGCCATATGTATGCACAAATGGAGCAACAGCTCCTAGGTGAATGCCGCTGTGACAGATAAGAACACGTCGCCTTTCTGGTATTTCACATTGGATAGCTGGAAAAGCACATTGCTACACTGAGATCAGTCGATCACCTTGCAAGCGGTCTCCTGCTCTCTGTGATTTGGACTGGGAAAAAACGTTGTCCTCAAAGAACACTAAACAGAAATGGGAATGTTTCAAGTCTGTTCTACAAACGCACACTGAAAAAAAAATCTAATGGGTAATACGTTCAAGAGGCTAAAATTAAAACCTATGCCACATACAGCTGATGTTGAATCACCGCTGGAGCGTGGGGCAAAGGTAAGGGGGGCTCTTAAAGTTACCCCGAGTGTGACTCGGGATTACCGCTTTTTGCATGTAAAAGCCACCCCTAGTCAATTGGAGATAGTGCAGAGATGGGCAACTAAACTAATAAGAAAAACTAATAAAAGAAATGGAGGAGCTCAACTATGAGGAGAGATTAGCTGAACTGAATCTACTCTCCCTTAAGAAAAGACGTTTAAGGGGGGATATGATCACCCTGTATAAATATATATACAGTCCATATAGAAAACTCTCTTATTTTTCCTTTGAGATTATTACAAAGAACAAGAGGGCACTCTTTGCGTCTGGAGAAAATGAAAGTTTATGCTCTGGATAAGGAAAGGATTCTTCACTGTAAGGTCTGTAAAAATGTGGAATCGGCTCACTCGGGAAGTAGTTTCAGCAATTACTACAGATTGCTTTAGGAAAAAGCTGGATGCTTTTCTAGAAGCACAGAAAATAACTGGGTATTAAGGCTTTAAAGTAAAAATAACAGTGTCTGTTGATCCAGGGAACATCTGATTGCCTCAAAGATTTTGTTTTTGCCTTCCTCTGGATATGTTTATTTCCCTAGTGGTTGAACTTGATGGATTTATGTCTTTTTTTAACCTAACCTACTATGTAACTATATAAAATATGCTATATACAAGGCTGTTCCTTCATTTTAACAAATTACTTTTTCACCTACATCTTGTATGTGATTTCTGGACTCTGGATCTTTGTGACCTCTCTACAAACTTGTGACCAACAGACAATTATTCTACCAGATGTATAAACATTGTAAATCTTTTCATAGTTAGGAACCCATAGATAGTGACACTGGTTTATTGGCACTTGACAAATCTCTACATAGACATTATTCATGGAAACAAGTTCCTAGAATAAAGTTATATTTCTTTACTGCACTAAATGTGTACATTTTATTGGTTAGTTTGAAAAGTAAAAACTCTCATCTTGGGTTGTTTCCTAATATGCTAATCATTTTGCTGTTAAACCAAAGTTAAAAATTTTAGAACAATAGCCACATTTGATTGCTCTCACACTTGTCAATAAAAGCTCAATCTATAGAAAGAAGTCTCTGTTCCTTCAAGAGGAGAATACTCTTAACTTTAACACAATGAGCCTGATTTATTAAAGCTCTCCAAGGCAGGAGATGATACACTTTCATCAGTGAAGCTGGGTGATCCAGAAAACCTAGAATGCATTTGTTTTAGGATTGAAAACATTTGGTAACAAATAGTAAATTACTTTTAATAAATCAATTCCAGGTTTGCTTGATCACCCAGCATCACTAATGAAAGTGCATTCTCTCCAGCCTTGGAGAGCTTTATTTAATCAGACCCAATCAGTCCCAAAAAAATTGTTTGTTAGAATTACTTTTGTCTAATGCCATTCAGTGGCCTGACTACCTTTACTTGTATTTGTATTTAAGTATTTATTAATGCAACAATTACAAGTACAACAACATTAACAAGTACATAGTAAAAGTTGTACACCCTGTCTCTTTTTTAATTTAGTTTATACATTAAATGGATCAATATTTCTTCAAAATCCCATTTAGTTTTAAATATTTCAAGTGAAAGTTAAACAAGGACGTCTGCTTGTTTCCTAAAATCCTTGACAATGGTGCAATGTTGCCTTAATCTAAAAAATTGCTCCATAGGCCTGTTATGAATGCATTGTGTTTGGTGGCAGGGTGGCAGCTAGATGTGTGTGTGTGTGTGTGTGTGTGCGTGTGTGTGTATATATATATATATAAATATATATAAATATTATTAACGGCAAAACATATATGTTAAATATGTGTCTCTTCATACATATTTATACATACATTAGCTGGCTAGGAGCAAATTTTGCTCCCACAAGCTTTTTTAAATTTAACATTTCTATGTCTGCAAGTATTTCTTTTTTAAACCACCGCTTTATCTGATTTACCCCCCCCCCCCCCCAGCTGACCTAATTATTATATACTTGGTTTCTTCTAAACTTTTTATATGAATTCCTGGCTTTTCCTCCCTCATAATTTTCAAACATCCAAGATCTAAAATATCACTTCCACTATACCACTATTTTCCTAAATACTTAAGCATATTGTCCTCCCTAAAATTAGAATGTAAGATGAATTTAAAAGTAGATTTATTCTTTATTCCTTCTTCATCACTTTTTTTACATTTGTATAATTACTTAATTTGTAGTGCCTGGCATAGTTCAAAAATATTTTTATTACTTTTCTGTTGATCAAGTGGTGTTTGCTCTATGGTCATTAGAACTTAGTATTCAGAGGAAAAACTTAAATCATGTCAATAGAACCAGGAGGGCTTCTTATACGCCTACAAAAAGCATTTTCAAATGAAAGAGAAGGGAAAAAAATCCCCAGGTCAATGATAGTGGACACCAGTGAGTTGATGGATATATTTGCAAACCTGATTCTAAAGCAGGAGGATAGCGCAACCTATCTGACTAGGTATAAAAGTGTAATTAAGTTCTTGCACCCAAAGGAGTATAGGAAGGGGTATTGTGTAAAGTTATTGAGTAAATCGTATATTTGAGATATTGTATCGCATCCCAGGCACAATCAGTTTAAGCAATAACAAACCGAAAATTAAAAATTCATACTTACCTTTTACACAGGTGTGAGATCAGTTGACGTAGCCTTGCTGTAAAGGGCAAAAGAGAGCCAATCTAACTGTGCAGTGTAGGAAAATTCCCCTTCCACGCATGCCCAGTGTTGGAAGGTGCTTCACCCTTTTTTTTTCTTCATTTTTAAAACAAAGAAGAATATTTTTACTTTTTATGAAATGGTTGTCTGCCCTTTTATGTAAAGTAAAACTCAGAGTTTAGGTCCGCTATAAAGAACCAGGGAATGATGAAAATGATAATAGGCTAGGATACACCATCCAAGTTCTGAGTGCCAGAAGCCCAAAGGGCAATGCATTGGAGTAGTAATGGGAGAGTAGGAGGCCGATAAGTATGGGTATGAGTGTATGGGTGCCTATTGAGAAAAAGGGTACCACAGTGGGTGCAAGCAGGAAAATCTACCCAAAGGCTGCAAATTCCACTTGCAGTTTCTGCAGATAGGGGGATGGGATGGATATGGGAAGTGCTTGTAGAAAATAGAGACGTGGCATAATTGTAGTTGTTTTGGATATTGTTCCTTTCAAACGATGAGAAGGTCCCTGTCTCCACTTATGCATATCAGATTCAATGGAAGCTAGCAGCGGTCTAAAGTTGGCTTGAAATAACTTCTTAGGAAAATTGTTCCGTGAAGCAAACACAAGGCTATATTTAAGCAAAGGGCTACAGATTTGTGAAAATGTATTGTGTAATTTTATAATACTTGAATATCTATAAATTCCTCCATTAGATTTGGTAGGGAGATCATTGGATTTGTGATAAAGAATAGAAAGTTATCCATGAAAGCAGCAGTTTGAATTCCTTAATTCCTAATTTTGATTTATTCTAAGTGTGCAGAGAAACGCTTTTAGTGTGAGTATAACAAAAAGTGGAGCAAGGTGAAATCCCTGTCTGGTCCCATTTGAGATCTGGTATAAATCTGAATATACGCCATTACCCTTTAACGCTGCAGATGTAGCAGAGTATAGGGTTTCTATCCACCGAAGCATAAAGGGCTATAAACCAATGAATTGAAGAGTATCGTAGAAAGGATAAATCAGCCGGATGGAGAAGCGTAGGCTCTGCTCTCTTTTTAGCTAAGAAAACTACGTTAATAACCCTAATGGTGTTATCCTGAACTTCTCTAGTGAGTAACAAAACAAATGAATCTAGATGTTTAGGAGAAGAGAGATGTGGAGTCAATCTGTCGACTATAATTTTTGCAACAATTTAAACGTGACATCAGACGGTAAGTACCACATGCGGTGTAATCCTTTCTCTCTTTAGGAATAAGGGTGATGTGTGAACGTAATGAGCCTGGTTTATTAAAGCTCTCCAAGGCTGGAAAGGAAACACTCTTATCAGTAAAGCTCGGTGATCCAGCAAACCTGGAATTAATTTCTTCCCCTTTCTTCCCTTATTCCCCTGGAGACTGAATTCCAAATCACAACATAATGGTGCTGTGACCATTGGAGAAAACATGACGTGTCTTTTTTAGGATTTGTGACCTGAAAGAGCAAACAATGACTTTGGATTGGTAGTGAGTTGATTTATTCCTCTGAAGTGCGAATTCCAAGTGTGTGTTTATGCCGGCAGTGACACAATCCAGGACAGAAGACCCAAGAGAGAGGTATAATCTTTTAAGGCAAGAGGATCTTACATCAAAAAATTTGGTGAGCACAACTTACTTATTCCTATTTTAATCTAATGTATTATTTAGCACTATTGTTAGTTTTTTTAATGGCTTTGCATGTTACAGTCAGTTTGTCTGTTTCAGTTTGAAAAAAGTCCATCAATTTAAACCTCTAGGAAATAAACATATCCCAGGTATGAAACCCTATGGACATAGGGGAAGGCAAAAAAAATCTGGTACAATGTGCTTCAACAGGGAAAAAAATCCTTCCTGATTCCATCAGATGGAATCAGATGTTCCCTGAATCAACAGTCTGTTATCTTTACTTTAAAGCTTTAATACCCAGCTATATTCTGTTCCTCTAGAAAAGCATCCAGTTTATTCTTAAAGCAATCTGTATTAGTTGCTGAAACTACTTCCTGAGGGAGCCTATTCTACATTTTCACAGACCTTACTGTGTAGAGTCTCTTCCTTATCCGGAGCTTAAACTTATATAGTTGGGACGAGAGTTTTATATATGGACCATTTATATATTTATAAAGGGTGATCATATCCCCCTTAAACGTCTCTTCTCAAGGGAGAATAGATTCAGTTCAGCTAATCTCTCCTCATATCCTTCTTTGTGAACTGGTGCCCAAAACTGGACTGCATATTCCAGGTGTGGTCTGACCAATGCTGTGTACAGGGACAGGATAATGTCTTGATCTCTGCAGTCTATTCCTCTTTTAATACATGTGTCAGGTATTAATAGCTCTAAAGTAGAAATTGTTAGTGGTTGGTAAATTATTTTAAAAACCATAGGGGTCCATATGAAATACTACAGGAATCTAAAAACTCATAGGATACAATGAAATGATTTCTTGCTGATAGTGCTTTTGGTGGTAAAATCAAAGAAAAGAAACATAAAGGATTGTTTGTTTAGGGATTATGTGACTAAATATAATGGATATTGTTAAAAAGAAAGATAATGAAATTAAGATGCAAGTTAATAAATATGACAATACTATAAGGGAGATAAATGAAAAGATTTCTGATCTAATGTTGCATGCTATCTTAACTGGAGAAGCATTATTGGAAAATATGAATTATGTGAAATTGAAAGAATCAAATGAATTATTGTCACTGAAAATACAGGATATGAAAAAAGACTTGGAGGAATATAAACATGCTACCAATACCCATAATATACCCTGATACAGCCCATTATGATACATTTGTGGTCATTCCCAGTAAATGTCAGGATAATCTTTCTGTAATTAAACCTGAAAATCAGTATAAGCAAATATACCCCTGGAATCACTTGGTTAAAACAGCCCCAACTATACCCACCACTGTATGAAACACTAACAATACTGGTGATGTTCAGTTATTTTCTAAATAGCTGAAGCCACAGAAAATGGAGGCATTTATGAGTGAAATTAGACAAGTTTCACATTATGATACAAAAACAGATTCATGAAAAGTTTTTGTGATTTTCAAAGAGTTCGACAGACTTATAACTTGAATGCAGATGATGTTGACAGAATTTAGCAGAGAGTAATTGGAAAGTGATTGGGGATAAGGATTCTTCAAAACTGTGGACAGCTGTGTAGAACTAGGGATGTGGTGAGAGTAATATTAAAGGCTTTGTTTGGAATTGGATCAAATGAATCTTTATCAGGAAATGTTAGGAAGAGTATAGCTTAGTGGTTGATGCAGCTAGAATTTTTAGAGTGGAAGGACAAGAGTGAAAAGAATATAAGAGTACCGAGCTTCAGAGAAATAAAACAAATTACAACTCAATGAGTCTAAAGAGGGGAGGAAGATATGAACAAAGTAGAAAAAAGGCCTGACAAACAATCTAGGGTGCCATTTCATGAGAAGAATAAGAGAGATTGAGTGAAAGGTGAACTTGCTAAAGTGACAGAGCAACTTAAACTTAAAGCTTGATGTGAAAAAATTGTTTCGGTCTTGAACCCCCCGTGCCCCATTTTGCCATTACTTAACTGATTTGAACTTAGACTCTTGGGGCCGGCCTACTGTTAATATAATATTAGGGGGTACTTGTGTACAAGCACTGTTAGACAGTGGGTTAGCAGTTAGTTTCAGCAAGCATATCTTTCTTGGTACTGAAATGATCAGAATTACAGGTGTCACTGGACACTCCAATGAGGTTTCAATTGTGTATGGTGTGGAAATGCAAACTGGTGGAAAGAAATGGAATTGTGATGTTGTGTTTCAGGATTAGGACATTACAGGTGCTGATGTTTGTGTGAAACAAAGACTTATTGTTGACCTTGCAAACATGAAATTGAGGAAGATGTCAGGAGATGACAGATTGGGTCATGTATGGCATCCTCCAATGAAATTGGTAACTACAGCTGTCAAACCCATTGGTAAAGTTCATTTAAATTGTAATTGGGATCCCTGTTGGAATAGTCTAATACATGAATACCAGGACATAATAATAAAACATTACCAGGATTGTGACAGGGTGAATACAATGGTTTTGTTAGAAGGGAGTGACTGTCCACATTTTTGTCATTCTAAACGTTTTCAATGAATATACTTGTATACAGCACCTATGGGTAACTGCAGCTATTTCACATATGTATCTGAGAAACTATAACATTTATCCACCTTGCTCTATATGTTATCGGCCTTGTCTTGTGATTCCTTCATGAAGCTAAAAGTAAATTGTGGTCTGTGCCATGTCATGACTTACATGCAAACTATGGGCCAAGTGCACAACGACATGCAACATAGTTGTATTATAGTTACCTGTTGACTCTGCCAGTGGATCCATTATTTTTCAAGTGATACCATCATCACCATCAGCGCATCAGTTTGCAACTCAACAGCCTAGCCAGTCTCCAAGCTTGGTGGAACTTTCAGATTAACGATTGAGAACTATGTGTTTAACAAATTTGCCAAAAATATGCCACCTGTTGTAGCTGCATACCCTAAAAAAACCGCAAAATTGAATCCCGATATGATTAAATTCCCAGTAATTGACATCAGTAACAGTTATTGGAATTTACCTCTAGGCCCAAGGTATCAATATGAAACTACTTTTAGTCGGAATGAGGTAGTATTTTAGGACTGTGTAACCCTAGGGCTACAAAGACAGTGCAGCTATTTTCCAACTACTTATGAAATAAATATTAAGCAAATGTTTAAAACTTGATAGAGTATCATAAGTACATGATTTTTTGATGGGATCTCCTTCCTTAGAGGAACATGTGAAAGATGTCAGAGAAATGCTGCAGCTGCTGAGAGATGCTGGTTTAAAAATCAACCCTAAAAAGATCCAGCAAAGGACAGGATCTAGTTCAATTTTTGGGTGAGGCTGTAGGACAGTCAGGGAGATCGATCAAGGAGCAAAGAGTGAAGTTGATTAGTAAAATGCCATAGCCAAGTGATGGGAGAAGTTTTTGAGCATGACAGGATTTTGCAGAGAGTTTCTTCCCTATTAAGCAGCAATAACTGAAAAAGAAACAAAATAATTGGGACTGGAGACCAGAACATACACAGACAACCGAGATGTTAAAAGAGACAATGAGCGATGCTCCTGCATTAGCCTCTCCAGACCCTAACAATGAGTTTAGGTTGTATCCACATGTAGGCCCAACAACTGTTGTTGGGTTGACACAAGAGTACTTTGATAAACAGAGACCAAACGGTTATGCATCAGGTAGAACAGAAATACTCTTTGTGTACATGGCGGTTCCTTGCTGTTATTGGGCTATAAACAAATTCACGTACTTGACTGGTACACAGATAGTTTTCATAGTGAGCCATCTTAGTCCTATTGTCGTGTTAGCAAATGGTAAATGGAAAGAAACAGATGTTAACTGTAAGAGATTGGCAAGGTGGACTACATCTCTATTGGCAGGGGAATGCTCATGGGTTTTGCTGATGATGCTTAAGGAACCCAGTGTATTTGTGCATATTTTGTTCAATTTGTTGTAATTGCTGACTTTTTTAAAGTTCTTGTAGAAGTGAAAGATGAAGGGACAGTGGTAATGTGGTTTCACACTCTGACTAGTCAAACTCCGGGATCAAGAAGAGGAATTAAATCTGATCAAGAAAATGTGTTTGGGAGGGCTAATGCAATATGAGGGAAGTAAATTTAATCTCCTGGTTAAGAAATACATAGTTTTTCTGTATGGGTTTCCCGAAAAGGTGTTAAAAAAGACATCTTGACCTGGATACATGGATCTCCTGCAGGAGGGCATCCATAACTCCCTAAAGCATTAGAATGAATAAAACATGTGACATGGTGGCTGAACAGCAAACATATGCAGGACCACATGTTATCATGTTTAGAATGCGCTGGGCATTCTGCACTCTGCAAATAGGAAGAGGAGAGACAAGCTTCTATGGTTCCTTGAGAGAGAATAAAAACTGATTATACAGGTGAACTACCCAACAGTGCCCATCAGACTAAATACTTATTGGTGGTTGTGGACTTTTAGCCACTGGGTAGAGGTCTTTTATACTTAGAATTGCACTGCCGCCACAACAGCCACAATCCTGACAAAATAAATATTTATTAGATGGGGTTTCGAAATTATGTAGAGGGGACTTTACTACTGACCCTAAAATTACAAAACTTTCAGAAGGGTAGACTTATTAACAACAATAATGTCAAGAGTACAGTGGGAGTTTGGAAAGTGATACAATGCTGAAAGCAGAAATGTTTTCTGATTATGTGATATGGACTTACCCAGGAGCAAGTGATCTTCATAAAAGTACAAATATTACATTGGTCAACATCAATAACATCCCACTGATTGAAATGGTGCTGGAACAGAATATCACTATTTACAGAGAAGGCGTAAAAACCTGTAACCCACATCATGCTAATAATAATATTAACAATACTCATGTTCCTGAGGCAAAATATGGGGATTTTAGCAATTTTGTTTTCGATAATTCAAAGGACTGTAGGACACAACCTACTTAGAGGCAAGAAAATGGTGTTTTCTGAAAAAATATAAACTTTGGCACATTTTGATGTTTAATTACCTGTTTTAGCACATTTTACATCCTATAATCTTTCAGAAAATTGCCCAGAGACCATCTTCCAAACACATGTACATTTATATTGTGATGCAGCACAAGAGCTCAGTTTTATAAAGTTGTCAAAAAGGGATCTGGTGACCAACATATAAACCCACCCATTGCTTAGAATACTTTTTGACAAAAACCTATTTGTAAGTACTAGGTGTTCACCTGGCGTAGCCGCTTGTGATGGTACGACTTTTATTTACCAATCAATGTGGGACCTATTTTTGTTATGCTGGACTAAGAGCTTGTTCATACCTGCTTATGGAAAATGTGGCTTTTAAATGCACCTGGAAGCCTACTCTGTACAGCCAGGATTTCTGGATCACCAGACAAAAACTTGCCAAAAAAGCCTGCAAAAGCTTGCTTTGGGCTTGGGAAAGAAAGGGAGCGAGGTGTTAAAGGCAGTCAGGTGTTAAACGGACCCAGTTACAAATTAAGCCTGGTACAAAAGGGAGCCAGGTGGAAAACAGTCATATACAAAAGTAAGCCAGTTACAGAAGTGAGCCTGGTATAAATGGCAGGTGCAGGTGGTGGGATCAGGTACATTTTTTCCTGCCTGTTATGTGCAGATATTAATTTTATTATACTTTATCTTTATTTTGCCCATGTCATGGAGTCCATCTGCAACTTTTAAAACCAGTCTCACCTGCCCACAACGGTGGCTGGTGCCATTGTTGGGGGAGAGGTCTCTTCCTTACAACATCGCCAGTGAGTTGGGGGCTTTTTTGGAATCTGGAAGCCCCCTTTCATGAAGTGATCCTCTAGATGTCTGAACCCACACCCCAGGGTGGGAAACAGCCTATGGAAGGTAGCCACCTTTTGTATCTGCATTCCTTTAACTCCTGGGTCCCTTTAACACTTGGTTCTTTAAAATCACAGCTACTTTTAGGTTTTTATGCGATTTATGAGCTGTTGGATACAAGTCTATGGGGATGTTAGATGTCAAAAACGACCCCAGAACTACATGGAGCTTCTAAACAAATGCTTGCACAAAAAAAACAGACTCATTTGTTTTGATTTCAACAATTTTTTAAAAGGCTTTTGCCAGCATTTACAGGTGGTAAAAAGGCCTACAAAAGCTTGAAAAGGTCTGACCATAGTCTAAGCCATTTTGTGTTTTGTTTTGCTGAAGTGAAGCAATGTTTTGATTTGTGCCTGTATCAAAATTTTTCTTGCGGTGAGTTGATCCCCCTAATTTCACTATATACATACACATGTACACATACAACTCCTGTGGACACTTGCAAGGCAATAAACAATGCCATTCTTGAATGCTTACAATGTAAAATTATTTTTTTTTACATTACTTTTAAGCAGTAACAAAATGAACTTTTTACACACCTTTGATTACAGGGATGTGATACATCTTTTGAAGTAAGAAAGTAACAAAATTTTTGTTGTTTGAACTTAATTAAATTCATGAAGCATTGTTTACGTGATTATTAGGACATGTCAATGCTTTTTGATGAAGATGTTTTAAACTTATTAAATTTCTGTCTCACAACAAGCCCCCTATGCTTCCAAACTTTTTTTAAAATCCTTTTGATCAGGTCAACTGACAAATAAGAATTGCCCGTAATATTGTGAATACTGTCTTAAAATTTGTATATATGGAAATGATTTTTTTAATTCAGAGATGTTCATTGAATCTGAGGAGTTAGAGGAACCTGACTTTTCATTGCTGTGTGATTGGTCTGTAAAACTGTCAATAAACCCAAAAAACTTGTCTCTGTGGATGATTGGAGTTGCTGTATATTTTAATGAGTGGCCCTATACACAACACAACAAGATACCTGCCATTTTTTGTAAAGCCTATATGCTTTAGGTAACATGCAATTAACTTGCTTGAAGGTAGAGTTGCTATTGTTTGTATTGGTTATACGGAAAGCTGCTTACAGAGTATAGTTTGTATAAATTCAGCTTCAGTTGCACATGGAATCAGAAGGAATACACATAGGACCCAGAACCCGGTTAGCTAAATTAAATGGTGTTTTTAGAATTCAAGGATCATGCACATTGTTTACCCAGGTGATGCAGCAAATGAATTGCACAAGTTGCATAAAATAAAGAAGCCACCCCACTCCTTAGATTGTCTACATAAAATACGAACGCATCTGGTAGGGAAAAGAAATGTAGACTTACCGATGATGGGTTATCTAGGCATACAGGTACTGTATTATCCTGTGTATCTCTGTACATCAAAGCTTCAGGACTCCCAGCAAGCAGGATAGATGAAGAACCCTGAAGCAACTAAAGAGAAAAGGAACACAGTGTAAGGATAAAGGACAGAATTATTTTTTCATGACGCAGTCTTTTGTACAGTGATATTAAAAGACTCTCACTTTCCTCTCCATGCCTGTTGTGATCTCAACTCTAGCCTATCTGACACAAGCAGATCACATTGTACCTGCTTTTCTAAAATGTACCTAAAGTCTCATCAATCCTACAAAACTCTTTGCACTTAAGCACTTCCATGTGCATGCATGTGTGTAATTTTTTCCAGAGTGCCCAAAGAACCTAAAACCTGGGGTGCCATATGACACCCCATTCTGCAAGTTGCTTGGTCAAATGTCCATGTTTTCCTACTTACTGGGGAGGCAACATGTCACCTTGCATATTTCCATAATAGAGTGCTCCTTCAGTGCCTTATGACATATATAATTGAGCACATCCCTTCTGAAAGAGAATTGAGGAACTTTTTAAAGTTCTTTATAGCACCCTCTCTCATATCCCGGTTCTCTAACTATCCACAAATTAGGTAGGCCGTGCCCGTGTACAGGTATCAAATATAAAAAACAAAATCTCCATCTAATGATAATGATGTAATTGTATTCACACAGATTTCCTACACATCAGGACAGTGTTTCCCAACTTTTCTTGAGTCATAGGCTTTTCTTGAATTATAAACAAAAATGTCACAAAAAGTATATACAATCAAATATAATGATCATCTAGTCTTAATTTACTCACAATTTACAAAAGAAAGACACAATGTTGTTCCCAGAGACGTAACCCATTTATTTTATCTGTACTTGTGAGCAGGTTTTCATTTTGGCATTGCATCTGAGTGTTTAGATCATTCAAATGTTGAAAAACATCTGCCAGATATGCCAGTCTTGCACACCACTCATCACTTGAAAGCAACTTAGCGTCACCACACCTCTCATTTGTCAAAAACATTTTTAGTTCCTCTGGCAGCTCATACACAAGGCCTAAAAAACTTTGCCACGGGTCAACCACTGGATTCCTGTATGTAGCAATAAAACTTTATACTCTGATCCCACTTCCTTTGGAGTAAATAAATACACCAGATGTACACCTGATTATCTCTCACGGTACACTATTGTGTCACAGCACAATGGTTGGGAACTGCTGCATCAGGCTGTACACATCTGACTTCAACTTTAAAAACTTGGCATCAGGCTGGGCTTTCTTGCAGAAAGAGTCAGGCAATGTCCTTTGCAATGCAATAGGCATTCTTATCTGCCTGATTGTCATCTCTTAAAATTTTCTGAACTGCACATGCACAGTTCAGTGGTGGTTGCCAGGATACCCGGCACATCCCAGTTTCTCTTGCAGATCCTGGGACTGAGAAAGCTTCCATTCATCTGTGCAGGAGTTACAGCATCCTTGTTCAACCAATCAAGATGTCCAAAGATGAGAATGAGGAAGAGAAGATGGCTCGCAACGGGACAAGGGACTATGTGTTTAGCTCTGCTTTAATGAAAAAAAAAACAGCGGGAACCATGCAAACTATTGATTTATGTTCCATTGATTACCATATCTATACTACCATCTCAGATGCTAAACAGTTACCAGATGTCTGGGGAAAAGTTTATTGCAGCAGCAAATATTTGCTTCCAGTGAATTATTAATTGTAATTTAAGACCAGAAAAGCCAAGAAAATGTGGAAACATATACCGTATCTTTCAGACTATAAGACACACTTTTTTCCCCCAAAAGTGGGGGGGGGGGTGAGGGTGTGTCTTATGGTCCAAATACTGCCGCACAGCCAACCCGCCCGTGCTTCCAAGGGGGGCTATCTAGCCCAGCATCCCCCCCTGCGGCATGGCCCCTCTGTTCTGCAGCCGGATCCTACACACTTCCTAGGGAGAGGGAAAGGGAATGGCTGCAGTGCTGTTCCACCTTCTTCAAGGGACCTTGCAATAAATTATCAGGCAGTGCAGAAAGCCCTGCCTTACCTCTTCCTGCTGTTTGCTAGCAGCCCTGGATGCATGTCTATAGGGATGCTGGGGATGTTTTTCAGTGTGAGAGGGCTCTGTGTAACAGTGAGGAGTGGGGAGGGAGGCGGAGAGGGCAGTAGGAGGTGAGCAGTGCTGGGTTTGTTGTGTAGCAAGTCATTCTCCTATGAGCTGTAGCTTTCCTGTCACTGTATGCATTGTAGTGCAATGTTCTGCCATGCAATCTCTCTCTCTCACTTTCTCTCTCTCTCTCTCATGACAGTGTAGTAATTAGCAATGTATGGAACAAATAATCCCCAAATATTTAAGAATATTTTATTAAATATTTCATTATACAATTTGGTTCAAAATATTTTTTACTTGTTTTCCTCCTCTAAAACTTGGGTGCGTCTTATGGACAGGTGCGTCTTATGGTCTGAAAAATACGGTAAGTCATCATTTAATGACATGAAAAAAACAAATCTTCCTAGCTACTTTGGTTTGTGTTTATATTTTTCTTGGTCAATTTGATCCTATTATTGTTCAGTTTATTCTTGTACCATTCTTTTTCCCCACAGTTTTCTTTGCTTATGTTTACTCTCCAAATTCACTCACCAAAACTATTTTACAATGTCTGACGCCTCTTTTTTATTGCTAGTTGCCTGGTTGTTATGCTGATGCTTTGCTTTAATACTTCAAGCAACTAACTACCATGTGTACATGAATATTTTAAGTTTATAATCAGCATTTTTATAAGGTGGACAGCAATGACAGCCACCAATTTTTTCATGACAAAGTTCTGTAACAACTCCAGTCATCTTTCGATAGCACTTGCTCACACTCATTGCACCCTCATTGCTACACTCATTGCACGCTCACTTTCTGATAGAAAGTCATCCTAAAGTGGTACAAAACTTAATAAGAAATATATTGCAGGCAGGCAGGTTTAATATTTGAGAAGGAACAGGCAATGACAGATTTTGTAGGACAGCATGGCAGGGTGCTCATTGCTTTTCCTTTCCCCTACCCTCTCAGCATGAATTTTTTCTCCTGTCACTGGAAATGATCACAAAAGATTGATTCAAGTGACAGAAATGTGACATCTGCATAGATTGTAGCAGACATCTGTATCATGCATAGCAAAGGTCTGCTACAATATATGCAGCCTAGTAAGTTGACAGTAGTATATTAGAACCTGCCTGCTGAAAATGTTTTTAATCAAATTTAGTTCTGCTTTAAATCTTCATTTACAGAACCCTAGTATTTTGGGTATGGTCAAATGCATGCTATAATTCTGCTGCTTTTTAATGCCTAACACATTAATGTAGAACTAAGTTCTACTCATAAGTTTGCATGCACAGGGTCAGCTTTGGCTGCCAAAAAAACCTGGCTTCCCAGCATGTGCTGCGATGAATGAACTCCCATTTGCCAGTGTGGGAGTTACATCCTCCTGGCATGGCCAATCAAGATGGTTGAAGATCGTCCAGCAGAGGAAAGTGATAGGAGAGATGGCGGTGCCCTGCACTGAAATCTGGATAGGTAAGTTGCACAGATTTAGTTCCCATTTAGGCCTGTGGTGTCAAGATCATGGTATTTTACAATTTAGAGATAAATTTACTGCAGTCTTTGTAATCTAAAATATATAATAGGGAGTATAAGACGTCTGAGTGCTTAATCGGGAACATCTATACAATAAGTCTGGGAGCATGATGATGATGTACACATGCTAGATTACTGTCACCTCAAACAATCGTTATTGTCTTTGGTGAAAAATTAGCATGAGTACAGTGGTCCCCAATCTCCATCATCATTCACTACATCATCACATAAACAATTGACCAAACACTGACAAACACTCTACTTCCCTAAAGATGAGAGCACGGTGAGGTGCCACTTGCTTGTCCCTTTTCTCCCCACAGAACAGTGATTATTCGTCCTGCAGTCACTGGAAACAATCACAAACAATTGTTCCCAGGGACAGAAAAGAAGTGGTTGGTATGCTTGTTGATAACTGGATATCATGCTTTAGAAAATCATCCTTTTAGCAGAAACTAGCAAGTATCAACCAAATAGGGTTAAGCAGAAATACCTTATAGTCCAGGTGATATATTTCAGAGGTTTCTAGGTTAAGGATGGTTAAAAAGTAGCTTTTAGTTGTTAGTGTGAACCTAAACTTGGTGTGCTTACAAGCCTTTTCTGCTAGTGGAGCAATGAAGAATCCCGCCATCTGCCCTGGTCCTTACTTGTAATAGTACAAGCAAGTTGGCATTCTGGAGCAATCCACAGCATTTCCAACAATTTGATGCTATCACTACTATCATAAATACACAGCAGAATAAGGGGAATAAGGCCACAATCCATGCATACATGCTATTTTTAAAACACTGTAGGGCAGTGCAATGTCCTTGCACAAATGTCATTCTCATATGTGCAACAGTGATGATGCTTTAAACTTGGTAGAAAGAAAAAGAGCTATCTAAAGGTAAGGCTACTGCAACAACATCTAAAAGGTAGCATTTTCAGGAAGGCAACAGAAGAGGGAATAGTTGGTGAACATAACTTTTAAAAGAGAACGCAAGGTTCTCACGTCCTACTAATTTGGTTTATTTCTTTTACATATTTTTTATGTTGTCCCATTTCTCTTCTGTTTTTTATAATAAATCTTGACAATATCAAATGTGGCACAAATAATTTTTTAATTAGTGTTCTAGTTTTGAGTTTATGTGGCTTTACATTATGAATATTATGTTATTGAAGCTGAAATGATCAGTGCTGGAATAGCACATTACAATAAAAAGTTTAAAATGTTTTTATAAAATAAAAGTTTAAAAATTTTTTCACTATGCAAGCTTGTATCCTGAATAACAATGGTGTTATATTTTTTCTAATGATAAAGTACAAAGTGGGGCATTAAACTGTGGTTGATCTGAGACATACAAACTGGAAGGACTACATGTCCATTCACGCATTCATGGAATAAGGTGTCCAAACTTCCAATAAGCAAGTTTGTGAGTGGGGAGCATAAAAGAAGGTGAAACATGAAAAACACTGATAACTATTTTACTTTATAAGTGGATATAATATGGACCAATTCATTTTTGTCTTGATGCTACAAATATTTAATTGTTTTAAGTTGAGATAGGATTCTCGAGGCTATTGTGTAAAAGCAATCCCAAGGTAATTCCCAAACTGCCCAATCGCAAGCTGCAAAAATATGGTCCTTCTTACCAAGACAACCCGCGAAGAGATAACTCCTCTGGGTAGAACAAGACCAAAACAATTCCAAATTCCTCATGATGGCTGTCCAAGAGCACAGAGGCAAGATTCCACATCTGACTCTGTGAACCTAGAAGGCTATGCTCTTTGAACTTTCTCCACTTGCTTTACACCTTCCCACTACGATTAGCCATGAAAGCGTCGCCATGTGCTTTTAATAATAACATAATAATAGTCATGTAGTCTTTTAATAACTGGCTTCAGGCTTTTTGTATATATGTTAGTGTTTGAAAAATTTTCTGAAAACAGTGGTGGGATGTTTCATTATGTTGATATCATACAGGAAGTTAAGATAACATTTTCAGGACTTGGTTTAATTATGATGAGGTTTTTCGATTGTCTGTTTTTCCTATTATGAAATGTGGGGTAAGGACGTAGGGTTATGGCTGAACTTGCTTATTCCTCAGAAGTCGGCTGCTTTTAAACAACAACCAAGGCCTAGGACCTCTTTCCCTAACAGTGGCGTATGCCTTGCCTTTAACCTCCCTGGCGGTCTCAATAATAAGTATTTTTAAATGGCAAAATGGTACATTTAAAAATACTTATTATTTTAAATTTCCCGCCTGGTCCCGCCTCCCAGCCGCACAGTCCCGCCCTCCAGACGCATGCTCGCACTGCCCAGACTGGCCCAGCAGGCATCTGCATCCCTAGGCCTCGCGTCCCCAACGTTCACAAGCTGGGGACGCAAACACCATCCGGCATCTGTGTAGCCTGGCGATGCCAGGAAACAGGTGCCGAGCATCACTGGGGGATGCCGCAGGCATGTGGGGACCAGGTAAGACCTAAAAGCTCCCTGGCAATTCCACCCCAAATGTGGCTCAGGGTTACCTCTTTTGGTACTGAAAATGAACCCAGAGCCACGAGTGTGCTTTTTGTGCGGGACAGCATCCCATAACAGCATACCAAATGCTTTCAAAAGCTGATCAATCAACAGGCAGGTAGAGAGCTTTTTCCCAAAGGGCCTCACTCCAGTGAGGCTTCCAAATCTGCTCATCTAACTGATGGTTTCACTTATGGTTTCTTCTTGCCCCTTTTAATGGTTCAGGCTATACAATATTGGTTAATTTGCCTTCTGTTCGGGGGTTTAGAACATGTAGTTTGAGAAAAAATTTCAAAGAAATCGCTGCTGGACGTGTTGCAGGCCCTTTTTCTTCACCTTCTTTTGCTGCTTTTAGGGTTGCCCCTTGACGGCTTGTCCCCCCCCTATTCCCCCCCCCTATTCATCCAGCAGCTTTTTTCTTCTCTTGGATTTTGTTTTGATATTTTCTTTTTAATAAATCACTCCCATTAGACATTTCATTGTCTTAGTCATTATTTTGAATTTCATCATTTTTAGAATGGTTAGTTAAGTTTAAAGGTAATTCTAATGTTGTTCATTATTTAGACGATTTTCTGTTTATGGATCCCGCCTCTTCTGAATGTTTGATTCTCTTTTGTACTTTGTCCTCTGTCTGTTCTTCCCTTGGGGTGCCCTTGGCATCTTAGAAGTCTATGCCTCCTGCTACTTGTCAAATTTGTTAAAACCAATAGATATAAACTCAAATCATTTAAATTATTATGTATTTAATGTATTTAAATTACACATTTGTCAAAACAACAGGGGATATGGGTGTGGCCAGCGGGTGACTGAGATGGCTACTTGATTCACTCACTCTGTTCATAGTGACAGTAAGGCAAATATACTTACTAGCAAGTGGCTCCATCCCTGCCCCGAACCACTCCGCTGAAATGCTCAAAAACAAAGCTTCCTCCATGAAGGCCCACTGCTTTTGTTACTGCCTCACAGAAGAAAAAAGGCGCAGACAGCTCGAGAGACAATAAAGCTGCAACACCTACCACTGTGTCTTCCATACCCAGGGATGACTAAAAACAAATATACAACTCTTTCTGATGCAGGTGGGTCTCCTCCATTCTTTATCCCTGACTCTTGCAGCCAAATTGAACAATTGGAAATATTGTTTCTCTTATATCTAAACTGAACTCAGAAATACAGGATCTAGACACTCAAGTACACCATGTGGTATCCAAAATGGCAGACTATTCAGACTGGAACGACAAAAATTACTAACCTTAAAGACAGGTTGCGCAGAAATAATATAAAATTTAGAGGCACTCCTGAAAAAAATGTAATCTCGGGACTTGTCTAAATTTTTGCTTAATTACTTGAAAGCTCTTTTACCACAGACAAATGTGCGTCAACCTATAATTGA
The DNA here is from genome assembly GCF_032062135.1 of Pyxicephalus adspersus. NCBI lineage: Eukaryota > Metazoa > Chordata > Amphibia > Anura > Pyxicephalidae > Pyxicephalus > Pyxicephalus adspersus. Next base: position 20,774,187 of record NC_092863.1, on the reverse strand, counting down.
CAGGGCACACCATTTGCCTAAACCATTATCTCTGCCTGACAGCATACAAGACGTTTATCAAGGTGCCACAGGGCAGGGTGGTGGACCTTTCGTGTCACCAGCCCAATGGTAGAGATGTGCACGGGCGCAGAGTCTAAGCAACAGCCGGGCCTTCTTCAGAGCCAGGTTGTGGCCCCCATACCTGCCAAGGTAGGTGACTTCTGACAAGCTAGGGTAGGCATGCGTAGAGAGATTGGCAAGTTTTTTCCTATCTACATCACCCGATCTTGCGTCTGCGTTGGGTGATGTAGGAAGAAGAAGAACCAGGAAAGACAGAGAGAAGATGGAGGTGCCTGGCGCGCCAGCCTGAAGACGGATACCAGGACAACGCGGGACCCAATGGAATGATCGACTGTTCTGGAGGATTGTAGGTAGGTGTATTTTTTTGGGGTTGTTTTTTGGTTTACTTCAATTCCTAAGGAATTGAAATCAATCAGTCAAGGCCATCTCAATAAAGCTGGTGACTTTAACACAGTACCAGATCCTATCCTGGATTCCACATCTCCTACGAGAAGAACCTCAACTTCCTTTCTCCATAGTCTATATGAATATGACCTCTACTATGTATAGTGATGTCTTCATGGTTTAGAAAAGGACTACACCTTTTTTTTCTCCACTGCACTCCACATGCTCCAGAATAGATTTATTAACTCATAAATAGACTTTGCTAAATATCTCTTCTGCTAACACAGGTGACATTACATGGTCAGACCATGCACCGATATACAATCAATTTCGCCTGTACTATTCCCCATACCCCTAGAGCATTTTGGCGACTAAATATTTTTCTATTGCAATACCCTAAAAAATATAATATAACCAAAATGATAAATATATTATAAAATAAAAAATATTCCAAACAAATTAATGAAACTTAGTCTTTCTTTTTTAAAAAACAATATCGGCAATGTTAATAGTTTCACCCTATGGAATGCACATAAGGCATTTATGATAGGTTTTCTGATGAAGATATGCTTTCAAGCCAAAAACCAGAGGTTGCTACAAATTCAGATGGTGATAATTAAACCCAAACCATGCGACAAAACAAATAGAACCTACTAACAAATCAAATACTGCACCCCAAACTTCTGATTAACTACTTAAAACTAGATCCAAATTACATTTTCTTTTGTCGTATAAATATGAATCTTTCATACAAAAACTAGAGCTACTCATTATGCTTGCAATACCAAAGCTGGTTCTTACTGGCCAGGTAAACGAGTACGGTTTAAAATCTCCTCTATTATACAACTTTCCTATGGTGTTCCATCTTTCAACCCTGTAAATATTGCTAATGCTTTCTTTATGATTTACAAAAGGTTCATCCATTTCCCAACCCGCTGAAGATATCATAAATTAATTCTTAGCAAAAATAAAGCTCCCTTCCCTATCTGAGCAGCAACTTTTTTTTATTTCAGCCCCATTCACTTCATCAGAAAGTAATAACTAATTGGCTCTCTTCCACTGCATAAATCTCCTGGACTGCATGGTTACACAAACAAATTCTTTAAATTGTTTAAACACAACCTCATCCTTCATAAAATATATAATTCATTATAGTATATTTTATATACATTTATATTGATATGTCCAATCTAGCTTTTATAATAACAATACTGAAACCAGATAAAGACCTTAGTCACCCCCAAAATTACAGACCCATATCTCTGTTTAATACTTATAATAAAGTATATGCTAAAGTTCTTGCTAAGAGATTTAGATACTATACCATATAGTATCCCCTAACCAAGTTGGTTTTACACATGGTAGACAGGCCCCAGATGGTACACGGCATATACTAGACCTTCTACATCATGCTCACTCTCATAAAATACCAACTCCATGATGCTTAAACAGCATTTAATGGAGTCCATTCGACCTACCTTAGACATGCACTAAAACATTTGGATTCAAGAGATGGATATTACGTGCTATGATAGCATTAAATTCTTTACCTTCAACCAATGTTTACATCAAAGGTATTGCTTTTTCTGAATTCTCCATTACTAATTGTTTGAGACAAGGCTGCCCTGTATCTCTATTATTTTTGCACTCATAGAACCCCTAGCAGAACATATCTGTACCAATACAAACATCTCTGGTTTAACAATTTCTAACTATTCCAACAAAATTAGGCATTTTGCTGATGATGTCATCCAATCCATTTTACAAGAATTCAGTCCTATTATAAACCTAATGTACACAAATCCCAAAATGAAAATTAAACAACAATTATCAATTTACATAGAAAAACTCTATTAAATATCTTGGGAAACAAATAACCCCTAATCCCCTACTACTTAAACACAACTACAAATCCTTACTTCAAGCACTTCCCAAACAACTACAATAACCTATGCCATTTGATCTGTCTCTGGATGCATCACAACTTTTAAAATGCTAATCCTTCCAAAAATCCTGTACCTTTTTCTTACTATCCCCTTCCACCTCCCCACTTCCTATTTTACTACTTTACAGAGGATCATCCAAACCTTTATATGGAATCATAAAAGCCTAAATGTGCCTAATTTTTAAACAAAAAAAACTAAGAGGATTGGGTCCCCTACACCTATATAACTATTATAAAGCAGCCATACTAGATCAAGCTCCCTACTGGTGGATCCCCTCTTCCAACAAACTGGGAACGCAAACTAATTATTTCTCCACAATATACCTTCAACAAGCTCCCATAAAGGGCCTGATTTATTAAAGCTCTCCAAGGCTGGAGAGGATACACTTTCTCCACTTAGGCTGGGTGATCCAGCAAACCTAGAATGGATTTGCTAACAAATATTTTTAATCCTGGACCAGATCCATTCCGGATTTACTGGATCATCCTATTGATATTTCCTGAAGGAGTGCATAAAGCATCCATGAAAAAGTTAATTATATAGAACCATGAACAACATATACAGGTGATTTATGCTGCTGACTTTTTGCCTTTAGTTTTCAAATGTTTGCTATTTTTTGTTCATTTGTAATAAGTTTTTCATTGATGCATTTAGGATAAGGTTAACTGGCATTTAAAATTAATAAAAAAAATGTTTGGTTTTTGAGAAAGATGCCTTAAAAGTCCCATGAATTGTTTGATTGTAACACCCATATGTTAACTTTGAGATGTGGCATCAATTTTGATATGAAGGAATGAAGAAACGGCTTATTCAGAAATGTACAGCATTATGCCCCAGAGGGTGAGGGACAAGTGGCCCTTCCTCTTTAGAGGAGGATCATAAAAGCACCTTTCTGCATGCTTTTTTGTATAAGTCTTTTTGCTTTTTCGCTTTTTTGTTCACCAGGCTTTTTATTTCAGAATCATCTCACCATGGGTTTTAAATTAAAAAAATTAGGAACCAGCACTGCAGTGCGAGTGACCCAGCAGCTGGCAAGATGGCGTCTGCCAGTTCCACATGGAATCTCTTGAACCTGAGGCAGGCTAAAACCTGCCCTTAGGTTTGATAAGCAGCTGCACAAATATTGTGCATTCAAAAATCTATGTTATGAGTATTTTAAATTATCCCTAGTCCAGAACGAGACATTTTATTATTATCCAGTATTTAAATAGCTCTGACATATTACACAACACTTTACAAAATCTATAGTCATGTTACTAGTTGTGGCTCAAAGGAGCTCACAATCAAATGTCCCTACCTTAGGCATATTTCCTCAACACAGTCTAGGGTCAATTTGGGGGCAAGACAAAAACTTAACTGCATGTTTTATTGAAATGCAGGAGGAAACTGGAGTACCCGGAGAAAACCCACACAAACACAGGGAGAACCTGTTAACTCCATGCAGATAGTGTCCTGGTTGAGATTCAAACCTGGGACCTACAGTAGCACTGCAGGGGCTAACCTCTGAGCCACCATGCTGTTGTATTTTAAATTATCTGAAGGCTAGAAATACACATTTAAATATTTATTTCTGTGAAATATTAAGGAGTTGTGCAAATTGGGCAGCAAAAGAGTAATGCCGAAGGCATATTACACATTCATTCTACCATGTGTTATTAAGCGTTCATTCACATCCTTGTGAGGTGGTATTGTGACAAGAATACACTTTCACAATGTTCCCTGTGAGTTGCACTGTGAAAGAAGTTAAGCCATTAAGTACAACATCAATGAAAAACCTTGAAACGTTTCAAACTACCAGTGTTTTCTCATAAAGTCTTTATGAGCGCTGGCAATGTGAAAATGCAAAATCTAATTTTCTTTATTTTCACAGCTGATGGAACCTGGGCAATCTAAGATACTCCTGAGATCAAGTATATATGGGTGATGTTAACCTCTAAATTTCCCTTGTAACAGAACTGGTTTGTTAGCATTTTGAAATGGTGCCCCACAAACCATTGCAGGGCACAGTGTTCTGGTGCGAATGGACCCTTTTTTTAGATACACTGTTTTGATGATTCCTAAAAAATTATTACCCAATATGAGCTCTGTTCATAGTTATATACTGATGATTTCACATCATTTGACACTGCTAGTTTAAAATGCCACAAGCATATTACATATTACAAGTAAAACCATTCTAAAGAATATGGACAATCATAACATTCAAAGATATGCATATTTTATGACTTTATAATTAAAATTATATATTTGTTAATGACTAAGTTCAACAAGAAATTAATTCATGGCAAGACTGGGGATTATATCAACAGCCTCTTTGTGCTTAAACCTAAAGGAAAAGATTTGCTTCATTATATACCCCGAGAGGAAAAATTCATTTTGTTACTTTTGTTTGTTTGTTTGTTACTGGTCTTTTCAATGCATACATTTACCATTTATTCTACCACCATGTTAAAGAGGAACTATACACAAAAATCAATAAAAAAAACAAAAACACAATTACCTTCAATCCCGCAGGGCAGTCCGATCATTACGGGGGTGCTCAGCATCGAGTCCCACGTTGTCTCAGCATCCATCCCGGAGCCAGCGCTCCGGGCTCCGTAATCTTCGTCTTCTCTTCCAGATTCTTCATCCTACATCACCCAACCCAAGTGCGAGATTGGGTGACGTGGGATGAAAACAAATTGGCCAATCTCACTGTACATTCGCGAGATCTGGAAATTTTAGGTACCTCGGGAGGCTTTGCACGCTCATTTATTCTCAACCGCCTGGGCATCTCGGGCATGCGCAGAAGGAGCGCCCAAGAATCCAGGTATCCTGGGAGGCTTTGTGCTCCCATTCATTCTCAACAGCCTAGGCGGCCGAGAATTAGGGGGCGGTGCTGCACCCTTTTTTTGTAAAAAAAAAAAAAAAGGTTGTTGCACCTAAAAATAAACAAAAAACTGAATTTCTACCATACATAAAAGGGTTCACCCTTTTATGTAAAGTGAAAATTCTGAGTTTAGGTACGCTTTATTATTACTGTGTACATGATAAATGATTTTAAAATGTGAACACATTTTACTTCTTTTCATATAATGTTGGTGTTAAATAGAATAAGATAAAGCAGAGTTGATACTTTGTTAAACATTTTGCCTAGAAGAAATAGGTCCTGGGTTTGAATGCCTGCTGACACACTGGGTGTTATTTACATATGAGAAATTTAGGCTGTTTATCTATGATTTGAATTATCTTACAAGGGATAATTCACTTAAGTGATGATAGTTAACTTTGCAAAGAACCCCCAAACACTCATGCAGTTTTTTGCATGCACATGATAGAATGTCAGCAATTAGAACAGCTTCATCTCATTTACTAAGCTATGTAAAATACCCCTTGCAAGGTGATAATTCACTTTGCTATGTGATCGACATAAAATTCTTAGAAAATTAACCTGCATGAAGTTTGTATGCTCTTTCTGTGTTTAGTATATGTTTTTATCATCAGTCCTAAATACATTCCTAGCAGCCCTTTAGGATTGATGTATATAGTATTATGTAAAAAATGTGTTAAAATACAGGAAACAAAATTGTAGGATAAAAAATGTAAACATTTGTTAATAATATAGCGCTGTTTCTACAGTATATACATATACCAAAAAAACAAAATACAAATCTGATAAACATTTTAAAGTGGGAATGTCGCCTTATATACAAAACAAATTTACAAGTCTAGACAACTGCCCCCTTAACCATACTCTGTCATCTTGAATAAAGGGCAGAAAACTGTAGAAACCTAAAGTAGGTACCGCAAGGTTGTCAACAGGGGAAATACAAAGCGTGAATGTCAGCTTTAATATTAGTAAATATTTACCGGGTTATTTTTTTCATTGTAATGTAATCAATGAATGCATGTTTGTACATCATGAAACATATATCCTATGGTAATGCACAGGGTGAAAATGGTTTTGCATCGATGGGCAGAAGGTTCCATGAAATACATGCAATGACAGAAGAACAAATAGCAGCTGACTTTACTAGGAAGGCAATAGAAAAATACTAGAGACTTGGCAAAGGATATACAGTGTAAACAGAGCTATCAAGTAGCTGCTCTGCAGACAATGCAGCCTCTATTCCTAGTCATACCTGTCTGTGGCTGTTGCTCAGCACCCTAGCAAAGAATAAAAAAGAGAAACATGTTGCAGAGACTGGGGAATAAGGCTTGCTTTAAGTCACCAGCCCAATGCGATCATCACAAGAGGTTGGATGTAAAATGTCAGCCCCCACCCCCACCTTACCTACTCCTGTAGCTGTCACACAAGATTCCTGCATTGACTGCTAATCCATCACAAGCGACAAATCCGTGCAAATGCCGACTATTGGTTTTAAATCCCTGTCGGATACATGGTGATGATCAGGGAGAGTGATAAAGGGCGCAATGTTCACCTTCCTGCCTGCTGCCAGTCTTGCACTCACTCTTAGTGGTCTGTCCAGCCTCAGCATACCGCCTGGCACAATCCTGACCTTTGCAATGTGAGTCGCTTGGTCTTTTGCCTTATAAGGATTTGGTTACTGTGGAGACCGGACTCCACCTGTCTCCCTGCACCTTGCTAGGAGTCCTACGTGCACTGAGCTAGGGCGATGCTTGCTAATAAGACCATACTACAGGCAGAGAGCTCAGCATCTCCTGTCAGAGGGAGCGTCCAAGGAATGCAGATATAGGGGCTCATGCAGCGCGGGGAGGTGCTTCAGGCATTTTAATCTAGCACAAGCCACATCCATTCAGAGAGGGGTGGTTGTGGGGTTTGCTTGTTTATACCTGCACACTGAGTGCCTCATACATTTACCTCAAATGAATGGTGTAGAAGGTGTCACTGAGCATAATACATGTTTCCCATTAATGGTAGAGCTCTTGTTTATACCTGCACAGTGTATCATTTTTTTTTATCAGAGGTGCAGTTACAGACCTATAGGCCAGGTGTGGGATTTAAACCTTAGCCCCCATTCCCCTCTGCACCCCATCAACTCACAGAACAGCTCAGAACCCCTCAATGACAGACCCCTTAAATACCGCCCCCTTCAGTGACACACACACCCCTCAATCAGTGACAGACCCCATCAGTGTCAGATCTACCACCCCTTAGTGCAGGCCTCTCTTGTTGACAGTCACCTTAATGCAGACCCCCTAATGAAGTAATTCTCAGTGCACCCCCCCAGCAGTGACCCCCACCCACCAGTGATGGACCTCCTCAATGTAGAACCCCTTCTCAGTAACCTTACCTACCTTATCCTTTATCCCTGCATTGATGTCCTCTCAGGAGCTTCAGCATGACTGCATAAGAGATGATGTATTTCTGGTTTGGGGGCAAATTTTGGGATCAAGCATTCCCACATATAGCTACTGGTTATTTGCACCACCACAAGCTTATTCTACACAGATTGTTTCCTCAGCGGTTAACCTGAGCGTTTAAATGCCCATGTTTGGAATTCTCGTTCATTCCAATGGGCCATTCTGCACCAGAGCATTTTTTTGATGTGCTGTAAAGAAAACGCATACTGGAGCATTTAGTATTAAAACTCTTCCAAATGCCTTCTAAACACCCCAACAAGCTCAAAAACGCTCCAAATGTCCCTACTAACATGGGTGTTTCTAGGCATTTGGGAGGCATTTTTCCCTATTTTATCTCCTCTCTCTCCTCTTTGGTCCCTGCTGATGCATTGAGAAGTTAATTGTAGTGTCTTCCCCCAGTCATAGGTTCACAGGCATAAGGAAGCGGTAACCACACTGCAAATTTTTGCCTGTATCAACATAGCCTATATATATATATGTGTATACTGCCCAGCACTGCCTTGCCCACCTCTCAGTATCCCCATATTGTTATTATTATTATTATTATTATTAATAATAATATTAATAAACAGGATTTTTTATAGCAGTATATTATATTACAATATATTAATTGTTAGTGTGCTGCAGCTATACTGTTCAATCCATTAATGAGCTGTTCATAATGATAATAATATTTTATATAATAATATTTTACAATGAGCTAAGTTTATTTAAAAATCCAAACCTGGTTCAATTTGATAAATGCTTCAGCCACATGTCCATCTTTGGCATCCTGGGTCTTCACTTCTGAGGCTGAAGATATCCAGGCTGGTGAAGACATACTCATTGATTATGACGGCCAAGCCATTTCTGTGTTCTACACTGTAAAGCATAGTCAGCAGATTTTATCTGCTGGCCAACATACCTCATATACAGCCAGTCTCAGTGTATCTTTATCAGACTTCATATTTTACAGTAAGCAGTGCTATACCCTGTGTCTTGCACTATAGGTTTTCCTAGCTAAGGCTTTCAGTTCCTGTGACCCATTGATCTAGTATGTTGTCTACCTAGTCAGGACTCCAGCCCATTCCTGATTTCATTCATTGCCCACCAGGATCTCTGGCCTATCTCCGTTTATGATTTTTATGCTGATTTGCTACCACACTTTTGCTTTTTAGGAACCATTCTCCTTCATCTACTACCATTACTGCCAAACACCACTGTCCGTACCTTCCCCTACCTTTCATTCTGCCCATGTTGCTTGTTCAATATTGTTCAATATTTAAGAAACATAGGATGAGTGTCAATGGATATGTCCTTAATTTTGTTTTAATATTTTGCAATATTGGCACAAAGTGGGTTTGACAACAAATCACAAAAAGAAATTATCAGTCATTGTGACATTGGTTACGGTGCCAATGTCAAAATCCCCCTAAAGATGCACAAACATTTTCTCTTTAAGGTCTCTTTTTAAACAGCAATGAACAGTAAAATAAATTATTCCCCACTGTTAGAAATTTTCCTTCACCCATCAGTTGAGAGACTGGACTCAGTATAATAAACACACCAGATGAGCTACTTTACCATTTGTGTTATAAAAATGGGGACGGCCAGGTGTCCTAAAACTCTGTATCTGGCAGAAAAAAGTATGTATATGGCCTCTGACTGACCTCTGAGATGTGTTCTAGCCATGTTCTAGAAACTTATTATTTGTCTTATCACTATTATAATTATTACACAGTATTTATATACCTTCGACATATTACGCAGCGCTCTCCATAATCATGTCACTGCAATTTTTGTAAGCGTATCATTCCCTTAACTATGGCTCGCCAACTGACATTTGAGCAGTGTTGCAAAATTGATGCTTGGCAAGAATTTTTTCAGTCCCCAACTGCAGTTCAGTGCAAGTTTGAGAAGCTTTATGGCTGTCACACTTCTCCAACGCGTAACACAATTTACGCTATCAATGGCAAGTTTCTCAAAACAGGATCTGTTCTTGACAAACCACGCAGCGGAAGGCCTCCTACTACCACCGCTGATTTAAACACTGAACTCCTGGAGCAGGCGTACGAGCAAAGCCAGGGAAAGTCCATCAGAGGTCTGCACTAGAACTCAGCATCAACAAAAGCTTGATTCCGTGGATTCTTTGGAGAGTGATAAAGCTCTACCCGTACCAACTTTCGGTTGTTCAAAAACTTTAAGTGTCAGATTATGAAGCTCGAATGGAAATGAGTGAACCACTCCTAACGATACAACTATCAAATTTGGGGAAAATCAAACCCAGCAGAAATTTTCGAGCATGGAAAAGACTCTCCGAAGCTGGTGGTTTGGTGTGCAATGTCTAGCACTGGGCTGACATGACCATTTTTCTTTCCAATCTGGTAACACGACCAAGGTTACAGGGGAAAATTACCTGAAGATGCTGCAGAAGTTTGCTATGCCACAACTTCAGGCGAGGAATGACCTTGCTTATGTCTTTTCTTAACAAGATGGAGCCCCTCCTCACTTTGCCAGGTTAGTCAGAGATTTCCTGAACATCAAGTTTTTCTCACCGATGGATCGGTTGAAGGGGTCCCCTCCAATGGGCTCCGCGCTCCCCTGACTTTACACCTTGTGACTTTTTTTTTTGTGAGGCTATATCAAAAGAGGTTGGAAAAGAGATGCTGCAAAACGCCAGAGAGGCCTGTGCCCCAAGGTAGCTGAAAGTTGTCAAAAATGGAGGCGCCTATGTGGATGTATAAAACTAGGCGTTTGAATATGATGGCAAGCGTAGCAAGTAAAACTGCTACGACTCCTTTGTTGATGCTAAAAATACGAATAAACTGAGTTTTAATGAATTAAAAGTGTATAGTGGCTTTTGGGAAACCCTGTATAAATATATATATACAATATTATATGTTATATACTATATAACATATACTATTAGATCTTTCATATTTCTATTTCAAAGCTAGATACAAAGCAATGGATTTTAACATAATAGTCAGGCCATCATAATATTCATCTTTGTGAAACCAAGAACTGTTCTGCTAGGCCTCAGGGGAGCCCAAAAAACACTTTAGTCTTTTCTGGGAAAACCAAAATTTCCAGACATCCCTAGTTTATATTGACTAATACTAGTATAGTAGTATTGACTAATATTCTGCTGGTTGGTAGTTCATAACACCCTACCTGCAAAATATATATTGAGGCTGAATAGGAGCATTCTAGGTGTGTCCACAGAGCATCATAACCTGCTGAACACTTTACCCACATTTACCCTTATGCAACTTGCTATTACTGGATTGCAAAATCAATCATTCATGTGTAATGATCAACAAAAACCTAGGTCGACCTATCAGAAGGAACTCTCACACAAAACAATGTCACTGATTAATTTAGTCATGCAGAGACCCCAGCAACTAAATAATAAATGGACTTTATAACAAACAACCTGGAACCTGGACTTGAAGGCAAGACTTGTAACTGTGGTGAAAGTTAACAGTTCATGCTTAATAATCCTTTGAAAAGGAGACACTCTTCCCTTGCATCTTCAGTTATTGTGTTTCTTCCTCAGGTGGGGAACATTACTCTGGAAATCATGTTTCTAAGTGTTTCTTTTGGATGCCTGGAAAATGCTTACCCTGTAAGCCCCAAAGGCTGACAATGGGTTCTTATTATACTGTCCCCGGAACGCCCCACCAGTGTGCATGGTTGCTCAGTTGACGCCAGACCACCCTGACACTTGCCCTATTGGGTTGGAGCTTCTCCTAGCTGCTCTGACATCTCTGCATTAGGCTGGTAGTATGTCCTTTAGAATTTATGCCTAGTAGCATAGGCAACAGCATGCCCAAGCTGCATTTTTCTTGACCCCACTGCAGCTGAAAGGTGGTTCATCATACAAAATTACCCACAAAAATCTGAAGCACTGAACGTTTCCTTCCCAGATACAACATTTACCAATTTGCAACCAAATTTCTCTTTTAGATGGTCCAAAATGTTTCTCAAGAACCTCGATACCCAGATCCCAGCCAAATTATTGCAAACCATGGAATAAAACTTTCTCCCACTCCTTAACAATATAAGGAAAGATCTCCAAAAATATTGACAATAGGCCTGTACCCGGTTCTGCAGATGTAACACTCTGAAGATGAACGTGATGCCTAGACTCCTGTATCTCTTGCAGGCTTTGCCGATACATGTACCCATGCAAATGATGGCCCGTTTTAAAACAGAATTTTTTAAATTTCTCTGGCACATGACACATTGAGACTGAGTTTTCAGATGCTACGTTTACCTTGGTCGAACGGAGGGGCTTAGCCTTCCCGGACCCACTATTGTACCAACAGGCAGTTCACCTGTCCAGGCTTATAGACTGGTGCATTAATAAGCATGTCAAAATATGGGTCCGAGTAGAGGACTTCACTACTGGGACTTCTAAAGAAATGCTCGCCTGGGCTCCCCCAACTGTCAATACCTCAACATACCCCTCACCACTATCACCCATCCTTACACACCTGAATTTCCTTGCAGGAGTAAATGATACGATTTTTAAAGCAGGAAATTTCTAGGGCATATCAATTTTACAGCAATGGGCACTGAAAATCAATTCATGACTTACAGATAAGTGAGAAACCCCCCATGCTTGGCAACTGGCGTACAATACAATAACGTATTTCCTTCGCTCTCTGTCACAGTCGGTTTGACAGGCCCTTACTGCCCTTAGAGACTATATGTAAAGAAGCAAAACCAATAAGAGGCACACTATCCTTTGCTTACCAAACTCTTATAATGGCGCAAATGTCTACCAAACTATATTTTGTGGTGAATTGGGAAAAGGATTTAAATATGGAGTTCCAAGCTCACATAGAACACATGCTGCACTTCAGCCACAAGGCCTCTATTTGTAACCAGAACCAGGAAACAAATTACAAGTTACTGACGAAGTGGTACAGAAAACCTGCAAAATTGGCGAGGATTTTTCCCCAGTCTGATCCTATCTGCTGGAGATGTCACTCCACTCTGGGAACACTAATTCATCCTTTTTGGGATTGCGAGGAACCTACCTCTTAGACGTATATGTGCAGGAGTCACATTCCTGAAGGATGAACATGGCAGAATATGTAAGAGGTGAGGTGTAAGTAGTGGCACCTGTATCTACTAGGTACAGGGCCTATTACTTTATGATATACTTAGTTATGTTTCCCTCTTTGATCACTGAAGGGCTTTGGTTTCCTTTTAGGAGGGAGTACAGTGGTTGTGGTATTTACCTGTTCCTTTGCTTTAATGGCACAACTGCTTTCTCTACTGAAAGCATTTCTTTTTCTGAGGTTGAATGTTTTGACTGAGGTCGGGCTGGGTCTGCTAAAGTGTTGTGCTGTTTGCAGGCTTAAGCTGCAGACAAAAGTGTGATTGCTCATGTGAATAAAAATAAATGTGCCTTTTTCAATGCTAGGTTAGCCAATTCTTGGAGTAATTCAATACGTCAGATGTGTATTTAGGATTTAGTTAAGTGTTGATGGCTACATGTAATAAGGTAATCTCTAGTGTTAAAGTAGAATTAGCTTTCACCTTTCAATCTTTTAAGTGCTTGTTTTCTGACCTCAGGCCCTATAGGCAACCTTTTTCTGTGCCACCAGTCTTCCCCTCATTCTGCTGTGGTGATAAGGGAATGAGGAGAAAGCCTCTGATTCATTAGACAGTTTTGGTAGTTCTAAATTCTAAAAGGAGCATAAGACTATTATATATACCAAGAGGTTAAAGCGTACCTAAACTCAACATTTTTACTTTACATAGAAGGTTAAACAACCCTTATAAATGAAGTAAAAATGTTGTTTTTTTTTAAGTGCAACACCCTGCAGCGACCAAGACTTAATGGGAGAGAAGAGCCTCCTTGGATACCTATGGTATGCATCCCGGGAGTCTCTGGCTGCTCCTTCTGCACATGCCCGATCTCGGGGCATTTTTTCCACCAAGGGGAAAGAGGTGCCGATCTCACGCTTGCGCAGTGAAGATGACAAGAAAACGACGGAATAGAACAGAGGATATGGCCACTTGCTCCATGCTGGGACAAAGAAGAATTCCAAGATGATGCAGGACAGGAGAGTTGGAAGGAACAGCGCCATCAAGGGATCTGCAGGATTAAAGGTAAGTGTTTTTTTTTTAATTTTAGTTTAGTTCCACTTCAAGGGTAAGGTGTTTCTGATCTACCTTGTTTTCTCTATCACCATAAAAAAGGTATAGTCTTTCGTAGAAAAGAAGGTATTTTTTTCCAAGGTTCTTACCTTTGCTCTTTGCTGCTTTTCTCAAGTCTGAAAATCTACAGATCTTTCATTAGAGGATATGGGCCTATTCAAACATGCTATACATAAAGAAATAGATTTTTCCCTCAAATAGGATTTTGGAGGGTCTAACATCTTATTCTGGCCCTGCTTCCATGTGTGGCATGAAATTTAGAGTTCAGGCTCACTGAAATAAAACCCATTTGGAGTCAGGCACCCCCAAAGAGGAATCTTTTCTTTTTTCAACATTTTATTTTTTTTTACATTTATCACTTTTTTTAACACATAACTAACAATACGTAGTGAAAAAGTTTTTCATGACAAATAAATGTGCCAGTTAACAGGAAACATGAAGTTACATTCATAGAATATTGTAAAATCTGCTGATAAGATGGTATATTAATATAACATTAATGATAACCATAAACAATAAACCCCCAAATCATGTGGAACCTGGACTTTCTGGTATATCTATGAGACTCATGAATTCAGGAGAGTCTTGGAAACCCATCCATAAGGACCATATCTTAAGGAATTTTTCTGTCCTACCATGAACAACAGTGGTCAGATCCTCCTTCAGCATTATATCATTAACTGTTCGTAGCCACATTTCTGCAGTCAGTAGAGACAGGCTTTTCCATACCATCGAAATACTTGCTTTTGCAGCTGTTAGTGAGTTTCACCACAGAATTAACATAGCTTATGAGGGGCCAGTCGTCAGGACGTATTAAGAAAAAGGCTGGGTCATCTGGGATAGAATGTACCAATAATTTCTAACAGTTATCGCTGACCTTTGACCAAAAGTCCAGTAGCACAGGGCAGGAGCACCACACCTCCAACACAGCCCAGACACCAAAGGAAAGAAACATTCTAGTTTATCAGGTGTCCTGTACCACCTGGAGAGTATCTTATACCCCAATTCCTGATATCCTTTATCAATCGAGGCCTTATGAACAGCAGGATACAGTATATTCCCTCTGTGTAGCTGTATATGATTGACCCAGGTCCTGCTTCCAGAATCTGAGAAAAATTTGGACATATTCCTCCAGAGAGGTAATAATAGGTGAATATGTAGAAGACAATCCATTACATGTATCACCTCTGCATAAACACATCAATTTTAAAGCTGGTAAGTGTTCTAGTGCAGTGTTTTTCAACCTTTTTTGAGCCACGGCACATTTACATTACATTGAAAAAATCTTGCGGCACCACAAACCAAAAAATGTTACAAAATGACACTCTGTAGCCTTTTCTCTATCCCTGTGCCTTATCCAAACCTTCCTCCTATAGTTTCCGAAACCCCCCAACTTCAAGACCCGGGATGAAAACAGGATTCCCCAGAAGAGGGGTCGATGGGCTCAGTGAGGGTGAGATATTATGTTGCTGGAAATATTTACCACATATATTCCTGGTGACCTCACTGTTTTTTTTTAAATCAGTGTAGGGGAATAGGGGGTCCAGGGTAGGGCCTGTAGGTGAGTTTTTTCAAAAAGTTTGCTCTACTGTAAACCTTTATTTGATACTACATGATTGCACCAGTCCAAATCCCGCACCAGATGTGATGCCTCATGATAAAGAGTGACTTTGGGTACCCCCAACCCCCTTTGCTATCTTATGCCAGAACAAGTGTGTACACAGCAGTGGGCTATGCTGACTCCATATAAACCAAAAAAATTCAGGTATGGTGCTGTTTAAAGAAGGACCCTGGGATGCGAGTGGGAATACGACCAAACCAGAAAAACCTATGGGACAACCATTTCTCCATGTCTCCTGATATTTTTAGCAATAGCATGACAAAATGTTGAAGCAATCTAAATATTCAATGGCTTCAGTAGACCATTTAAAAAGGAGCTTACGTGCTAGATGGTGTTGCTGGCCAAATGGTAACGTCACATTTAAGGCAGCACAGAATAATTATTATATCCAACCATCTGATTAAACAGTAAATCGCCTGCATATGCAGCAACTTTCTGCTCTGTGTGGAGGATAAAAATTAGGGGGGACAAGGGGCATCCCTGTCTTGTTCCATTTTGTAATAGAGAAAGGTTCTTACACGTATCCATTTACCCACACAGAGGCCGGGAATAGATGGCATTGATGCACGATAGCATATGGTCCCCAAGCCCTATATTGGACAGGGTTTGGACATAAACTACCAATCTACCCCATCAAATGCCTTTTCTGCATCAGTGGATGGGAAAAAGGCAGGTGTTCCAATTGTTTGCATAGCAAAAATCCAATTTAATACCGTGGTTGTGTTGTCCCTCGCGTCCCTAGCAGGGACAAATTCTACCTGATCCAGGTGGATTACCTTATACAACAAAGGTTGTAGTCAGGTATCAAGAATTTAGGTAAAAAATGTGATGTTTTGATCAAGTAATGAAATAAGCCTGTAACGCGCACATGCTGAGGGGTTCTTACCCTCTTTAGGGGGTCACAGTTTTAAGGGTATTTGGAGATTCGGCTGAGAAGCCTCAACCAGAGGTGAGCCAGTTAAAGGCCTTCAAAAAATAAAGGTCAACATTCTGAAACATTTTGTAATACAGCAGGGTTAATCAATCTGGGCCAGGCATTTTCGCATTCGGAGAAGATTTAATTGCCTTCTGGAACTCTATATCAGTGATCTGGGCCTTCAAAAGTTCCCTTTCTTCGGAAGAGAGTTGTGGCATACCTGGCCTTACCAAGTATTGGTTAATCAGAGAAATTTGATCGTGATCGGTGTTACCCAGAGAACGTGCTGGGCCCAGGTTATAGAAAAAAAAGAATGGGAGTAACCTCTAAAATCAGCCGTAATGTCATGGACCAGGCAAACTTTTTGGCCCTTCTGATCAACAGAAAAGAATAAAAAGCATACCCTCTGGACCTTCAATAAATTGGCCAAGATTCTACGGCTTTTATTACCATATTCAGAAAATGTTCACCGGCACTTGGAGAGGGTGGCTTTTGCCTTCCCGAGATAACGTGAGGCGAATTGGACTCTCAACAGTGCTAGTTCCTAGCCACCACAGTATCTAGGGTCCTTTTATGGCTAAGCTCTAATTCCTGAACACATTTTACCAAGGACAATATCTCAAGCTGTGCTGCCTTCCTAAGTCTTGAACTGTATTTGATCAGCAGACCCCCAATCACTGCCTTATGGGATTCCCACACCATCATAGGGCTAACATCCTGGGTCACATTCGTGGAAAAAGATGCAGTCAATTCAGCAGATATTTCAGCCTGGGTCACCGTGCCCTTCTAAAGGAGGAACTAGTCTCCAGGTACACTTTTTAGAGAGGCATACTTTAGAGTTATATGTAGAAACACTAGGGCATGATCAGATATAGCAATGTTGCCAGTAGAGCACTCCACTACCTGTATGACACAGCCAGAAGTTATCAATGTGAGAATAAATGTGATGCAGTTTGGAAAAAAAAAACTAATCCTTGTCTGAGGGTGAAGTATCCTCCATTTGTCTACCAATTGGTGTTGCATAAAGCAACGCTTGATTCATCTATTCCCTGACCCCACCCTCTTCAAAAAAGAGAAGGTGACATTGAGCCCCAGATCTGCCACAAAATTGTCACCTTCAAAAATGTCAAGACCCTTCCGAAAATCATTCAGGCGCGTCAGTGTCCTGGACATGAATGGGGCCTGGACTGTATTGGGAGCATACACTGCAGCCAGGGTAACCATTTGGTTCTCCAGTAAACCCTTAACAAAGAGCATACAACCTACAGTGTCACAAGACATGTCTTTAAAGGTTGAAATCATAGAATTCGCTAATATTATGCTAACACCTTTAGATCAGGAATCTGCTAAACAACTTGGTAAACATGGTAAGCCATGGGGAACCTACAGTTCTAAAATTTAGGGAGTTTGATTTTTTTAAAAGCTGTGTCTTGCAAAAATGCAACCTGCACAATTTCAGGGCAGAGAGCAGTGCATTTCTCAGGGGTGTTTAATCCCTTGACATTAAGTAACAAGCTAATCAACTAAAATAACCCCTCACCAATAAAGATGAGGGCCCTAGGGTGGAAACTGCATAAGCTCGGGGGGGAGTCCCCACTCCCAGGCCCAGCAGGGCATAAGGGCATTACTTCCCACATTGAAAAGACATCACCTATACCAGGGGTGGGCAAACTTTTTCAGTCAGGGGGCCACAATATATAATTTGAAAGAGGGGCCGGGCCCATGGGAGAGTGGGCAGGGTTATGCCATCATGACGCCACTGAACATGGCATCATGCTAGCATAACCCCACTTACTCTCCCATCGCAGATCTGAGCCTGTGATGGGAGAGTAGGCGGGTTGTGTGCCTGGCCACCTCCACGAGCCAGGATACCAACGGGGGATGTGTTCTGTGGCTCTGGCTGGTGCGCCCCCCACTGAAGTCCTTCTTCTGAGCCTGCTTGGGGTGGCACCGGCCAGAGCCATGGAACACCAAAAAGGCCAGAGAAACAACCATATTGGGCTGTATACGGCCCGCGGGCTGTAGTTTGCCCATGTCTGACCTATACACTACAAATATTGGCATAAATAACCGGGAAAAATAATTAATATAGTATCACTCCCAAACCACAAAAAGATCAGTCAGGTCAGGTGGGTACCAGAACAAAAATATTATACTTGCTGGCCAGAAAAACGATACCATCCAGCTAATGTTACCTCAAAAAGCCCTCCAGATATATCCAAGATTGGGTTACCACCAGGGGGTCATAGCATAAGAGAAAAGGACAGATCCCTGAGAGTCTCTCCAGTTTAACTTAGAGTGGACTGGGAATGAAAGTCAAAAGGCATCCAGACCAATGAAGTGTACAGATTTAAGGTGACTCGGAACTAAAGCCATTTTTGGAGTGCTTCCTGTTTTTTCGTCTGTGTTTGACTGTTCATTCTGTTGTGGATGGGGTATCCAGAAAACGGGGGCCCACGAGCTAATCAGTTAGAGACACAGCTGAAAATGAGAAGGCCTCAATACCACAGATTTCCCATTCATATCCAGCAAAGATGGAAGGGGAATCCCCACGGGTGGCATACATTATAGGATCTCAATTATACGTTCCAGGAGAGATCAAAGGGGTCTGCATAAGGCCAGGGAGTGACCAGACAGGTACTGGAGAGGTAAAAGAGGAGATCTGTTGAATGTGTTCTTATTCTGAAAGCGAGCTGCCTTTAGGATAGGTTCCTTCACCGGAAAAGATATCAATCTGCAAATAACATCTCAGGTCCTAGATGAATCCTGGGTCCTCTGACCTGGGATTTGTTGGACTCTAACCAGCTCAATGGGGGAGTCTTTAGGGGCATCTAGGATAGTGCTGAAGAGTGTTGTAACTGCGCCAGGCAGGTCAGGCTGCTCAAAGACTCTGGTAGACCTCATCTCGCTGTAGCTCTAGCCTTTGCAATAATAAGAGTGCTAATTCAGTACCTCTCAGTGTTGTACTTACATTCCTGCTATTTTCTCGCAGCCTGTCTCCTGGCACCATCTTGGATTTAGTGGTTGCATCCTGCAAGTAAGAAGCCACCTATGAGGTGCTGTCTCCAGAGCCCGCATGTTGCAGTGATCCCCTGTGTGAGGTGTTTCCCCAGCCTGCCTGCTTTGGGAGGCAGACAATTTTATTATGTCTCTAAACTTGGATTGCAATTAGAAAATGTTAAAAATAGAGCAAGACACTCCAATATTTGCATTGGGGTATCCCTGATTCTGTTTTTGACCTACAAACCACTATTACTGCCCTGTTCCAGAATCCACAAGGTCTTCCTCTGGAACACCTCTGATAGCTCCCCCAGGGACACCATTTTTAAGCTGCACTGTTACCATGCCAAAGAGGCCCTCCTCAGGGCCGCCAGAAGTACTGAAACATTGTCCTGATGAAATGTTCATTTTTGATGGGCTGCCAAATCTGTGTACCATCAAACACACCGGCCTTTATTTTTTCGGCTGACAGGCTAGGAAATGCCGAAGTTGACAAGGCTTTAACGAACTGCTTCATCAGACCCAGTTTCATGTTCAGATCTTGGAGGTCAATTGCTTTCCACCCAATGCCTCTCACCAGCTCTGCTGTCCCACATGCACAGATAACAGTGATAAATGGTGTATCCGCGTTGTTGACCAAGAAGGAACATACCATTTTAAGATCAACACAGATGACACAATTGTGTTATTGATATTGCAACAATTCAATGACTCTCCTTAAGTCTGCATATTCTTCACAAAAAGAAACTAAATGGCCAATTGGGACTGACCCAAATATATTGCAATTGTGAAGGAGGACACACTTTAAGCTCCGCTTTGAGCTCTTGCCATTCAGTTGAGTTATAGATTTGAGATCCCAATTCCTCCATTAAACCAGGTTGTTTATGGCAATACACAAAGCCACTGTCTGTTCTAAAGTACTTCAGAAATGCAATTTCTCTGGTTTGAAAGTACGATACCTTCG
>NC_092863.1:20748410-20753629 GCF_032062135.1 Pyxicephalus adspersus | reverse complement strand
TAGTGTAACCAAAACCGGCACTGGGATTTCATCTGAATGAGCCACTGGGCGTATAGTTGATTGTAGACTAGGATACTCAATGGTAATTTTTTCTTGTTATATCCTGAAGTTTTCACTAAACAAATTTAAAAGTCACTGAAATGATCTCCTGGCTCTCCCCAATCCATAGGTATACCAAATGGCATCTTATCATGCGTTCCCTTTGTCCACGTCCGAAAACCCTTGACACACTATTTGCACACCTTATGAGGGGCCCAAGATTTATCTTGATCACCAAGTTAACTTTGAAATATGCACATAAAAAAGTGTACATTTTAGGGAAAAAAACTATTATAAAATCTGTCCTGCTTAAAATTACATCCAAAAAAATAATTGTAGAATAAAAAAAGACAGAAAATCCATCTACGCATGGATCTATGAAACTGGATGAAACTTTACACTAAAAGTCACAATGTAAAACAGAATATAGACATATTAAGCTGAACAGCAAGTAATTTGGAATTTTTCTATGTAATAGTACAATATATGGTAATAAAGTGAACCTCAATGATTTTGCTCAAAACATCGTCATAATACAGTGACATCTAGTGGTAATTTTAGTAGCGTAAAAAAAAAAGAATTTGTAGAATTTTAATATAACACAGCTCAACAAAAAACAACACTTTTTTCATTTGCCAAGGATATTTCAATATATTTAGTGTATTTAAGGTTTGCTGAATCCAGAAATGACATCAGTTTAATTGAACTGGCTCTAGTTCTTGTGATACAGGAATCGGAATAGACGATTTTACCAACAACAAATGTTAACACAGCCTATTATTATCTCTATTATCTATATTATCATATTATTATTTATATTTATCTATATCCATATAAATCTAAATTTACACCGATGATTTGCATTTAAATATAGCATTATTTTCATGAAAGTTTAATTTGCCTTCTTTTTATTCATACGTTTTTTTTACGGAAATATGAGTTCTTCAAGAAGAAGTTGTTTAAATGACCCTAATGTATTTTGCTACATTTGTTGTGAATATTCTCAGCAAAAACAGAGAAGAAACATTACAGAATTTGTGAAACAAGCATATCTTGGTATTAAACTGGGGGACCAAGATAAGTATTGTGCTCCCTTTATGGTATGCAAAACTTGTGTAGAGTGTCCACGTTGCTGATGTTCCCATACCAGTGTTCAGTACACTCCCTGATATTCCTGTATCCGACATGGAGGATATACAGGGTTTGGAATGTAATCCAGGAGTTAGCAGTGGAAGTGAATATGAAGGAAGGGTTTCATCAAACCAGCAGTTTTCCCAAGAAGAGCACCTAGGTCTGTCTAAACAAGCATCTGAAATTTTACAATCTAGGCTAAAAGAAAACAACTGTCTGAGACCGGAAGTTAAAATAACATAACAGGACAAGAGAGGTTACACTCCTACCATATTTCAGTGAAGATGGAGACTTCATGTACTGTTGTAACATCCCTGGACTACTAGCCCATATGGGAGTACCAGAATACCGAGCAGAAGACTGGAGGCTTTTCATAGACAGTTCCACTCGAAGTTTGAAATCTGTTTTACTGCATAATAGCAACTGCTATGCATCAATTACAATTGGTCACTAAACAAAACTTAAAGAGAAACTAAACTAAAAAGTCCCTCAAAACAAAAAAAAAAAGAATCCTGCAGCGCAGTCGATCGGTCTAGAGGTATCTTCTACTCTGGGTCCAGCTTCGTCCCGGCAGCCATCTCCGAGCCACCTTCATCTCTTCTTCCGGGTTCTTCTTCCTACGTCACCCGACCCAGGCACGAGATCGGGTGACGTAGGTTGGAAAAAAAAATTGCTGATCTCACTGCGCATGCGTGAGATCGGCAATTTTTTCCCTTTTCAAGAAAAGGCTCCTTCTGCGCATGCCCGAGATGCATGCACAGAAGGAGCACCCAAGAGCCTTCCGGGATGTGTGACATAGGTATCCCGGGAGGCTTTGCGCTCCCATTCATTTTTGATTGCCTATATCAAAGGTAGGTAAACTAGAGGTAAGCCTTTAGGCCGAATATGGCCTAGCCAGTATTCCAGTCCGACCTAAGGCCCCGCTAGTTATTTATTGCTTGATTGTCGCATAGTAACCCCAATTACTATGCCTAAAGAGCAGAAGCAACGGGCAGCTACCAGTCTCCGGAAGGCTGACCTCGAACGTTGTGTCTTCAATCCTGATTGGACTGATGAATTATTCTTCGTCCAACGCAGCAACAAAGCCCTGTGTTTAGTGTGCAACGACACCAACAGCACTTTCAAGAGGTCGAATTACCAAGGGGCATTTCGATGCCAAGCATGCGCATAAGTGCAGAGACTACACTGCGGATGAGCGGAACACTAGGGCTGCTTGCTTGCAGTCACGGTTGGAAAAAAACTTTCCTTGGACACCTTGTTTCTTCTGGCCTAGTGTGCCTTCTTGACCTCCTGAAATGGCCTAGTAGTCCAGTATGTCGATCCCTAGCCTAGACGATCAAGAATATGGGTGTGCTGCACCATTTTTTTTAATTTTTACCTTATGTAAAAGGGTTGTTTACCCTTTTAGGTAAAGTGAAATTTCTGAGTTTAGGTACGCTTTAGAGAAGAATAGGTTTGCACCATATGAACACCAATCGTCCATATGTGTTGATTTAAAAATGGTGAACTTCCTACTTGGACAGAAAAGTGGATACACAAAGTACCCATGTTTCATCTGCTTGTGGGATAGTAGATCAAAGCAGGATCACTGGAAAAAAGTGACATGGCCTCCAAGGGAAAACATGAAAAAAGGTGCAGCGAACATCATTAAACGAGTCAATGGTTGACAAAGAAAAAATCATTCTCCCTCCACTACACATATAGTTGGGATTAATGAAGCAATTTGTTAGAGCTCTGAACAAGAATGATGATTGCTTCAAATACATTTGTAGAATCTTCCCTGGAATGAGTCCTGAAAAATTAAAAGCAGGAATCTTTGATGGATCCCAGATTCGGAAACTGATAAATGATTCAAATTTCACAAGTTACATGACTGATACTAAAGCTTCTGCCTGGCACAGTCATGTTATGATTGTCAAAAACCTCTTGGGTAACCATAAAGCACAAAATTATGAAGAACTGGTACAAAACTTGCTCTTAAACTTTAAAAATTTGGGTGCTACTATGACCATAAAGGTACACTATTTCCATAGCCATTTGCAAAAATTTCCAGAAAACCTTAGCGATTTCAGTGAGGAACAAGGGGAGAAGTTCCATCAAGATATAAAGGTGATGGAAAAAAGGTATCAGGGCAGATGGGAAAGACACATGATGGCAGACTACTGCTGGAGCCTTCAACGTGATTGTCCTGATCATCAGCATAAAGGAAATCATACAATTGGAGTTTTTCAATGACTTCTTTGTGATTAGTTCTGTAAATATACTGAATATAGAATATAATAAAATTAAGTATTTCAAAAATTTAATTTTGTATACGTAGGCATATCTAGATTAATTTTGCTTAATTTTCATGTTTTATTAGTTTTCTATGAGGTCATATTTCAAAAACTGGAGACAATCTAGCGAAACCAATACCATATTTGGAATCCGTGCATCAAACATAACCTAAAATGACTTTAATCTGTTTGGCAAGAAAATGTTTGTTGACCAGTGTAATAGTTGTTTGCTAAACTTGACTATACATTATGTCATGCCACATTATGTCTTGCCACACCATAGTAATGCTGATGTAAGTTTTACCTGATGATGTGAAAGTAATTAATGACTAAAAAAGGCACAGTATACAAATCAAGAGCAGTAGGATAATGTAACTAACATTTTGTGGGTATGTTTACATATTTGTATGTTTTGTAGCCCTGATAAATGGGGAGGCTGGGTCTCATGAAGCATGTTCGTAGGTGTCTATTACTGTTATATGGAATTAAAATCTACTGTTGGCTTTTCTGATGTGGAAAGCTCCCTATGTTTTCAACCTCTTCATAATTCAGTACAGAAATATTCCTCCTAGTCTTGTACTTTTAATCTTATATTTACTATTAGGAGGTCCGGGGGGCATGGCCGGATGATGGCGGTGTAGGACGTGCGCCGCTTAGCTCCGTGACCTGCGAGGGGGAAACAGCCGGATACAGCAGCACATTCGTGCATTACACCAGCACACATGGGACCTAAACTTAAGGGGAGTCAGAAGGGGCGTCCCGGAGGCGAGACGCCCGTCTCTGGAAGACTGCCCGGGCTTTTTGCAGCTGGGAACCGGGCCGCAGGCGAACAGGCCGCAAAGCCGCGGCCTCAATTTCATCCCGGACCCGAATCGCGGGAGGCCGCGGATCATACACCCGCCCACCATGCAGCATCTCCTCCACCAATGGATGACCAGGATGCATTAGACCAGGCTTCACCTATCCAGCAGGTATCTGGGTCCCCCATATTTTCTACACACAGCCCCAGTACAATATCTGACATAGTAGATTCCTCTAATCCTGCATGCAGCCAGGGGATGGAGGATACGCAATGGGATTGGAAGGCCCATCTGAGAGCACTACCAACTAGGGCCGATTTGAATCTTAGTATTGGGAGGCTAGAAGCCCGCTGCAAAAGTGAGTTCCTCCATATACAGCAGACATTACAACAGATTACTAGTACCACTAATGTACTTCACGATAAGTGTACGGAACTTTCCCATGCTGCTAAGTGACCTCCCATGCTGCTATTCTTGAGCGTCAGGCGGCCCAAATTAACATGCTCTATTTACTTCAGGATGACATGGAGAACCGTAATAGGCGTAATAATATCCGCATCCGAGGGCTACCGGAATCCGTACCAAACTCAGAGTTGTATACAGCTGCCTATACTATATTTGCGAATTTATTAGCACTCCCGCCAGATGTCGATATTGAAATGGATAGGGTGCACAGGACACTGGGCCCTCGCAGCCGCGACCCCCAACGTCCAAGGGATGTAATCTGTCGTGTTCACTTTTATAGAACTAAAGAGGACATCATGAAAAAAGCAAGAGTCGCTAAGACTATTGAATACGCTGGGGCCCAAATACAATTATTGCCCGACCTGTCCAAACATACACTGGATCTCCGGAGAGCTGTTGGTCCTCTACTGTCTGTACTTCGCGATCACAATATCCCGTACCGTTGGGGCTACCCCTTCCACCTTATTGTCAGATATGGGGGTAAAAATCATTTTCTCAGAGATCCCTC
>NC_092863.1:20712459-20747529 GCF_032062135.1 Pyxicephalus adspersus | reverse complement strand
ACTAGCCCCACCCGGCCGACTATAACCCGCACCACCCCTTACCTGATACCCCTGTCCTAGTTTTTGATACCTGACTGGCCTACTCTACCTTTCCCGCTGCTTAACCCCTTTTGTGGGTGGACTATTTTGTGACACCAAAGCTATGACTAATCAGTCACGTACCTTGCAAGGGTTGACGATTCGCACCCTTAATGTCAGAGGCCTTAATAGTCCGATTAAACGTTCCCAACTCCTATATGGTCATCACAAAGCCAAAGCCCATATCCTGTTGTTTCAGGAAACTCATTTTCACTCTTCAAAGATACCCCTCGTTCGCAACCGATACTACCCTACTTGGATACATAGTTCCAACCCTGAAGGCAAAACCAAAGGGGTATCCATAGCCTTTCATAAATCACTTCCTGTTCGAATATTGGACACATGTATTGACCCAATGGGCCGATATATTTTTGCTAAATTATCCTTATGGGATAAGAAATTCACTTTTGCATCTATTTGTTCCCCTAAACAGCAACCAACGGTGGCAGCCGCCCAATACCTGACTAAACTGCAAGCTTTTGCGGAAGGCGCACTGATAATTGGGGGTGACCTAAATTTTCCGATAGACCCCAGGATAGACACATCATCAGGCCACTCCTCCATATCTTATTCTAAACTGAATGCGTTCAAGACCAAGCTATATGACCTCCAACTTGTTGATGTATAGCGGACTCTGCATCCAAGTGATAAAGATTATACATTTTACTCTAACCCCCATAATACATACTCACGTATTGACTATGTCCTGGCGAGCCATAAAATTTTGGACTGGCAACCTGTAGTGTCTATCGATAGTTGCCCATGGTCCGATCACGCCTCGGTTACGCTTACCCTCCAGACTCCCTCTCTGGGGCCCCAGGAGTGGACCTGGAAATGCAACGATTCTTTGTTTAAGGATCCAGTTTGTGCGGGCGCAATATTGGATACTATCAAATATTTTTTAAAAGACCATGAGCTAGATGACACTTCCCTCCCTTTTCAATGGGAGGCACTCAAGGCAGTTATACGTGGAGTGCTGATACAGCAGGGGGCCAGACTTAAGAAGATTAGATCCCAGGACATAGCTAATACGGTCGACAAAATACGACGGTTAGAAAAACTACATAAAAACAACATGACCTCAGATCTGTTTACTGAACTGACCTCCTCCAGGAGACATCTCTTACAACTGTATGACTTAGCTCATCAAAAGTATAGAGACAAATACCGAAAATCTTACTATCAATATGGGGAAAAATGTGGCCGCATGCTGGCGAGAGGGCTGCATCCGAGGTCTGCAGTTACGAGGCCTGCAATGTTCCCCTTGTCCGAAACGCTAAGGGTGATGTTACTGCTATACCCCAAGAGATACTGAAGACGTTCCAACAATACTATTCTGACTTGTATAACATCCAAAACACGACGAACACAACCATCTCCCTTCGGGATTATATAACTTCTACAGCCTTACCAGAATTAGATCCAATATTGTCTGCTATCTTAGAATCAGCTTTCACAGAGGAGGAAGTAGCATTGGTAATTAGAAATACTATTAGGAGGTCCAGCTCCTATAATTTCCATAGGGATCCAATGTAGGACTGACAATAAAGGCTTGCATGATAGTGTTGCCAACTCGGAGACCCATCTTGCTGGTGTGATGGCAATTAAGAAGACTATATAGGATGGTGTTGGCAGCAGGAAACCTTAACTGATTTTGAAAGGTGTTTTTTGTAAAACTGATAACAGGTTTAGGTCCAACAGAGATAGTGGTGGTCTACTGGGGTGCATCACCCAGTATGAAGGTGGCAACAATGCTAGAGACTATTAACAAACAAATGCCTGCCCTTTAACTTTACCTGTGACCAGCTTCTAATATGTAAGCCACAGAAAAGAACAAGGCCACATCCCCAAAGCTTTTTTTTTCTGTCTTTGAGATGTTCATTTGATAAGTACAAAACATTGTACTTCTAATAATAAATTTATTATGAGAGAATTGAAGCTATCAAGAGCTGAAGTAATCAAGTAACCGTTTAAATGTAGAGTACATCAATATAAAGAATAGATTCAGTTTAGGTAATCTCATAGCTGAGCTCCTCCATTCCTTAGTTAGTTCAGTTACCCTTCTCTGCACTCTCTCCAATTCAACAATATAATTTTTGTGAACTGGTGCCCAAAGCTGGGCTGCAAACTATAGATGAGGTCTGACCAATGCTTTGCACAGGGGCAGGGTTATGTCTCGATCTCTGCAGTCTATTCCTCTTTTAATACAAGAAAGTATTTTGCTAGCTCTAGATATTGCAGCTTGTCATTGCATACTATTATTAGGTCTTTGATCTAACATAACCCCCAGGTCCTTTTCCATTTTTGAGTCCGCTAAATGCATTCCCCCTAGTCAGTATGAAGAATGCATGTTGTTAGCCCCCAGGTGCATAACTTTACATTTCTCAAGAATCATGTCATTCGCCACTTGGCTGCCCAACCAAACAGTACATCCAGGTCTGCTTGTAGATTATAGACATCCTTTATGGACTTAATTTCATTACATAGTTTGGTGTCATCTGCAAACACAGAAATGTTTTTTTTTAAATCCCAAACTCTATATTATTTATAAAGATTTTAACTAATAAAGGTCCCAACACTGAACGCTGGGGTATAGCACTAATAACTCTAGACTGTTCAGAGTATAAATTATTAATTACTTTTCTCTAGATGCAGTCTTAAAGCCAGTTCTCTATCCATTTACAGATGGAATTTTCTAAATTTTTTAAATCCAAATTTGCATTTTAACCTGTGTCCAATGCTTTAGCAAATTCCAAGTACACAACTGCTACTCCACATACTACCTATTTTCTTCATAAAAGGAGAGTAAATTTGTTTCACAACTTCACAACGTTTTGCTTGAATCCATGCTGATAACCACTTATAATATTATTTTCTAGAAGAAACTCCTCTATGTGGTTCTTAAACAAACTCTCTAGGACCTTTCCAACTATAGAAGTTAAACTTATTGGTCTGTAGTTACTTGGTAATAACTTTGCTCCAACCACATTGGCCTTCTGCCAATCCATTGCTACCATGCCAACGATTAAAGAGTCTCTAAAAAATTAGAAACAATGGCTTTGAAAATATGAGCTCAGCATATTGAGGACATGTGGATGTGAAATCTGTTAGGTCATGGTGTTTTATCAACCTTAATTGTGTTCAACAATTACATCAAGTCTGAGCCATTGTGTCTTGTTTAAGGCAGTGATATTGCTAATTATTGCTAATAATCCACTTTTTCTTTATCCCCAGTTACCAACCCCAAGACAACCTTTAAGGGGCCTATATCCTCAGACCTGATCTTTTTGCTATTATTATATATTTAAAAAATGTTAACCAAATATAAATGTAAACCAAATAATTTTTGTGGATTAAACACCCAATAATACCTACATTATATAGCCTCCTTAAAGTTCACAAGAACTTACCCAAACCACCTGGACGTCCTATAGTGGCGGGTATTGACTCGATTTCTTCTAGAGCGAGTGACCTTATTGATACTTATCTCAGACCATACGTAGCCCAACTACCATTATATCTTAGGGATACTATCCAACTACTTCAAACCTTAAAAGATATGACAGTTCCTCCCAACACACTTGTAACCACGGTGGACGTGGAAGCTTTATACAGCAGTATATCTCATTCATCAGGTCTACAATAAATAGCTTTTTTTCTTCAAACTGATGACATATCCCTTGGACCATATAATCAGTTTATCCTTAAACTTTTGCTGTACATTCTTACCCGTAACATTTTTAAAGACCAAATTTATCTGCAATTGCAAGGGGTCGTGATGGGGACGAAATGTGCCCCATCTTATGCAAATCTGTATCTTGGACATTGGGACAAACATCTTTTCTCCAACCCTTTCACCCTTATCTTCAACACATCCTCTTGTGGCGTTGCTATATTGATGATATTTTGATCATATGGACATTTACAGAGATATTCTAAACACTACGTTACAGTCGCTTTTACAGAATAACTATAATCTTAAATTCACCTGGAATATTGATCCTCATCAAATACCTTTCTTAGACATTTTCATTAGTATCTCTTCTGACCTTCCTATCACCACCACACTTTATAGGAAAGAAACATCTGGAAACACCATTCTCCATGCTGAAAGTGCTCACCCTAAACCTTTAATTAATAGCATCCCTTACAGCCAAATGTTAAGACTCAAGAGAAATTGTACATTACACACAGACTTGAAAATTGAAGCAAAAGCTCTTACAGAAAGGCTTCTAACCAGAGGCTACAGCAAAAAAATTCTGAAAAGAACTTTTTCAAAATGTACCCAAACTTGACACTGGAAGACTTATATCTGACACCTCATCTACACGCATTCAACCCAAACTACCTATCGTAACCAGATTTAATGAACATCA
This sequence comes from Pyxicephalus adspersus, assembly GCF_032062135.1. Lineage (NCBI taxonomy): Eukaryota > Metazoa > Chordata > Amphibia > Anura > Pyxicephalidae > Pyxicephalus > Pyxicephalus adspersus. The sequence goes on along the minus strand of NC_092863.1, from coordinate 20,743,075 downwards.
TCAATATATCCATCAACTAATTAAAGATCATTGGAATATCCTCACTTCTGATCCCTATATAAATATCATCTTAGATGAGAAACCGTGTATTAGATTTAGAAGATCAAGTTCACTACGAGACTCACTAGTTGTAATTCATTTCAATCCTCAACCTATTGATTCCAAGCAGAATAAAACGCACGTAACCTTTCAATGCGGCTCCTGTAACCAATGTGACTCGATTTTAGAAAACCAGGCACTTATATTACCCAATGTCACCACACATAAGATCCACTACCAGGTCAAATGTCAATCAATTGGCATTATCTATCTAATTAACTGTTCATGTGGAAGATTTTATGTAGGAAAAACTAAAAGACCACTCCGCAAACGCATATATGAACACCTGTATTTAATCAAAAACGGGAAAATGACTACACCTCCTAGTTACCATGTAGGGACAGAACATCAATTTAATACTCACTGTATAAGCTTCGCAGCTCTAGAACAGATACCACCTAGTCCCAGAGGAGGTGATCGTAATAAAAAACTGTTACAGGCAGAAACCAAATGGATATTTCTGCTAAAGGCCAATTACTTTCCGGGTCTAAATGATGCTTTCAGCTTTTAACCTTTTTCATAACATCATAATCCATATATCATATATGTCATTTAATTGAGTAACAATATGCGCCGCCCTCCAGCCCTACGTCACCCAACAGGCCTCTGGGTTATCCCCAGACACAGTCTGCTTGCACGTGGAGGAGAGGGAGGTCCTGGGGACGCCATCCTATAAAGAAGTGGCATCCCTTGGATCTCCCTGCTGCTCTGCACATAACTTCACATAGAACTGAGCTACATCATTTTCACATATCTACCACATAAAAGTAGTAATACTCAAACACTCTTTGCAGTTACTTCCATGTTATCTTTTTGAACGCAAACTTATACCATACATTTTTTTTTATATCCCTAATTTGCTATATTAGAGTCTTAGCAAATCTGCTACAAGATTGTTTATTCATGCTATAGAGAAGAGTTTATATAGTTTATATACCCTCCTGAGTTTGCACAAAAAGCATAGGATACTACCTTGCAGGATCAAGTAAGTGCCAAACTTTTTTAACAACTGTTATTTTATACAAGTTTATATTGGTCTGATATATTTCAAATTATTAACTAATACAACAATTTGTCATACATATATTTAGCTTAATATCACTCTAATTCCTAAATGATCAAGGGTATTTTGCTGCATGTAGCACATATTGTTTACATTCTGAACACCAACATGTACTTGATACTCAAGTAAGATATTTTTCACTGAATTAGATACAACCTGTGCAAGCAACCAATACATGTTGTCAAAAAAACACCCCTGAGGAAGCCATATTTCATATTGCATTCAGCTCCCCCTAGAGCTCCAACTAAATTGTTGTTGACCACTAGGTTGTTTAGTGGCCCTTTTCTTATGTTATGTTTCACCGTGTTTGTTTTTTATACAATATAAATACATTGTTTGTGCCAAAAGACCCTGCTCAATCTCTCTTTTTGATTTTATGACTTTTTCATACATTTTGAGGGTTGGCACCTAATTTACTTTTGTAGAAAAAGTGTGATATATTACCACCAATATTCAATCGAATTTAAAAAATGTTAGCATATCATCAAAGTGGAAATATTATGGTATTAGACAGACTACATTATGAAAAATATGTTTGCATATACTTAACAAGGAATGGAACCATCTATGACTACCACCTTTCAAAAATAAATTTTTGACTTAATTGATCATGTTTTTTTGCAGGCCTTATTAAGAAAAAAAATTTTGATTTCTTGAAAATGCAACCCCCTGTTATGCCGACATTCTACTTGTTACCTAAGACACACAAAAACATAAATGACCCACCAGGAAGACCAATCAATTCAGGAAAACCCAATCTGACCTCGAACATAGTCAATTTGTAGATTAATATTTAAATGTATTTAAACCTTATGTAACTCCATGTTTTATGTTAAGTTACAAACATTTTACAGATATTGGGGGACATTCAAGTCTCATCTGATACTTTGGGCCTGGAGAGGATACACTTTCATCAGTGAAGCTTGGTGATCCAGCAAACCTGGAATTGATCTGGTTCAAGATTGAAAATAAATAGCAAAGGACTTCCATTCTAGGTGACAAGTGTGTTAAAAGTCACTACATAAGTTCTTCAGAACACGATCAGTGTGAAAGCAGAAATAAAGGTTTAGGAAATAGGAAATAACTAGGAAGAAGTGAAACCGAAGAACAATAAAGGAAATATACTTTGGAGATTTCCGAATAACCAAGATAGATCTGGTCATTAACAGATTTTGTCTCAGTACTAGCCTGTGTTAAAGGTACAAATATTGTTGCCTTTAATAGGATATTATATACAGTAAAAATGCTGCTGTTTTGCACAAAGTATGTTATTGTGTACTGGGGACATGGACAAAATATGTGCTCACAAAGGTGTGGTAAGTGAGACTCATATAAAGGTAATAACTTGGTATCATACCTGAATGGCACCATAGAACTAAACTGGTAATACATGGAAAAATTTGGCAATGCCCAGGCAACATAAAAGTATTTTTTATTCACATGGACAGAATACTGACATTTATAGCACACAGGGTATTTTGGCAATATTTGGGGGTAACACACTGGCAAATGTGATTGCACATGGGTATCAAATGTGGACAACACACCGTCAACTGTGACAGCAGGTGGGTTTTGACTTAGTTTGCGGTATGTGAATGCTTTATTTTAACAATGTAAAGGAGTTTCATTTTTTTATATCCTACTTTTACACAAGTGTCCATGTTTACATCTTAAAAGATTGCCGTAAACTGAATTATTTTCAATAGGAGCTTTATGGTAGCATGGATGTAATTTTCAAAGATTTCCTACAAAGGTGAACAGACCTACAATAATGAATTGCATTTTGATGTTAATTAATCTCCTAGTTGCTAAAAATGTGTTTTGTCCCTTCACCCAATTTTTGTTACACCAATGCACTGTACACAGTGGGACATTACTGTGTGATATGTCTCTGAGGTCGCAAGTCCTGATTGCCCCTGAATTAAACCTAAAATAAAAAATACTATAGCTAGAGGGAATCTCTGTAGGTGCAGGTAAAATGTTACACAGTTCAGACTAATTTACTGATTGTGTACTATTATCTACTAGTGGATTTGTCGAGGTAGAGGAATCTGCACACAAAAATAACTGCTGCCTATTTTCGCTACTTCTGATCTAATATACATTTTTAAGAATTAGCCCCAATGACTGAAACCCAAGGAACACACAGGCATATTCTCCACCAGGGAATGTTTCAATGAATATCAGATTCACTGGTTTATAAATAGATCCCTAAATGTGTAGATACAGTGGCTTCAGAATGTATTCAGACCCCCTTCACTTTTTTTTAATATCATTATGCTACAATCAAAATTGAGGTTTTTTTTTCTCATTAATCTACACTCACTACACCATAATGACAAAGTTAAAACAGACTTTTTTGTAAGCGGATAAAAAAGAAAAAACTGAAATATCAGATTTACATAAGTATTCAGACCCTTTACGTAGTACTTAGTTGAAGCACCTTTGGCAGCAATTACAGTCTTGAGTCTTTTTGGGCATAATATATAGTATATATAGTATAACAACATTTTCACACCTAGACTGGGGGATTTTCTGACATTGTTTTTTGCAAATCCTCTCAAGCTCAGTCAGGTTGGATGGGGACATTTCCAGGTCTCTTCAGAGATTTTGAATAGGGTTTAAGTCAGGGCTCTGAGTGGGCCACTCTAGTTGTCCTTAAACCATTCCTGTGTTAATTTTACTGTGTGCTTTGGGTCCTTGTCATGTTGGAAGGTGAGCCTTTGGCCAAGTTTGATGTCCTAAGCACTGTTGAACAGGTTTTCTTTGAGGATATCTCTGTAGTTTGCTCTATTCAGCTTTTCCTCAACCCTGACCAGTATTCCAGTCCCTGCTGCTGAAAAACAGTCCCGAACATGATCCTGCCACCACCATGCTTCACTGTTTGGATGGTATTGGTCATTGGTATTGGGTATTGGGCAAATCATGAGCAGTGCCTGGTTTCCTCCAGAAATGATGTTTAGAATTGAGGCCAAACATTCAATCTTGTTTCATCAGACTAGAGAATCTTGTTGAGTCTGAGACTCCTTCAGGCACTATTTTGCAAACTCCACATGTGCTTTTATGTGTTTTGCACTGAGCCTGAGCACCTTAGGCTTCCACCTAGCCACTCTGCCATTAGACTCAGAATGGTTGCAGGTATAGTTGTTCTTCAGCAACAAAGTCCAATCTCCACACAGAATCTCCGGAGCTCAATCAATCAAAAGGGTTGTATAATATCTTGGATCTTGATATCACCCACCTATATTCCTCTGCACATCTGCATTTAGACTTATTAGAGGCTTGGGCAAGAATACAACCAGTTCAGCCTGCAGAAAAGTAGATGGTCTACCTGTTATTTTATCACAAGACTGTATGAATGTGTTTCAAAATTTTATTGACAGCAGCCTTGCTTACTTCTTGTTTAAATGTGTTTTTTTGAGGTAAACCACTTCAAGCAATGTTTTTTATATGTAGGTAACATGTGCACACATAACAAGGTTCATGAAATATGCTGTGTCAGATACAACATAACCAGTAGAGAAAATTACTCTAAGCAGAAGATCAGAAGTTTAGTTTTTATTTCACAAAGCTGCTGCCACACAATGATGCTCTGCAGAGCACCATGCTCTGGCAAGTTTTGAGGGGATTATAAAAGCTAGTTCCTCTTCTACAGAAAAAAAAACTCAAATTTCTAATCTACACATGGAAATCTTTTTTTACAAAAACTGTCCTTCCTGATGCTTTTGCAGCATACTCCACCCCATTTTCACTAAGAGGTCAAAACACATGTAACCTCCAAATAATCATTTGCTCGTGCAGGTTTTAAAATGTACACATTGCAATTTCACTACATTCTTAGTATGCTTCTACAATATGTGCATTTACTGGTTCCAACCTACGAAAAGCATGCCTAGCAAATGTAGCTGAAAGGCACTGGTTTAGCAGCGGTGCTCACCAGACACCAGTCCCCAAATCTAACGCCACACTCTTCGCCTATAGCAAGCCTCCACTGAGCGTTGGAAGCCTCGTTGCACCTTCCTAGCATACTGTTGCTCCAAGAATTTCTGTGCACAGAAGGATGGCATCTGGAGAGGGTTTGACAGAGGACCAAGAGTCCACAGATAATACAGTATACCATATCCCAGCAGAGGCAAGTCAGAATACAGTGCCAGAAGTCATGCACAGGTAAAAAGTCCATCAAAAAAGGTATCCAAGGGATTAGACAAAGCAGAGTCAGGATCACAGCCAAAGTTTGGTCAAGGCAGAATACAATCACAGGGTCAGAAACAGGCAGAGTAGCAACAAAAAATCAAAAATGACAAAACAAACCAGCAGCAGGTCAAACCAGCTTACAGCTACTAATGCCAACTGGTGACTGTGAGCAGAAAGCCTATAAAGTCCAAACAGCCAATGGCAGGCCAGGATGAAGCAAGGGACTTATCTGTTGTGCACAGCCTCATAGTATGTGCTGGGAATGTGGAGAAAGAACAGCTGCCTAAAGGAAGCAGCTGCTGAGCAGAGGATATACAACTAGTCCCTGTTCGTTCGCCTTGCTGTGGTGAGCAACATCACCAGGGAGAATAAACAGGACGTGGCGCACATTGGGGGACTGGCCAGGTAAATGTCTCCTAACAGTAACATTCAAATTACTTCTCTTCGGGAACTAATTCCTGTGTTGTTGAACTTGCCTCAGTTCATTTTGCCAACAGTTTGTTTAACTAGGGCCAATTTATTAGTTGATGTGGGAGAGCCTAGTTCAAATCCAATTGAATCAATGGGGGGGGGGGGATTCTAGTTTATTTTCTGGTGTCTAAAGTGTTTGTAAAGTGGCCAAATGCAATAAAAACATGAGAGGATCCTAACACATGTAGAGAGCACTGTGTAATAAACAGAAAGCAATCGTTTTAGCCATGGTGAGGGACATTTTATTGCAGCTTTAAAGACAACATGGAAGAGAGGCCAGTCCTTTAACTATACAATCCTCATAGCATAGGAAGAAGACCTGGGTAGGGGATGTAGTGCAATGCTGCAACATTGGACCTGCACAGCCCCCAAGAAGGTAGCTATGACTTTTTAAACCTGGTGGCGACCATCCTTTACAACTGCAGCTTGTAGGGACTGCAGACACAGTGTGGAGCCCACAAGAGGCAGAGAAATGAATGAGTAATCAATAGTTATCAGCAGCAGAGGAAAGGTTGTTGGACAGTCCTTTGAGAGAGTTAATGCCAAAGTCCAAGCCAACATTAGCAATAGTTGGGGGAAGACAGCAAGTGAGATCACACAATAAACCTAAATAATCATGCAACAGAAACATTAAGTTCAATGTTTGAAATAGATTAGTCACAGAAACAGAAACAAGAGCACACAATCAGGTTCAGGGAATCATGAGGCCAAGATTAAGTAATTTATCAAAAATCTTAGTAGCAGCCACACAAGGTAGAAGTCTAAGACCAAAGAGACCAGAGTTCAAACCCCAGCAGAGTCAGTTACTAGCACTGAGAAGGAGGGAGACCCAAAGCAATCCAATAAACAGGTGACACATCCTAATTATTGTGAGGAAGAGATAGATGATGCAAAGGACAAAACAAGAGATCAGCAGAGCCATGGACAGGATGATGAAGTGGGAAAAAGGGGGTTTACATAAGATGCAGCAAACTTCAGTTCCCAATTGTAGTCATGGTCCCTCATCATTTGTTGTCACTGCAGCTTCACTACAGTGGTGCAGCCATTCCTTACAGTATTTTCTTCTGACAAGACAAGGGAAAAAGATTGACAAGCTAGGCACCACCTCTATGAATAACCATAAAAAATACACCACTGAGTTAATCAGAAAGATCACCTGAGCAGCACCCAAAGTAGACATTAGCTGGCTTACCAATTTCTTGCCACAATACAGCTGCTTCTTACTCTACTTCTGTTCTTCATGCCCGAGTTGGTGTCTCAGCTACTGCCCATATTGTAAGTGATTTCAGATCTTGGTCTAGAGGATATAAAGGATATGTATACCTCCAGCAGACTTGAACTAGAACCACCATCACCCTTACCAAGAACAACATTGCCATCCACTCCTGCATCTTCTGTTTTGTTGACCAGAACCCAGCCTTCCATATTACAGATGCTGCAAAAAAAATAAAAGCATACCCACAAAACCACAGCAAGAGTGCAAAGTATTTCTGCTGCTGGCTCTGCAATTTATTTATTTATTCAGGCTTCTGTCATTTCTTTTCCTGTGCTAACCCTGAATACAGCATGCCTTGGCAACAATATTTCCCAGGAAAAACTAATCCTGCCTCGCCTGAACACATGACCAAAAATGTCTCCCTGTCACTACAGCACTCTGCTTATGGCAGGTTGCACCTGACCAGACACTTGGGCACTCATAGGCAGAGATAGTATATTACAGTCACAAGTTGCTGGAAGAAGCTTCAAGAAGGGCATTTGTTGTACCACCAATACTTGAGCAAGATTTGCCCATCTCTCTTACCCTGTCCTTGACTCCATTTTTCCTGTTCCAGCAACACTCTTTAATGGCCACCTCTTCTCCTCCCAAATGTCTGTTCTTTATAAGTGGCCTAAATCATAGAGCGGTGCACAATTATAAACAGTGTCATGTGGTCATAAAGCTTGTCTGCCTTGGACAACTACAGCCACGAATCCCAGGAAATCTCAAGCACTCTCTAGATCCAGGTAGATTCATAGCTAGTGCGGGTGTGACCCTTAGTGAAGTTGATGTATTTTACCCATGGGGAATAAATAATAAAATAAATAATAATAAAATGTGGAAAAACAAATATTTGAAATTGAAAGTGAAAACCTTAACACGAATGTTAGTGATTTGTGGAATATGGGTTTGTAAAAGAGTCTGTAAAAGTTTTTATGTATTACTGTACATTTATAAGTCTCTTGGTTGTCCTGAAGAAGGAGGCTATTAGGTCTGTGCACAGCATTGAAAAATATTATGCTTGGAGACACTTTATGAGAACCATTGTGGTTTCCAATATTATGGTTTGTTTAATTATTAAAGTTTGCTGGCATGATTTTAAAATTGTGTTGTGTATATGAGATGTCTAAAAATACCCTATAAATATAATGATAAGAAAGTTATTCTGTGTACTGCAATAAAATAAAAAAACAATTTTGTCCTTTTTTTTTTTTACTATTTGCAAATATTACAGAAACAAAATAGATGCTAATGTGTGCAAGTGGGGAGCACACTAGTTTAAATACTGCAATGTAACTTTAGAAATTCAAGAATTCAACTTTTTTAAAAAGCAAAACATTTTTTGTCCTTTATTTTGAACATTTTCAAAAGTGACCACTACATGTGGCAGTGGGGCACAATAATTTGCTTACAGTAATAAAACTTTAGACGCAAGAATTACATTTTGCACCCCTCAACATTTGGAAAAGAGAAAAGAAAAGTCTGTTTTTCCTGTATATTAACACATTCCCGCTAACTAGACTCTACCGCAACAAAAAGTTTTTCAAACTGTCCCAGAAAGCAACAGTAAAATAATAAGATAAAGAAGAAAAACAAAAATATAAAAAATACAAAGAAAGTGCAAATAAAGAGACAAATGGTAAACAGTATGCGGTTATGGTGAGTATAAACATGAATAATTCAGTGGAAACCAAGACATGAATGGCAATTATATAGTGAATAAGAATCCTAAATAAAACTAATGGACAAAATGCAACCGAGGCGTCAGATGTGTATGGAGGAAAGGAAGAGATGTATTAGGTTGGAAGAATAGGATCAAAAAAAGAAAGGAACTTGACCAAAAATACATATACTTAAACCATGTTTGAGTAAATCTTCCTGCATTCTGCTCATCTGCAGACATAAGATGCTCCATTTTCATATAATCATTTAACCTATGGTGCCAATGACAGCGAGTGACATTCATAGGAGACAAATGCTTCTATAGGCTGCACCAATAAATGCTGCGCTAAAGATCTTTGATAGCATTTTTAGACATTGAAGTGATGTATAATAAAGTCAACTCATGTCTGTCCCAAATGTTTATCTCAGTTGATAAATAATTTTTTAATAATTTATTATTAACCCCAGCCCATTAGGAGGTCAAAGGGAAAGTCCAAAAGAGATGGAACAATGTTCCTGGAGCTGTACCACAATGCCAACAAGTGGAATCTGGGTTGTATATTTTTGCCAATGATGTAGGATCATTTGCCATCTGGTAAGTAATATATATTTAAACTCTTGATACTTGTTTTAAATTGATGCTTTATGACCAAAATACAGAAGTGTCTCATACTGATCATTAGAGTGTTAGTTATCCAATAAATGCAATCAGCAATACGGATCTCAGAGATCCTCATTTTCTCCTGAAGCTTGTTCTCCTTGTGTATGGGAGCCCAAAATGGATAAGGGATCCATTCAGAGATAAGTTAAGTGTGGATCAGCATGTTCACTGTGAAAACAGGAGCGACGCTGGAGGAGAAGCTCTCATTGCTACATGGATGAGTCTATGGATGGTTCATCCATTGGGGGCACAAATACACTTTTCTGGATCCTGGAAAGGTAAGCATTAGTTAAAAAGATTCTACCCCGTAAAATGGTACATATCACAGAATGAAAATTCATGTTGTACTTTTAAAAAAAAAAGTTAACATACTAAAACATGCCAAAATAGTCTGTGCAAACGTATTTAATCTTTTAGTGAATTGGGGCAATAAATGTATTTATAAAACAAGTCAGAGTTTAACATCCTCAGAACCGTAAACCTACAGATAAAGGAAAAACACCCTTGTAGCGTAATCCACTTTAGTTGAATAGGTTAAAATTCCTTCCTGATCCCCTAATGTCCAAGCTGTAGCCAGGGGCTGCATGCTACCCTTTAGTTCTTAATGGGCAGCACAAAGGGATCCTGCACAGTGGTCTGTTTTAATGTTTACTCAAGCCAGTAAATGAAAAATATTATTTTTTGTTATTTGTTGTTTAATCTCTTTTTTTATGTTTTGTTTTTTTTCTCTGATATTTAATAAATTGATCTTGCTTAGAGAAATATCACATTTGCCACAAGTACTTTTTACAAGGGCTGTAGGAAGCAAACTTGCAGTATTGCTGATAAATTATCATAAATATCATTTTTTTCTTTTTTTTCTTCATGTAATGTGTCTCCAGGTTCTGACTGTCTACTGTGAGGTAATAGCTTCAAACGCACTCAATGCAGAGAGGTATCTGAAACTTTAGTTACAATTTCAGGGCACTTTGTCCACTTTTATTTATGAAAACAGCAATAAAAATATTCAAATTCCAGAGTTTCTCATTTACAGTGGATAGGTGTTGGTCGCGCAGATCTAAACAATGGGTGACCTTCTGGGCTCTGCCAGCCTGTCTACCTGGCGTCTGGCTGCAAGTCTCAAAGACATGCTAATTTTTATTATCAATGTCCAGGTGCTTCAGATCTATCAATTTCTGGACTGGAAAGGAGTGCCTGGCCCACATATTCTTTCCAGGACACTCTGGGCCTGGATGCCAAATAAAGAGCTGCAAATTTGCAGCAATACAATTACACATGGCCCTATTCAGGCCCTGAAATCCCTTTTTGAGGTAGGTGATGCCAAATAATATGAATAGTTAGGCCATATTTGGTGTCCTCAATATCAGAAAAGATGATCATCACTGCCCAAGAAAAATGTATACCAACAATATACAGCCTAATGAACTATAAATATTATTAGATATAGTTTGTGCATTAAAAACACATTGAATGTCAGACATTTTTTTAACAGCCTACAGAATTGGCTGGAACAAGATACCACATAAGCTTACCTGGTATCCTAGCAGAAAAAAAAATGTGAACATTTTTAACACTTGCTATTGTGACGAACGCCCTTTCAGCCCTCACCCCTGTGCAGACTTTCCAGCAGGTGCAGCAACAGTCCACGCACCAGCAGGCCGAAGAGGGGTTTGTCACGGCACAAGGTTAACCACTCCTGTTAACCCTTGCCAAACACACCATCACAGGTAGACTGCCACCTCGTGCTTAGAAGGAAGCACGCACCGTTTCCGCTTCTGTAGGGTCACCCTCTGCCACTCCAAACAGGGTTGTCTCAGAAATCACAATCTTATAGTAGCGCTTCGGGATTAAACGTTACACTATTTCTATTTAGAGTATTCAGAGATTCAGCTTACACTTTTTATAGGGTTTTCTAAGTAAAAGCATACAAAAACAGTGCATAAAAAAATTGAGAAAAATAAACACTAATCCAAGAATAATAACAGAAAACTAGCAACAGCATAAAATAAAAATGGGAAAACTGTGAAATAATACTTAGGTAGAGTTGGTTTTTCTGGTCCAGGTTGTGGTGTAAAGTCCAAGTTATTACTCACTGGGTCACTGGGCCCCCTGCAGTGCCCAATGTGCCAGTGCCATTGTCCTTAGCAACAAGATGATGTCATTGAGAGCTCCTTCTGCTAGGCTTACATGGCTTTTTATATGCCAACAACAGAGGTGGGACTAATAGGACCATCCAATTAAAGCAGGGTGGGGGCTGTCTGAGGGGCTGTGACCACATGGATTATGGACACTTCCAAAATGCCCTGGTTCTAGCCAATATTAATATTTTCTTAAGTAAAGGTTTTATGAACTGCAAACCACCACATTAAATATCACCACAAAATAGGATGTTCATAGAGACCAAACTAGGTATGTCGGACTTATAGTCCCCCAGAGCAGGCTAAATATGGTTTCCAGGCTTACCTGCGACCTAGGAAACCAGTTCTTGGTCTCAAAATGTTCACTATAATGATCCAGCTACAAATCCATCATCTATTACTTTATACAGAATGGTATATTGGAAATAAAAAGATTAGGAATAAATGGGTTTCAGAATACATATCAGAGATGCTCTGTCACGCCTTATCTGAGGTTTTTGGCACCTGGGACGCAAGACTCCAAAACTGGAGACACACTGTCTACAGACAATTAATTAACAGCAAGCTATTACAACTTAAGACCCTTTGTTATTTTAAAGGGGAGAATAAATTCAATTAGTACAAAGGCATTACACAGGAAGACCCTTTGTTAATTTTAAAGGGGAGATCCGGACTTATTATTTTCCACCATATCACACCAAATATTTTTCACAATATCCTAGCTATATTTATAGTTGGCACTAGACTGACCAGAAAATAGCTTTCAGTAATATACTACACTGACCAGATGTATTTAAAATGTATATACTTGCATTGATTTATAAAACATGTAAACTCAATTTCTGTAATCTTGTAAACTTTTTATGTTAATGTAATTTAAAGTAATATTTAATATGTTTAATCCACAATATTATATATGGTGACAGCACTGTATTGACATTTAATAGAGCTGACAAATGGGTAATCCAATACAATTTTGCAAGTGCACATCACTGTTAGCACTGGAAACCTGCAAGGAGAAATGCAACATAGCCATCACATGCATGTAGACAAGGGATGGCCTTAAAACAAATCACAGGTTGTTTCATAAACTGCACTGATAATTAACAAACTATAAGAAAAAAATTAAAACCAAATATTTTCTAAAAAAAAAAGGGGGACAACTGTTTAAGTTATAAATAAAAAGACACTTAGCATAAATATTTTATAAAAATTTCACCCTGAATGTCTTTACTTTAATAAAGAAACTTAGATTGGGCAACATTTCATCTTCCAGGAGTGTGGCCTGAAGATGGCACAGAGCAGACATGTATTTTGAAAACTGTATCCTCAATGCTTTGATAGGCTATAACCCACATAGTTTAGCTACAAACAGCCTCAATATGGTTCAGAAACATGACATATTTGAGAGCATAAAGCCCTTCCTACCAAAGAAGACCTGACCTCCATGTTTGTGAACAAGAAGCAATATGTGAAATCTCTGGTGGATTCCCTCCATTCTTATCTTATTCAGGCCTTGCACAAGGTAGAGGAAGCAGTGACCCTGACTGGATACCCATAAGCAGGCTATCATAGACTTTCAGGAGGCTCAATTTAACTCATCTCTATACATCAGTCTATATTTTATAAAATAGAAAATATGGAAAATAAAGGAAGGGAAAATAATCTTCAGATCATGAGCCTAAAGCAATGGGGCCCAACCAATTGGAAAACTCCCTATAGGGAATTTTCAACTCCTTTTTGTGTCTTTTCCCTATGTCCCTATTATGCTTTACCAAAGTGCATAGGGTGTTCCTAGCGTAAACAGTGCCCCAGACCCACCTAGGGACATTATCAGCCATCTTCACTATTACATAGATAAGGCAGTCCTTTTTGCTAAACTTTTTGTTCTACAGTGGATCTTCAGAAACCCTCACGCCGTGCATGGCAGGATCTTTGCCTTCCTGGTATAAATGCAAATGGTAAATTGTATGCGAAGGGCTTGACTATGAGATTAAAAAAAAAGTTCTTCCTTCTTAGATCAGGTTGAATTTATCCCAGGCTATAGGTAGCTTACCAGGTGTCTTTTCCCTGCTCCCCTAAGTCTGTGGGTTAAGCCAGCCCATCCTACTTCTTTCAATAGATGCTAAAAAGGCCTTTGATTGGGTGAATTGGCTGTACCTCTCTTCTACTATGAGACACCTGGATCTGGGGTCTAAGATGCTCTGTTAGATGGTGGCCTTATACTCATCCCTGTGTGCACAGGTTTGTGTTAATGGTACTCTTTTATTTATTTATTTAATGGTACTAGGCAGGAGTGCCCTGTCACCCCTGCTGTTTGCTTTTCCTTTGGAGCCTTTTTCGGCTACTAGACTAAACAATTGAATCCATGCAGAGGAGGTGGGAACTAGTGAACACAAGCTGGCAGCCTATTCTGATGACATTTTTTTTTCTTATTCAGAATCTCATCTCATTCAGTTCTAGAATCTCATTGCTCGCCCACTTGTCAGAGTTTGAAATATTCAGCTTTTTATATAACTTTAAAAATATCTTATCACAATCTGAAATTTTGAGATGGAGGCCATAAAGCCCAATTTCTCTTTTGTTTGGCAACACATACCTTTAAGTTTCTAATTTATCTAACTTTCTCTATGTCAGGGTTATTTAGAGCTTACTGTGCACCTGTTGTTAATGCTATTAGGAGAGATTTAGAAGTAAGGAAACAATTGCGGTATTCCTAGATAGGCAGAATCATTATCCTAACATTTTTCCAAAGGTTCTCTTTTCTCTTTTCAGATGCTCCATATCTCAATTCCAGCTATATTTTGTAAATGCCTGAATCTCTTCATTTGTTTGTATTTCAATATTTTTATTAAGGTTTTTCTCATAACAAAACAATAGAAAAAGAAAGCAGTAGCAATAGCATGGGAACAAAGAGTATGGTTATTTTGGATGTGAACATACATATAACTTCACGTACAATGCTTGCATTAAACAGGTCAAGTTTTCCACCACCTCCCAGTGCAGTATAAGAAAAAGATATCGTAATAAAAAATACCCACATATCCGGGTAAAAACCACAAACATTAGGAAATTGTGAGTAGGCAGTGCAGTATTGTATCCCGCTTCTTGACCATACAGCCAAACAAATAACAGACATACATAAAGAAAGAAATGATAAAGAGAGTAAAGAAAGGAGAGAATACGGTAAACACTACTGGGGGGGAGGGGGGGGCGAGAAAGGGAAGGTAGAGGAAGTTCGAAACTCTTCATTTGTTTGATCTCATGCTAGGCCTAGGTTCTCCATAAAAGTTTTGCAATGTATCAAAACTGATGTTGGTTTAGGTTTACCAAATTTTGAAAAAATATTATTTTCCATTTTAATTATTGTAAATGGAGTCTTTACCGGAAAATGTATGTCACTTCTAAAAGATGCGTTCTCCAAGATGTAGATATGCGTGCTGCAGATCCAAATCCATTATTTGGATTCCTAAGCATTATAGCAATTTTTCAGGCACATATCTGTTCTGTTCACTCTTAGGTATTTTTAAAATTCCTAAGTTTTATTTATATTTTGTCACAACAATCTTTTATTTGTTCTAAGATACTTAAGTGCAATTTTAAATAAAATTAGTTTCCAGGTGGCATTAGGTTCCTGTACATTTACATCAGATTTCATTACAGGTATCCTCATTATGCCCGATTTATTAAAGCTTTTCAAGACCAGAGAATATAGACTGTCCTGAAAGAACCTGGGTGATCATGCAAACCTGGAATGGATTTTTCAAATCATCTGCTATTTGGCAAATGTTTTCAACCTTGGACCAAATCTATTCCTGGTTTGCTGTTCCTCACCCAGTTCCTCCCATGATTCTATCTTCTTCAGTCTTGGAAAGCTTTAATAAATTAGGCCCATTGTGTTGGAGGGGGTGTGGGGATCTAGGTACAAGTAAATATTTGGTAGTTTTGCCCCATCATTCAGCAATAATGGCACCAGGTATTGGAGTTAATTGGGATTATAGTTTGAGCTGAAATTGATTTTACTCCCTGGCGCTTTCCATTTCACTTTGCCAATTCTTCCATTGTCCATCACAAGCCCATACCGGTACTCTTTTTGCTCAATGCCGTTAAATACCTCATCCCACTATATTGGAGATCTTCCTCACCCAAACTATAAAAAGTGGGTTTCAGAAAATTGATGACCCGTTTTATGGAAAAGCTCACTCATGAACTTCAAGACTGACAATCTGTATTTATTGATACATGGGCTAGCTAGTATTTATACAGAAATATTTAGAGATAATGCCAATGGAGCTTGAGTCTGTATCACTGTAATCGTTGTGACTTTGCTGCCATACTTTGCTAAATTATCCCTTTTGAAATATTGTTATGTTGCTATTCTCATCCCACTCTATTATGTAGGGTTTATGTTACTTGCTATGTTGCACCTGTTTTAAGCTGAACTTTGTTTTTATTTTGTCAGTCCTCTTTTTTGCATCCTTCTTGTTAATAGTTCAAGTTTATTATCCCCCCATTTTTTAACTCTGTTCTATTGATGTTACCTTCCTGTATTGCACGTGGATGTTGGTTCCCTTTGTTATTTTGTAATTATAACACATTTTGTATGTTTCTTCTTCAGTTTTCTATAAATTAAACTTTAAATAATAAAACACTCCCCCACATACTTGGGGTTGGTGACAGGACACTCAAGGATGGATCCCCATAGCTTAAACCCCACGGAACTAATGTTGCACTTTTGTTTGCCAGGCTCCATGCATTAATTTTAAAAACACCATAAATAAACATTTTTGCTTAAGCCACTTAGATATATTAGCTATTATTCTAAGCTATTGTTGCTATAACAACTACTAACAAAATGTTAACTTTAATGTAAACACCTAAAACTGAAAGTACTTTCTTAACTAGTCTTTCTTAACCTTGACATTTAGAGGAGAAATAAGAAGTTCCAATTTTCTTCTCCATGCATCTCTGACATTGCAAAATTCCTGGCAAGTCAATTGCTAAGCACTGTCATCTATCAAAAAAGTTGTTTGTTTTTTGAATTTTGTTACAGGATGGTGAATTGAGTATTATAAAAATTAAGCAAAGGTATGTATGTGCATGGTACTCACAATATACAAATAATGATATTAAAGATTAGGGCTGTGAAGAATCCATAATAATCATATATCACTTTTATTACAACAAACTGTTAAAAACTGATAAAATGTTTAGAGTGTGTTGTTACAGTTTGCATTATGTGAAGAAATAAAGTACATAAATTAAGTTCAGGGCATATGACTAACCTTAAGATGGTCATTTAACATTTTTGGAACAACTAATTAGGCATTTACATATGTCTAAACAAGTTTGTTAGGGATAATGACATGAAAATAAATTTATAAATGTTGTACGTGTCATCTAAATAAAAAACAAGAAAAAAAATCTTGGTGTATAGTTAAGTATATGTAGATACACTGAATAATGGTAATGGACAACACAAAAATCACTTATTTACCACAATCATTTATTTACTATTCACAGCAAATAAATTATGTATGTAATATGGTATTTCCAAGTTTGCGTTGGGCAAATATTCTTATTGGCCTCTTACTAAAATAAAACATACATTTCAGACATATATATATATATATATATATATATATATATATCATATAAAATATAAAAAATTAACACAGTGCCTAATGTCCTCACCTGATCCCGTATCCTCTCTTGCTGACCTCGGATGGCTAAAGCATGTTGAGGGTATTTGCTTTTAAGATGATCCATGAAAGCATCCCTCTTCCTGTCCATGTCAGACTTTTGGAGATTAGTCAGTGCCTCCAGGCTTTGGGCAGCAATCACAGTGTGCCGACGTTCTGAAGTATGCACCAAGCCTACATTGGAGAAACGCCTGGTCCCATTACCAAGAGTGCGGTACTCTCTAGGGTATTCAGCATCGTCTGCAGAGATCATATGTGACCCAGGCCGGCTGGAATCTGCAGTAACAGTAGAGAACATAAGTAAAATTATTTTATAGATTACTAAACTTCAGTACTAGTTTGATATTAGATTTCTGTGATGAGCAGACAGGGATAATAGCAGTGTAACATGTTTACTATTTGGACAACAATGCAGTATTTAAAGAGTTTCTTCTCCAAACTGCTTCTCTAATTCCAGCCAAATAATTTCTTTGGTATAACAATTGTTTCTTTTCTTCTTGCTAGTTTGTTACTGGCTATCTCACTTGTCAAACCACTGACACACAAGCAAATCAGCTGTAGAACCACAATTAACTGATATTATTAAAAGAGAATGTGGTAAAAAAAAAATAAATTGAAAAATATTTAGTAGTAATTTTCTTCTTCAGAAACTCCAAATTTAGAGGATGTGTTTTTTAAAAAGTATTTGTGTGTGTTTAAACATACATATATTGATTCTAGTCCTAGAACACAGCCCCTCTAGCACCCCCTTGGTAAAATAACTGTTACATAGTTACATAGTCATTTAGGGTGAAAAAAGACACAAGTCCTTTAGGTTCAACCACTAGGGAAATAAACATAGCCCCGATAAAACCCAGTTCAATTTGCTCCAATATGGGAAAAAATTCTTTCCTGATCCCATGAGGCAATCAGACAGATGTTCCCTATATCAACAGACTCTTTACTTAATACCCAGTTATATTCTGTGCTTCTATAAAAGCATTCAGCTCACAGACCTTACTGTGAAGAATCCCTACCTTATCCAGAAATTAAACTTCTTTTCCTTCGGACGCAAAGAGTGCCCTTTTGTTCTTTGTAAAGATCTTAAACAATCAGAAGAGAGTTCTCTTTTGTCTTTACAATTTTAATACCCTTTAATATTTTGTACTTCTAGAAAAGCAACACACTATTTCTTAAAGCAATCTATAGTACTTGCTGAAACTACTTCCTGAGAGAGCTAATGCATGGCTAATACCCTTAGGATACATCCTAACAAGTGTCTTACCCTATCTAAACCTTCTGAGAACTGCTGGGATAGTGGTGTTTTCGTTGCTGAAAGCTGCCTGGACCTAAGGGGATTAGCAGCTGGATGTTTCTAAAGAGCCAAGGAATTTGTGGCAGTGAACATAATGGAGGTGTACTTCATGAATCATGTGTTGGCATTGCTTGGACTGTTAGTTCTCTTGGGATCAGATTACCAGGATGGGACCTTAAAACCCTGTTGTGTGGATTTCTGTGACCTGTGGCTCTGTTGTATTCTTTCAGCCTGCCCTACTCCAGTCTATCTTTTTTTTTCAAATTTTTGTAAAGTGGATTAGTTGATACCCCCGTGAGTTTATTGACATTTACAGTTCAGACTCTTTTATAGCAAGGAGTAATAAATGGCATTATTGGTGCATAATTCCAACACACAGTAATGCCTCATTATTTTTGATGTGGAATTGTTACATACTTTAGTGGCTGAAATTAATTTTAAAATAATTTCAACTGCTGAGTCTAAAACAAATTGTTAAAGACTGACATTAAGTTTTAACAAATGTTTACAATGCTTAATAAACTGGGAAATACAATTTATGTTCTGAATGTTAAATTCGTGTTAATAATTTTCACCTGATTGCACATTAGACTAAAGAACAATTTTTGTGACAAAAAGGCAGTCATACTCTAAACTGATAATTAAGAGCTGACTTGTAGGTCACAAATGTAATAGCTAATATTTGATAAAATGTGCAAGGTGGGCTAATAAACAAAAACTGTTGTCATCATACATAAGGAGCCTTCACTAATAACTTATACAGAAGACCTGTAACCAAAACAATAGTGGTCTTTAAAGGCAATGATACATTTCTGTACAAAATGGCTTACATTTGCACTTCAATTTAAATATTCCACAGTACAAATTATTTTTTAAAACAACTTTTATATGTTTATTTCAAATCACAATGTTACAAAAACATGCAGACACACATGCATGTAAAATCCTCAACGTGTTTCGTGGATCTAGTCCACTTCATCAGGAGGAATTTTATCTAAAGCCATGAAATTGTAGCTCCCTTCACATATTGAAGCGGGGAGACAGGTAGAGAGGCATAGGGAGCAGGTATCAACAAAAACCAAAGAGTCAATTGTATTAGCTCCCCCTGTCTAAAGACCAAATTATGTGGCTGCAACCATCAGCTGAAAAACATACCTGACCGAAGGAGGTAAATGGATATTTGCATATGCCTCACCCACACTCCATTGTCCCTGCAAGCAATGAGAGGCTTACACTTAACAGCCTGATACATCAGTTCAGCCTCTTTAATCAGGGTACATTGTACCATCATAACAAGACACTTTTGTTGCTGATAAATGCTAAATGTAAAGTTGTTCAATAAGATATGTTTATAATAAGTTGACATTTACAATATTGGTGAGCACCTAATGTTGTATAAAACAACAGAAAACATAAAAAAATAACATCACCTATTCAAACCCCCAACAGAAGGGAGCATGTTTCAGAAATGCCACCATCTGTATTTTAGCAATAATCAGATTATTCAATAAGTAACGATGACTATAAAATATATATATATATCCAATGAAATTTTACAGCAACCCAGTGCTCAACTCAGGATTTTTTTTGAGCGGGGTGGGAAGAAATTGTAGGCGGGTGGCAGCCCCTGTATTGTGACCCAACTCTTCAGTAGCCACTTCAAACAGCCGGGTGCTCACTGAAAGTGCTGGGTGGTGCGCCCAGCTAAAAGGGGCTGGGGAGAACACTGCAACCCATACCAAAAAATAAATCTTCTCACATAGACGTTAATATTTTTCTTATGACTTTACAAAAGAAAATATAAATTAACAGGAAATATAACAGAATGGCTCATTCAGCATGACTTAAGACTGCTTTTGGCTAAGATCAATATCTGTTCTTATCAGTGGTTAGGCGATCCTTACCATAGAGATAGCTGTGGAACCAGATGTTGATGCTCTGAAAAAGGCAGGACCCAAGCTTAACCTTTCTGAAGGAGAGACTGCAGAAGGCAAGGGACCAGCCCTGAAAGGATAGCTCCCAGATGGGATCAAATCTACACTGGTGAGGGTGGAGAACCTAATAATCTGGCCAGGGGTCTTTAGAAGTGCAGAATCCGCAATGTATTGTCCAACCTAGGGTCATGTCCTGGGGCACCAGAAAATTACAAGGCCTGGTTACCCCAGAGTGCTTTTTTCTGTGCGCTGGCATGTTTCCATAACATTTTCTGCATGATGCCTCTATTCATGGCTAGCTGCACCATCACTAAGAACTATTTATTTCAATCTTTTTGTATTCATAACTTGAGCTGGTTACCTTATGGTCCCAACCCTGATAAGGATTGGCTAACAAAGATGCATGTTGTCCTACAAACATGCCCAGGCATGTCTTATCTACCTATAAATGCCTGCATAAAATAGAAATTCTGAATGAATTAAGGGCTTATTTAGCCTTAATAAGGACAGCAAGTGGGGCTGAGACATCAATAGATACCTGTCACTTTACCAGAAGTGGGTGGTTGACGAGAGGTAATGATTATATATAATTATATCATTTTGATATATGGAAATCTAAATAATCTGGCTGGAAAAGAAACCATTTTAATGAGAACTTTATGTAAACAAAATATACATATTCTATATCAAAATCTTTTATATGCAAATGTGGTGAATAATATTATTGTTCTAATATTTTTTATAGAAATACTGTTGTATTATTTTTCCTAGTGATATTTTCCATAGTAAACTTAGAAAAGGAACAAAAAAGGCCTAATAAACCTTGCAGAAGAAAAAGTCGTTGCATATTACATATAAGGTTGGATGATTTTTACCATAATATGGGCTCCATAGATCAGAAATTATGTACACGACTAGGCAAAGCTTCCCAAATGCTCTGATGTGACTTTCTGTAAGTTAAAAACTTTCAGTTTAAATGCATTGAAAAACATATATTGCTACAGTATATTTTGTGATTTATCAGTTGTTTTTCAAATGTAATGTAGAAAGTGAAAAAATGGCTACGCAGAACTCCAGTATGTTACATTTTCTTAATAAAAAAATCACACAAAAATCTAAAAATGCATTGATAAATCATGAAATGTTATGGAAAATGCTACATGTACCTTAAAACATATAGTAAACTTACAAATATATTTTTTATAGGGTTACATTACAACTTAACTGAATGTGACACCTACATTATAACCTAATGAAGGATTCTGCTGAGTTATTTCCACTCTTCTGATTTTACCATGTTCCCTTCATGCATCATTAACTACTAAGCAACACCTTTGGCTAGAAAAGAAAAGTAAATGATGAAATAACAAGCAGAGCCATTAAAGACCTCTCTGACAGAGTTTTATGCAGTGCTTCAAGAATTGATGAACTAAAAAGTGAAGCAGCTTCGTCTGAAATCATTAAATACACATTGCATAGAAATGCCTGACTTGAAATGATTGAAAGGGTAGTGAAGGCTTTTAAAACAAAATGAATATCAAACATGTTTGCTTTTTACACATAACATTATAATTAATTCCGTTTTGATGTTACGATAACAGATTTTTGAGACATACATTAAAAAAATTAAAAGAATAAGGGAAAAATATAATTGTGGTTAGAAATGTATTCTTCATGTGTCATGCATTCACACGTTATCACACCAGTCCCTATTCACTGTTAGGACAATTTGAAAAGTTAAACAAAAAAAACCTTTAAAGGTTCTTTTTCCTCACCACTTCTTCCACATTAGCATTTGCCTTTTGTTATACTTTAACAGCGTTTGATATTAATAGCATATTCAGTGTCCAACCCATCAAATCTAACATATTTGAGAGTTTACTGCACAGGATTCAGTTGGAAACTAGAATAATCCAATATTTTCATACTAGGAAGTTGTCTTTCACTCTGGGGAACTATGGGTCTGAATTTACTGACTACATCTTTTGCATTTTCTACAAAGCCTAGAATTAAAAATCAGCAAGCCATAACATAGATTTACATTGATCAGACTTTACTGATACACTGCTGAACCTTTATTAGCAGCTCCATATTTTTCCTTTTTCACTAATGTGTATTACAGTCTTTATAGGTTAAGTTTGTCAATAAAACATATTTTCCCAACTATATGTATATGGCCATAGTAACTGGACACGAATTTTAACTTCAAAAATTATTTGGAATGGGGGGACAATGAGAGCTCCAAGTCTAGTGAACCCACCTGATTTTCTCTCTGATGAACTGCAACTCATGCTGCCCATTCTTCCAAATTTGTGCTGTCCTGGCGCCTGCCCGTTAGATATTTGCTTTCTTTTTTATCGGTCATTTAGTATCAGATTTATGATGTCCTTCCAGAATTGTGCTAATACATTGTGTGAAACGCAGTGAGCTGAAAAAACCCCTGTCCTTGCTAAAGTTTACGCTTCTGCTGTCATAGAGTTTATTTCACACAGACATCTTCTAAAATTACATTCAGTGGAGTCACTTGGCAGTTAGGCCAGTCATGCCAATACAGGCTGCACTTTCTAAAGTAGCGATGTGCCTGCACAAGCACAGACACAAAACAAACAAATTTGAGGTTTTATGATTTATAGTATGCTACAAAATCCTAATATCTCAATATAATGTCCACACATCAAGTAGCATAGGAACAATGGACCCGTTGCTTCAGAGGACTCCACTGCCACCTGAGAGGAGGCAGAGACATAATGACATGTAGATCAGTAGAGAAGACACCACTGTATGAACCAGATTTTAGGCAGAGTGTTTAGCACATTTTTGTTTTTGGTGCTGAAAGTTCCACATCAGAAGTACAGACCGTCTCTTGCTGTGTGAGAGAAGAGAAGAGATAGGAGCAGTGAAATTATCAAATTAGCTCTGGAATGGTGGGCTGTAGAGGGACTATGTGTAAAGGGAAAGGACCGTGGTGCACCAACTAATGGTATAATGAATGACTTCTGAGTTCTCTAGCTGTGAATGGGCCATCACATTATAATGGCAGCAAATACATTGTCAGAGGCAAATAGGCAAGTTATCAAAGAACTGTGTGTAGTTGTGCCTAGCAACAGGTAAATGAGGATCTCACACTTATGCTAGTGCAGTAATGTATGCATGGGGCAGATGTACCTAAAATGTGTTATAGAAGCGTTTTCATTCATTTACATGGGTCTGTTTAAAGTAAATCTGAAAAAATATGAAAGTATGTAGCATGTGCAGATAAGCAAAACTTGACAGCTGGGTGACAAACAGACAGGTAAGAGGAGTAGCACCTGCCTGAATCACACATGTTAAGTTTGTTTTTTCCCTAGCAGCTACAAATTCTGGGTCCCTTCTTATGTATAGTTGAAAAAGTACTGCATTTGCACTCCTTTAGGATGCTTCACTGCAGTGTCCAATTCAAAGTGTAAAGTGCATAACGTTACATACAAATCAGAATCAAAGAAATAAAAACCTATAGTCACGAAAACGCTCTCATTAAGGGCAGGTTCACACCTGCACAACCTTCACACAGCTGTGCTGGTTAAAAAGAACCAGTGCCTGCACATATCACAGCTGGCTGCCCCTATTCATTTTCTATGGAGCTGCCGTAGGAAGACGCTACATGTACTGGAACTCTCAGCACCAACGACAAAATGCTACATTTAGCGTCTCCCAAAGCCGCAGCCTTTTCTGGTGTGGAAGCGGTAAACAAACCGCAACCTCACAGCAATTTATCCCCAAGAGAACTAAATCATCAGAACATCCGATTGCCTCATGGAATCAGGGAGGAATTTTTTTACCCTGTTGAAGAAGGAACAAGTCAGAAGAGAAAGAGAAAGACATTCTTTTGTGGGGCACAGTCATTTTGTTAAAAACTTAAACTTTATTAATGTTGAAAATCCTAAAACTAAACAGAGGTCTCCTATGCTAGTCCTAAACTAACATCAGTATCCTAGCCTCATATAAGTACATGGGTAGTGTTATTGGTGGGCCAAATCCTGTTTACAGCAATAAACTTGTTTCCTACCCAACGCGTTTTCCCCCGTAAGCTTCCTCAGGGGTTGTTTAGGAGACCTTCAGAGTGATAACAAAAGAGAAATATGTAAAATATATCAATCAAAGAATATGTTTGAAGCAATATCAAGGTGTTAGGATGCAAAATAATGATATAAGGGCTTCAAGTCGATCAAGTTCAACCACTAGGGAAATAAACATATCCCAGATATAAAACCCTATGGACATAGTTGATTCAGAGGAAGGCAAAAAAAACCCTGGTACAATTTGCTCCAACAGGCCAAAAAAAAACCTATTCCCTGGATCTACAATCTCTGTTATCTTTACCTTAAAGCTTTAATACCCAGTTACATTCTGTGCTTTTGGAAAAGCATCCAGCTTTTTCCTAAACCAATCTATAGTAGTTGCTGACACTACTTGCTGGGGGAGCCCATTTCACATTTTCACAGACCTTAGCCAGAGCTTACTTCTTTTCCTCCACACACAAAGAGTGTCCTCTTGTCCTTTGTAACGATCTTAAAGTAAATAGTTGGGAGGAAAGTTCTCTATATGGACCAATATATATTTATATAGGATGATCATATCCTCCCCTAAATGTCTCCACTCAAGGGAGAATAGATTCAGTTCAGCTAATCCCTCCTCATAGCTGAGTTTCTTTATTCTTTTTATTAGTTTAGTTGCCCTTCTTTGCACTCTCTCCAATTCCACAATGTGCTTTTTGTGAACTGGTGCCCAAAACTGCATGGCATATTTCAGATGTGGTCTGACCAATGCTTTGTACAGGGGCAGGATTATGTCTTAATCTCTACAGTCTATTCCTCTCTTAATACAAGAAAGTACTTTACTAGCTTTAGATATTGCAGTTTGGCATTGCATGCCATTATTAGGTATATGAACTAGCAGAACCACAAAATCCTTTTCTATTTTTGACTCCCCCCAATCTATTCCCCCCTAGACAGTATGAGGCATGCATGGTATTAGCCCCCAAGTGAATACCTTTACATTACTCAATATTAAATGTAATTTGCCACTTGGCTGCCCGATCAATCAGTACATCCAGGTCTGCTTGTAGATTAAAAACATCCTGTATGGACTTAATTCCAGATAGTTTGTTGTCATCTGCAAACACCGAAATTGTACTTTTATTCCCAAACTTTATATTTATAAAGATGTCAACAGTAAAGATCCCAACACTGAACCCTGGGGTACACCACTAAAAAGTTTAGACCATTCAGAGGATGAATCATAAATAAACTGTAATTTTGGTTTCACAACTTGTCTTTATTGAAGCCAGGCTGACTATCACTTATTATATTATTTTCTAGCATAAACTCTTCCATGTGTTTATTTATCAAACTCTATGGGACCTTTCTAGCTATGTACGTTAAACATATCCGGTCTGTAGGTATTTGGCAATGACTTTGCTCCCTTTTTGAAGACATGAACCACATTCGCCTTACGCCAATCCATTGGTACCATGCCAGTGATTAAAGAGTCACTAAAAATTAGAAAGAAAGGCTTTGAAATAACTAAGCTCAGCTCTTTGAGCATACCTGGATGTAATCCATCAGGTCCTGGTGCTTTGTCAATTTTGCCAAACTGTTTCTCAGTCATATCGATTTTAAACCATGTGGCTCATTTAAGGCAGTGATATTGCTATTAGCAATTTGGACTTGAGCTCTGCCATTTTCCTTTGTGTATAAAGAGCTAGAAAAAGTGTTTAGTAATCTGCCTTTTCTTTATCCCCAGTTACCAACCCAGAGACATCCTTTAAGGGACCTACATGATCAGATCTGATCTTTTTGCTAATATATTTTAAAAAATGTTGGGGCTTGTCTTACTATCTTTTGCAATATGTCTTTCATTTTGAAGTTTTGCACATTTTATCTCCTTTTTACATCTTTTGTTATATTTTTCTATAGTTTTCAAATGATAATGGTGATTCTTTATTTTTATATTTTTGGAATGCCTATTTCTTATTCTTTATGGCTTTTTTATTATTAGCTGTGAGCCACATAGGGTTTAATTTTAGCCTCTTAAACTTATTACCCATTGGAATATATTTTTCAATGCCCATTCCCATTATTAAAACTATGCCAGCTTTTGCAGCCCTATCTGTGCTAGTAATTGATTCTCTATTTCTTCTTTTTGGAATAGGGATCCTATAACAGACTCCAATAATTAACTGTATAATATGCATCCCCATACACAACTCCGCCCACAATGTCCCAACCTCATCACTTTTTCCATTAACAATTTCCTAATCACATTCATTTTCAGATGACCTTTTACATATAGAGACCACCTTTTTGTTTGACTTGTTCTTTACAAAAGAGAGTATAATTAGGAATATTGACAGAACAGTCTTGTGAACAATGAAGCAAGAATTCAGCAATACCAACTAAGTCATAATGCTCTTCATTCATTAAGGCTTCCAAATCCCTTATTTTGTTTTCCAGACTTCTAGGACTGGTGAACAGGCTCTTTAAACCTTTGGTTCTCAACCTTTTTTCATCTGGGGGCCGTTGTTGACATTGGGATAAAACTCGTAGGCCACAATGCATAAACATGTATGTTTAAAACTAGAATAGTCTTAATTTAAAATGAAACTAAATGGAAATGTTTCCAGTTACCATGCACCAAATAAAATATATGGAAAATGGAAATGTTTCCAGTTACCATGCACCAAATAAAATATATGACAAATCAAGATTTTCTGCACTCACCATTTGATGCTCATGTTCCTAATGCAATCTTTTAATAATGAAAGATACAAAACTAAAGCTATCATACAGTGCTGGCTGGTCATATGCTCCCCGCTCACTATTACTGTACCAAAAAGCAGAAACTAGACCATACAGTGCGTCCTGTCAGCTATAGGGGGTCCCTAACCTTCTTTGTACCCCAAAATCTCTTCAATGAATACTTCCAGAGAAATGCAATTCATGTGAGGGATAACCAAGGGGTACATGTTCTTGAAAAATTAGGGTTCAAAGAAGGTAAGTGGCCAGATATGTGTGACAGAGTAGGCAGGTTTCTTATCTTGTGATGGCACGCAGCAATAACATTTTAGGGGAGGTGAGCCTCAAGAGTCCCCTCACTTATCCTACATTTTATTATACCTACAGCTCCCCTTTCAGGAGAAATTGGGGTTCAAAGAACAAAAGGGGACGTTTATATGTGATGGGCCCCATAGTACGAGTGATAAACTTTTAGTTGGGGGGTAGCCACAAGAGTCCCCCAGTTATTCTACATTTCCCTTCCTCTACTGTTAAAGAGAAATTATAGTTTACAGAAGGTAAGTGGCAAGCTATGTGTGACAGGGTAGCACAGTATGACAAGTATAGTTTTTGTATCTTGTGATGGTGCCGTAGTGATGACATTTTAGAGAAGGTCCTGCACTTGCACCTTCATTTCCCTTTTCTTACAAGGAAATCGGGATTCATAAAGAGTAGGGGGATATCTATGTGTGACAGGGTAGCATTATATGATGGGTATAACATTTTAATGGGGAAAAGGGGGAAAAAGGGTTTCCTACTGGCTTCCAAATTTCTAGTTGCCGACATCCCTCTGTTCCAGAGAAACTGGGGTTCACAGCAGGTAAGTGTCAAGATATGTGTAACAGGCACTCCATCAGCTGCTTAGTCCCTCGCACCGCAAAGTCTGCAGATTTGACTTCGGACGGCAGTGAGGGGTACTGAGCGTCTCCCCTGAGCCAGGGTCCATGGCATGAAAAGGGGTAACCACACTGCAACCCCACCACCAGTCTGAATACAGCCTTGTATTTTTGTTTCAAGGGGCACCACAGCGCACTGACAACTGGCAGTACCCTAATGTTTATTGCCATGACAGTGGCCCCCAAGGCCTCCCCAACATCCAGATTCAATTTGGGGACCCCCTGGGATCCGCTCTGCCTTTCCTGTGTTGCGCATGGCGCAGGCAATTTTCCAGAGAATATACCCTTGGAGGTCCTTTCCTTCAACGTGAAACTTAATTCTTTAAGGATCCCTCATTTTCCATATATCCTGCCATTGGTTCCAACAGTACCTGGTTCCCAGTAATCTGTCCACTTGGTCCACCGCATGCCAAACCCTGGCACCAGGGACACAATAAACCATTCGGTTAAAGGGATCTGGGCGACAAACTATTCTATCAGTCTTCCTGATAATAGAGTCACCCATGACAACTAATTGTCTACACCTTCCTACTACATGGGCTGCTCTCCTGGCCGTTAGCGGTAGCAGTAACATCTAGGGTTGCCACCACTGGGTCTGCCACCTGCACATCTTCACATAGCTTTGAATTTTAAATACAGCTTTCAAATTTGTTAGGGTGCTCAAACACAGGGCTGGCCTTCTTTTTCCTGGAACCTATACCACTACCTCTAACAGTAACCCAGCTGCCTACATGTTCATCCTGATTAACCTCCCTACCCTGCACATCTATGCCATTAACTACCTGCTCAGTGAGCTGGAGACCCCTCTCAAGGTGATTCAGTGATTTCAGTGTTTCAATGCACTTCTCCAGATCTCTAATGTGAGATTCCAGAA
Organism: Pyxicephalus adspersus; assembly: GCF_032062135.1. Taxonomy (NCBI): domain Eukaryota; kingdom Metazoa; phylum Chordata; class Amphibia; order Anura; family Pyxicephalidae; genus Pyxicephalus; species Pyxicephalus adspersus. The sequence goes on along the minus strand of NC_092863.1, from coordinate 20,714,017 downwards.
AGGCAACTTGCTCTTGTCTGTCACAGGGGAATTCACCTGTGAGTTTATGCTCCATTTGTGCATACATATGGCAGACTGTGCACTGAACATAAGTTTCCACCTTGCTGCCACTCATTTTCCCAGTTACAATATTTATTAATTTCACACAGTTATAAAAGTTTACTTACAGTTTGTAGTTTCATTAAAAATTCAACTCATTTTGTTTTCAAACTCCTGTGTTTTCTAACTCCACTTATTCCAAGCCACTTGTTTCACCAGCCAAAAGTGAACAAACAATTCCTTCAGCTTGGATTCATTTTAAAGGCTCATTTCTCTCCCCGATGGCTTTTTACATTGCAGTCAAATGGGAAAGTCAGAAGTTTGTATTTTGAGAGTTACACTGTTACACCAATAATTGCTGGTTATTGATAAGAAAAACTGTGTTTGTAACAGAGACCTGAGTGACAAATTTGAAAGGAAATCTTACTGCATTGCATAGAGTTAAAATCTGGTGGGATTTTTGGTGTATGGGAATAGAAACTCCATTAGTATTCTAAGACTTGTCTAAATGGACAAAGATTTGCTGATTTTAAGGCCTGGTATAAAGGAGAAAGCAGGATATCATCGTCGAAGTGTATACACTTTTGGAGGGTAATTTTTAACTTAGACCTTTTATTCGTAAATACATCATAGTAAGGACTATTGGTTAAACCTTATTCTTTACCACCTACTGCAATATATGTATATAAAACACCATTTTTTAAATAAATCAGTACAGCAAATTGTAGATACTATTACACTTGTATGATTGCAATATTAATTTGAACCAGCTGACATGTATTTAGGACAAGAATATACATTTGCTTGACAGTTCTCCTTGGGGGACCCATGGGACCATGTCCCAAAAAAAAAATGTAAAAAAAAATTGCTGGCTAGGGGACCTACAAATAGCAGCAAATACCTTTGCACACAGTTTGCACAGCCCACCACAGACAATGAGGTTCCCAGAACAGGACAGGATGAACTGACCAGCTTAGTCTTTTTTTGATGGCTGAGCACCTACACCAGGCTAAACATCAAATCCTGGAGTGGACTTTGAAAATGGCAGTGCAGATGAAAGAAATCTTGGACATACATACACACCCTTTATCACCCAGACACTCTCTCCCTGCATCTGCCACAAGCAGTCAAGGGGGTATTTGCTTTAAAATGTCCTTCATTGGCATCCCAATGCTTGTAGATACAATAGGCTTTGTGTCTTAAGTCAATTAGGATAATTTCTGTAAAGGTGACACTTTACCAGATTCATAAAGTCCATTGAACAAAAACCAGTTTGTATTGCACTTGGGTTGGGTAACAGTTGTAGTACAAAATAATACAATGCAAAAAATATTAACATTTATAACAGCTGTAGGATGCGTTAAAACTAACCTAAACTCTTTTTAATCAGCTTGGATCTTCATAGGAAATGGGGCAATAAGCGTGTGGTATACTATTCATAAAGGTTCCCTGGAATCTGTTTTTTTCAAAAAGGGAAGGGGGCAAACAACACACACCTCCTTCGTCCTTTTGACAAAAA
>NC_092863.1:20697691-20711458 GCF_032062135.1 Pyxicephalus adspersus | reverse complement strand
ATACACCCCCTAAATTAATTCATTCTATTAAACATACAAAATAACAAAAATAGGGTGATCTAATATGCTTACCCACAAATGTTTAAACTGCAAATTAAAAACAGAATAACTTCACAAAAAAAATTTTGTGTTTTGTTATTATTGTTATTGTTATTAAATAATTTTGTTATTATTGGTATAATTTCCTGCAGAATTTATGGCCAGAAATAAATCTATCTAGTAAACCAGTGACCATTTGTTTTCTCAGGTCATCCTTCCAGTTTCTGCATTAGCTGCTGGCTGCATCAAATGGCCCAGTCAAACAAGACAGAAAAATCATCCACCCTGAAGCATTGAGCACATCATTGCTCAGCCCCTGGTTAATGATTGCACGCATGGGAGGTTGAACGTGCCTGGCAGCTTGTGTCCTTTTTGTAGGGGGAAGATTACAGGAACAAAAAAGCAAAAATCTTTAACTTAGCCATGTCCTTTGGCACAGCAAAAGAAAACCAAATATACATAAAATATCTGCTTTACAATATTGGGTAGTGAGTGGGATAATGTGCATAACAGCAAGCTCACTTAGCAGAAGCATATTTTTCATTTCAATGGAAATCTATCCAGTTTAAATAACCCTTCTGCCCCTAGTAGTACTCAATGACGACATCAAATTCACGCTGCAATACTGCAGCAGAATAAAAAAAAAATCATCTACTGCAGAGGCTTTTCAATATGGTATATGTCAGGCATATAAATATGGTTCTTTTTCTAGCTTTGCAAGCTTCTACTGCTACCATTCTTTAAGGTATTACAGTCATGATTCAAATGTATCTTTATCACTATATGGCAGTGCAGTAGTGAGTAGATTCCACCTTTCCTTTATTCCTTTACGATCACATCCCCATAAAATTTTACCCTTTACCCTTGCACCTGTGTTTGTATTCCTTTCACATCTTCCTCCCAGTTTTCGTTTTTTCCATGGGACTGGAAAAAACTCCTACCTGGTGGTAGTAAAATCTACCTTGGAGCTGGGTTGAAGTCTCCCTCCTTCCCCCTCTAAATGAGTGGAAACAAGGGGGAGTGATAGGCATAGGACTCTGTGGCCACTAACCAGTAGCACATGTGGGAAGTCAGATCTTTGCTCAGCATCAGCAGGGGTCTCCAACATATGATGTCTACACACTGTGCAAGCAGTACATTCTGGCTGGTCCCTCCTAACTGACTGGCTTGGCACATGTATTCCAGTGGTTCTGGGTTTGGCATAGGAAAAGTTCTATTTGTAGATGCATCTGGGGCTACCACACACGAGTGGTTCCCTTCTGGAGCCAGTGTAGAAGGTCTAATGGCCTTTTTCAAGCACCCCATAAGTAAGAAGGTGGACACATTGCCTGTAAAATTTATATCAACCTAAGAGTTTGCTTAGCTGGTGAAAAACTCTCAGTCCTTCACTAACCTGCTTGCAATATTACTCCTATAGGAATAATAATATTTCTTTAGGAATAATGAGCAAAAAGGCTCTCCCTCAAAAAGGTAAGAGATGATCATATGGAAGTTTTCAGAAACCAGTGTATTTTTGTTTTTTCTTAAACTTAGCTCCGCCAAATCATGATAGCTGACAAGATCTTCAAGAGATCTAGAGACACCTTGTTTATGGGACAGGGGGAGGATGCACTCCAAGAGGAGACATTGCAAGAGCAGAGCAAGGTCTGAATCACCATCTTGTTGGAGGTTTTCAGCCAGCAAAAAATGTCACTATCCTTTTCTTAGCCTCCCTAAATTTATGAGTTTTTTTTAAGCTACAAAACATGGAGAAGTGGTCAACTTGTAACTTCCCTGGGCTGTGGACAGGAGCAAAGGAGGTTAAGCCCTACGAAGGCATGGGCAGGGAGGTAAGGAGGACAGTTGGGCTTGTGGCTCAGAAGGAACCGATTCTCAAGCTGAAGAGCTTGTTTTTACTTTTCCATAGTCCACTCATTTGTAAGACCAAATACAAAAGCATTATTCTGGGAGGATGAGGCAGAAACCCTGAAAAAAAAAGGAATTCTTGAAAACGTCAATAAGTGAGTCAGAACCTTTTGGAGAAAGAACTGTTTCTTATAGTTTTATACCTAAAGATGGGGAAACAATGATTTTTTTTTACTAATACCAGTGGTGGATGAGTCTCTAATGTGTTTGGCAAGAAAATTTTAGCCCAACTGTGGCCTTATCCTCAGTCTTGGAGGTCAAAAAAATATGGGTAGACAAAGTGGAACAGTCACTTACTGAGGATCCTAGTAAATCTGGGATATCCACAAGCAAGCACTGACACTAATCTCTGTATTTATGAAAGAACTTTGATAAACATTATCAAAACCTGTTTCAGAATTCCTTTTGTAAGGCACGGTTGCTCACCATATGCCAATACCCCAATTTAACTATTTAACTCCCCATTTTTTCCTTATAGCAAACTCCCACTATGCCTCAGGAGGCTAGTTGCCCCTTCCCAGAACATGGTCGCCCCCAGGACTTCTGTGCACAAATTAAGGCATCTGGGGAAGGACTGATGTAGAACCAAGAGCCCACAAAAGCAAAACAGGAGACACAGTGGGCAACCCATGGTCAGTAACAGGTGATCCACAAATTACACATTTCAGGAGAATCCAGCAGGGGAAAGTTCAGAAAACAGAGCCAAAGGTCATACGCAGCTATTCAGTCTGCCAAAGGAATCTTTTGCTAAACACAGCTGAGGTTGTGGGTGATCTTAGTGGCCTAAGCTTTTTCTGCAGCCTCTTGTAACTCTGCAGTTGTTTCCTTTTGCATATCAAAGCACAGCTTGCTCCAGATATTAATGAATGCCTAGCCTCCATAAAGATTTTTTTTTTTGCTTTGTGATTAACTCACAGTGAGGATTTTATACATTAACTGACACCATGCTGCCTAATATTATGTTGAGACAAACATCTGTCCTAATTGTATTTAATAAAATAATGTACCTTTTCTGACTTACATACAAATCCAACTCAAGAACAAACCTACAGTCCCTATTTCGTATGTAAACCAGGGGACTATCTGTATATATATATATATATATATATATATATATATGTATGAGAATGGGAGCTATGTACCTAATAACTTTTGGGATCTTAACAAAAATTTGTTAGAAATGACATGCAGGTATTAATAAAAAACGCAGGGCAGTTATCAGCAAATAGGAGATTGTAATATTAGGTTGATTCTCCAGTGACTAACCATTTCACCAATAACAGGTCCCATAATGACAGTGACAAGCCGATTTACCAGTAATAGGTCCCATAAGAATAGACTGATTCACCAGTATGAAGTACCCTAGTGACAGGTAAATTCACCCAACAATGACAGAGAGATTCTCCAGTAACAAATGTGAAAATGACAAATTTACGATTACCAGCTCCTTCTTGACAGTGACGTTTATAAGTAATTGATCCCTAATGACAACAATATTCACGAGTAACAGGTCCCCATGAGACAGAGATATTCACGAGTAACAGGTGACTAGTGACTTTTACATTCACTATTAACTAGGATGATTCCACTGACAGGCAGTTAGTTTTTACGTAATCAGTCCCTAGTGACAGATACAGATGCTGAATTCCCCTCACCATCTTTCTGCTGTAACCCTGTTATGAAGTATTTTAGAGATGGGCAGCAGTAGGATTACACCTCTCACAACTTTTAAATCTCCTGACACTCCTGCTAACACATCTCTTCCTCTCTCTCTTTGCCTTTAGCTGCCAAATCCTGTGGCAGGGGAGAGATTCTTTAGCTGCCCCGATGCTCTTTGAGACTTAGACTGCCAGAGACTGCAAAACATGGGGTGGGAGAGGGGGAACTGGACATTTGGGAATCTGATCCAGAAGGCTGACAACCTAGATGAAAATTCAGAGTTGCTGGGTCAATCAATGAGGATTCCCTGGCCTGGTTGCGCGCAAGGAGGGCTGCATTGTATTTGCGTAGGCTAGATTGTAAAGGAATGGAAAGAAGAGGAGGTCAAGAGGGATCATTCCAACCGGGCTTGAAATATTTGCTGACAGTATGAATGACAAAATATGTATCTACTACAGCTCCAACATCTCCAAAGAGATACACTGAAGCTGTCAAGACCAGGGGACTTTAATACTATAATATATTCTAGAAAAAGGTGTAAAACTTTACAAATATACATTCACATTATACTATTACAACAATTAATTCTACTACATGACTTTTCCCTCTATTTCTAAGTCCATAGTAACTGTTCAACCAAACACTAAATTACACAAATGTATTTCATTCAGCAATAATAGACCTATTTCAGTGCATGCCATTAATCTTTAGCAACATGATTTCATGGCTCTGATGTGGCCCCTTCACTGTTTTATAAACACACAGTGTCTGACACTAATACAAATACTTCTGCTATCTGTTGTAGCATACATGTCGGCATATGGCCAAATAGAACGGTCAATTCTGTCACGTGCACAGCACAGGCACAACCAGTTTTCACGAGTCTAAACAAATAGTGCAAGTTAATGCTACCTAGGTATTACAGCATTTTTACACAAACCAACTAAATGGAAAAATATTTGTGGTGAATAAATGTGTTATTATGCTTCTGCATAGCTACCTGATGCTGCTGCTGCTGCTAAATAAAAAATAAACCTAAAAGCTTAGCCTCCTTAATATGGTATTTATTTGAGACATGCTACAGGAGTAATTTTACTAATAACAGCTGGATGACTCTACTAAATGTAAACATAGCGAATCTCTCTACAAAGATGCATCCATAAACTATTTTTCCTTCACCCCGTTATTCATGGAAAAGTTTTTTTTTGTATTTTTACCAAGTCTTCCAATCCCTGAGAAAGCCCTACGGGGCAAAAGGCGTCAGAAAGGGAAAAAAGCTGTTATCACATTTGCTCAATGTATTTTGACCATTCCATAATCTCTAGAACAGTGACCCTGTGTTAACCTAAGTCTACAGCAGGAGGACTTTATAGGATATAATTAAATAAAATTACAGTTTTTAAGAAAAAAGTTTTGCCCTACAAAATCCTGTCTTTTTCTTCCTCTTTTTTCTACTAGTTCTGCAGAGTTTTTCAGGCTGGGCAATTTGATACAACTCTCTTTGGTCTATATAGGTTGCTTTTCTTGGTTGAACTTACTATTCACTGTATACACTATTTTAGAACAACTCATTCTGACAGATAAACTCTTTATGCTATGAATATATGGAACCATAAATCCACCCCTACCTGTCCCCAGAGACCTCCTTGTACATGCTCTTATCTTCTGGACTACTGTGGCCACAAATTTTCCTGGTTTCAGTCTAAGATCTAAAGGTGGACTCAAGAGGGACTGAAGAGGACAAGGAATCTACAGCCAGGAAAGGCTGGAAAGGACTGCCTGGCTGACATAAGACCACTGTGAAGCTTCAACAGACAAAGACTCAAGATCAAGTACCCAGTTTCCACTGCGATTGATTAAAGCCTGATTCCTGTTTTCAGAGGAAATGGTGATAAGCTATTACTGAAGCTAAGTAACTTTTAGTGTGCACTTTTGTATACATTGCCAGTGTTCACTCGCTAGGAAGAGTTAGATAGCGTGTGCATGTGTGTGTATGTATGCATAGTTTTGATATCTGTATGTTTTTTTGTGTCTTCCTGTAACACTGAATTTGCACCATTAATTGTCAAGTAAAAGCATAAAACTACAAAACAAGCTGTGTTTCTTGGACTTTATTGAGAGAACTAGACTAACATTTAAGTATACAAATATATGCAAAATATATGTAAGCATAGCTGACTTGTTAGAGCTCCAAAAGAGTTCAAAAAGTGCATGACGAAAGAAAAATCGTTAATCCCCAAAGGTGAATCAACTAAGCAGAAAATGAGAAGCGTGGTCAACATATTACAATTACCAAGAAAAAGAGGGCCTAGAATAACCGTTTTCCTACACAATGTCAGATTTCAGGAGGAAGAGCTCTGTTGTGAGTAAAAAACAATGGGGATTGGCCGGGAGGCCATACACATGCAAACTGATCAGGGGGCAATGCAATTGAATGCCAGACTGATAATGATAGCCAGGGCAGTGCTATATAATATGATTGGATGCCCAGCATTGCAAACAATAGCGGTGGGTAATGTCAATAGCTGAGGTCATACACATACAATCAGGTTGTGAGAGATGCAATTGATAACGGAGGTCAATGTCCAATAGCCTTGTGAGCATTGCAGACAATAGCACTGGGCAATGTCAATAGCTGAGGTCATACACATACAATCAGGTTTGTGAGCGATGCAATTGGTAACGGTGGTCAATGTCCAATAGCCTTGTGAGCGTTGTAGACAATAGCGGTTGGCAATGTCAAAAGCTGAGGTCATACACATGCAATAAGGTTGTGAGCGATGCAATTAATAATGGTGGTCAATGCCCAATAGCTTAGATCATCCACGGACAATGAGGTTGTGAGCAGAGGATACAGGAGTAGCAAGGAACAGGAACCAGGAAACAGCACGTTGTCACGATTAGCCCGCAACTGGAAGGAAAACAAGGATACTTCATATAGTACCGCCCTTGTCTCTGATTGGAGCACGCACTGGGCATGTGAAAAGTGAGGATACACACTAAGCTAAGTGTGGTGCAGACTGAGCATGTGCAATATGGATCACTTGGACACAGGTTTGAGACAGATACACACTGAGCATGTGCGAAGTGTGGTGCATACTGAGCATGTGCGATATGGATCACTTCGACACAGGTTTGTGACAGAGCCCCTTCTTTAAAGGTGGCCTCTGGATGCCTTTCGGACTTGGTTTTTCCAGATGCTGTCAGTGATTCACTAACCGCGTGGCATGTACCGATGTCACAGGTTCCCATGAGCTTTCCTCTAGTGTAAACCCTTTCCACTTGATAAAGTATTGTATGCCTTTACCCTTTTTTTCGAGTGTCCAGTATTCTTTCGACCTCAAATTCCTCTTTTCCATCCACGAGAATGGGTGGAGGGTCAGCAGTTTAGACTCTGTCCAGGTTCAACCGTTTTAACAGAGAAACATGGAAAATGGTGCACTTTCATGGTGAGTAAAACAAGTATTTGATAAGACTGTGGGTTGACTTACTTTGTGATAGAGAAAGGACCCATGAACTTGGCTCCCAGCTTTTTAGAGGGGCAATGCAAATGGAGGTGGGCCCTAGAGAGCCAGACTTTATCCTCGATCTTGAAATTGGGATGTCTGTCTGCATTCTTCTTGTGTTGTTCTTGTGTTGCACAGACATCACAGCTTTGAAGGACCAGAGTCAGTAAGGGAACTAGGAGAAAGATTTGACCTTGATGTAACAAAAAGCCTGCTTCTCGAGTTGGGGGTTCCTCTGTACCAGGGGAGAGTATCTTGGAGGTCTCCTTGATTTGATTCAATAATTGTGTCTCTAACAAGAGAAAATGACTACCTTGAAGGATCGATTTTCCATGTTCAGGCGTTTCAGCCCTGGAATGAATCTGAGACAAGGCGTCTGGTTTCCCATTCTTCGCGCCTGGTCGGTATGATATGTGAAAGTTAAACCATGTGAAGAAGAGAGACCAACGGGCCTGAGGAGGCCGGAGGTACTTGGCAGCCCATAAGTACTCCAGATTTTTATGATCTGTCCATATCACATTTGCGTGAAGAGCCCCTTCTAAGATATATCTATTCACTCTTCCAGGGCTAGCTTAATCGCGAGTAGCTCTCTGTCCCCCACATCGTAGCTGCACTCGGAAGATGATAATTTCTTAAAGAGAAAGGCTAGGGAGCATAATATTTGCTTCCATCTTGTCTCTTAGACAGAACAGCGCCAACAGCTTGCTCAGATGCATCTACTTCCAAAACATAAGGCAAGTTAGGGTCTGGATGAGCCAACACAGGAGTGGTGGTAAATTGTGTCTTTAGTTGTTTAAAAGCCTGCTGGGATTTATCGTTCCATTGAAAAACCCTCTGTTTCTGAGTCAAATGTCGGACGATACGAGAAAAATCTTGAATGAATTTCTGATAGAAGTTTGAGAAGCCCAGGAATCTCTGGACCTCCTTGCGAGATGTCGGGACAGGCCAGTCGAGGACAGCCGAAACCATACTTTGGTCCATGGCAATGCCGTGGGCCGAGATATCCAGGCCAAAGAATTGTACTCGATCCTTCTCTAACTCACATTTCTCCATTTTTGCAAAAAGATGATTTTGCCGGAGTCGAGTAAGGACCTCTTTTACTTGTTCACGATGCTCCTTGAGAGAATTTGAAAAGATCAGAATATCATCCAGGTAGACCACCACATATACATCAAGTATGTGTTTAAGAATGTAATTAACAAAATATTGGAAAGTGGCTGGAGCATTGCTCAGCCCAAGGGCATTACTAGGTACTCGAAATGCACGTACCGTGAGTGAGAGGCCGTCTTTCATTCATCCCCATCTGATGCGGATCAAATTATACACCCCGCGGAGATCCAACTTGGAAAATATTCCTGCTGTACGGAGCCGTTGAAACAGTTCAGATATAAGGGAAAGTGGGTATTGATTCTTGATGGTTATCTGATTCAGAGCTTGATTATCAACACATGGTCGCAGGGAACCGTCTTTCATTCCTAAGGTAGGATGAATCCCTTGGCAAGGTTTTCCTCAATTTAGGTCTTCAGTGCAAGAAGTTCTGGATCAGAGAGTGGAAAGAGCTGATCATAGGGAATGGTAGACCCTGGCAGTAACTCGATAAGACAGTCATATGGCCTATGAGGAGGTAAGGTATCAGCCCCTTTTGGATCAAAAACATCCAAGAACTCCTTGTATACCTCCGGGAGTAATGCTTCCTGTTCTAAAGATAAGGTAGCCACGACTAAGGATTTCTTGGCCTCCTGAATGGATGGTCATTGTCCAAAACCTATGTGAGTGTTGCAAACAATAGCGGTGGGTAATGTCAATAGCTGAGGTCATAAACATACAGTCAGGTTGTGAGCGATGCAATTGATAACGTAGGTCAATGTCCAATAGCCTTGTGAGCGTTGCAGACAATAGCGGTGGGTAATGTCAAAAGCTGAGGTCATACACATACAATCAGGTTGGAAGAGATGCAATTGATAATGGAGGTCAATGTCCAATAGCCTTGTGAGCGTTGCAGACAATAGCGGTGGGCAAGGTCACTAGCTGAGGTCATACACATGCAATCAGGTTTGTGAACGATGCAATCGATAACGGTGGTCAATGTCCAATAGCCTTGTGAGCTTTGCAGACAATAGCAGTGGGCAATGTCAATAGCTGAGGTCAAACACATGCAATCATGTTGTGAGCAATGAAATCGATAATGGTGGTCAATGTCCAATAGCTTAGATCATCCACAGGCAATCAGGTTATGAGCGGAGGATACAGGAGTAGCAAGGAACAGGAACCAGGAAACTGGCAGTTGTCACGATCAATCCGCAACTAGAAGTAAAACAAGAATACTTCATATAGTACTGCCCTTGTCTCTGATTGGAGCATGCACTGGGCATGTGCAAAGTAAGGATACACACTGAGCATGTGCGAAGCGTGGTGCATACTGAGCATCTGTGATATGGATCACTTGGACACAGGTTTGTGACACACAAAAGGCCCGATTTATTAAAGCCTGGAAAAGATACATTGTCATCAGTGAACCTGAATGGATCTGGTCTAGTTTTGAAAACATTTGTTAACAAATAGCAAATGACCTAAGAAAGCCATTCCAGGTTTGCTGGATCAGCCAGGTTCACTGATGAAAGTATATCCTCTCCAGCCTTGGTAAAGCAGGCCCAAAGAAAGATCAGCAGTGACTGTTTTTATTGAATAAGGTTCCTGTCTAGAGGCAAAGATTCGTGTTGGATTACTGCACAGATCTTGAAAAAATACACAAAACATACTAAAAAGATATAAATTTTTATCCAGGAGCTCAGCTTTTACGTAAGGTAAGACAAAATTTTAGCTCTCTATCTACAGTCTGATTTAGTATTTCAAAACTCTCAATTAGGCTTTTGTGCAACTCATTTATGGCCAGTAACCATGACAACAACTTTTTGAATTCTATTAACCAATAGTTTACCAAATTCATAAAAGCAGCAGCAGCAGAAGCTTCCCCTGTCAAAGAACAGGCCTGGCAGTGTTTACAAACATTGATTAGACATTATAAGATAGATACAAAGTCATTGTTAATTTTGTAATTACTCCCTTTAAACTACAGATAAACTACAGATGAATAAAACAGTAGTAAGGAGTAATGTATTTTTTATTTAAATTATTCTTATTTATATTTCATTCTTTTTATTAAAATGTGTTAATATAAGAAACATTCAACAGTACAGACATTTTGTCAGGTATCCTGCAACTAGGTGACAGTTCTCTCCAGATTAAACACATCTGAGGTTCGGTCCTAGAAAGTTATGCTTTGCAGAGTTTTCAGACCCTACAGGCCCATTGTTTTTAAAGTATGGAAAGGACTGTAGGAAATACATTCTGTCCTTCCAGGAAGAGAAGGATTTGAGGGGAGAAGACTCACACTAAGAGTTGAAAGAAATGAAATATTGTCCATTTATGTGGACCTATATATCATCCTGGGTTCCCAGGTTTGGTCAAATGTATCTAGGGTGTCTACCTGTCATTAACCATAACCCAATTCAGTTTAGCAAAGATAAGATCCAGGAGGATTACATTCATTTTCCATGACTTGGCAAGGGTGATATGGGCCGACAATAGTTAGGCCAATAATAGGCAAAAAGTTTATCCAGTTTCTAGGCTGGGTAGAACTTGGTCTAATTTACTAAACAGGGCCATGCTCTGTAATTCAATCTGCAGAACTGTAGATATGTTTTATTATTTCTGACCAGAAACTCTGCACTTTTGGACACGACCACCAAATAAGTTACATTGTGCGCTAGAATCGCAACCTCTGTAACATAATGGGGAGGATGAGGGATGATAATTAGATAAGCAATCTGGAACCAGGTACCATCAAAGCATAACTTTATAATTGGCTTTGACCAATGAAGAGTTGAGTGATATTTTAGATAAGGTATCTGCAATGTCACTCCATTCTTCCTGATCCCATGATTTACTTTAGTTAGCCTGCCATGAACACATATATTTTAACTTTGTTACTGGGATAACCAGAGCTGCAATTATAATGGATATTTGGCCAATAGTATCTGCTACTGATCGACAGGTGCTCTCAAAAGGAGTGCAACAAATTTTCTCCGGTTTCTGGGTCAGTCTGCCGTCTTTGAGTTGAATTTTTGGTAGGGTGTGTATCTTGGGTCTGTTTAATTTACTGGCTAGAAGTCTGCCCGGCTTGTCCCCCATGTGATTAATTTGTGAGATACCCACGGTAAGGGTTTTTCCGCTCTGGTAGTAAGCTGCAATTTAATTTTTAGTACATACTGTTTCTATTTGGGGATGAAGGTCTAATTAAGGATCATTCTTATGTTGAAGCTGTAGCTCATGACATTCTTTCAGTTTAACCTCAATAAGTTGATCTCAGGCTTTTTTTTGGCGCGTACCTATCCTAATAAGTTCCCCTCTAATATATGTTTTATGCGCTTCCCATCTATTAGCTGATGAAGTGTCCTTCTCCTTCTCCCATGTCAATAAAATCATGTTGTTTTAACAGCAGGGAGAGTTTGTGACTTTTCTTTGGAGGGTCCCCAATTGCTCCCTGGACCATTAATATTTTACCTCCTGGATCTCTAAACATTTCCTGGAGGGGGAGTTTAAATTCTTCAAAAAACATAACATTACACTACATTTTATCACAGTTAGCTTGATAGAAAAGTGGATAGTTCCTATGTAGGAACCTTGGGATGAAATTGCATGAGGTGTGTGTCTCTTGCAATGCTAGAATATCAACTTTAAGGGAATTGTAGTAGTGAAAGGCTTTGGATCTTTTAGAGGGAGAGTTAAGCCCTTAAACATTGTGGGTGGGAACCACCAGTTTGGGGGATTCCCAAATTTAGCACAATGAAAAACGTTTTACATGCAGTTGAAATATCAGCCTTAGTGGAAAAGCCCACTGCACTGCCTTCAACAACGTTTTGAGTGCCTTCCTTTTTGAATCCTGATTGGAGATGAATCTGAGCAAACTTGCACCGGGAAGCCTTCCATCATCATGACCATCAGGACTATCCAGCTCAGGTGTCATAAGGGCACTGTGTGCTCTATCGATTTCCAGATGAGATTCTGGTATATCTGGTAGCATAGCCTGAACGAATTGCTTAGCCACTTCTGTAACATCTTTGATATATTAAGGTAAGAAGTTATTGAGGCGAGCACGACTTTTCAAATCATCAATTTTAAGTTGTAATTACTGAATTTGCTTATCTAGCATGGAAATCTGTATTTTGTGTGACTCTTGTTACTGTGTCATCCAATTTTTAGTTCAATCAAATCCAGCCTGGAGTCTAGACCTTATAGATCCTGTCTCAAATCAGAAGTGATTACTGCAGAAATTTTAGCCAGCTCTGTTTGGAGTAGAGCAGCTAGGTGGTTAAACAACCTGCTTTCCCTTTCAAGAAGTATGTTAGAGGAGACAGTGGAATTATAGCCAGCTCTGTTTGGAGTAGAACAGCTAGGTGGTTAAACAATCTGCTGTTTTCTCCTTTAGGAAGTTTGTTAGAGAAGGCAGTGGGAATAACAATGTGTGGCAGCAAAGGATAAGGTAGGCCTATATAATGCAGTGCTGGGCAGCTCAGCGTTGGAGTGTGACCCCTCCCCTCTAATGTAGGAGAGCTGGGGCCGCATGGAGCTATGGACACCTGGGAGCCTGGTGGTGGGAGCCTGGGGTCTGGAGAGCTGGGTTTCATGAAGGAGCTTGCCAGACATGCTGGGGGTGTTTAATGTTCCCACCCCCTGCCTCCATTCCCTGGCTGCTACCTGATCCCTGTGGCTGGCTTGAATATGGTTCTGCATGTGCCACATGTGGAGCCTTCCGCACCGTGGCTATCTTGGCTTGTGGTCATGGTGTTTGAGGTCAGGGATTCCGATCCTTAGATCTGCTTCCCGTATTGCCGACCATTTCCATCAGCTGCTTTGAGAGCTTCCTATACCCCTGCAGCTGCCTTGACTCTGCTGTTTGGGACCCGTATTAGGAGTTGGAGGGGTTACGCATGAACTAAGCTGCTTCCTATATAGTCGCTGGTGCATACGCACGCGACAAAATATTCTTTTTTAACCTCTTAATCACCATTTGTCTACCCTGATCAACCTCTTTTAACTCTTTTTCCCATAACTATTATTTTACTATTAACTGTTTTGCTGCATTTCTGTTTTTCTGTTACAACAAAGGTGAACTCCCCTTCCCTGCTCCCTCAGCAGCACAAACATATTAACCCAGCCCTTTTCTGGGTTTGAGATCTTCTCCCATCTTGACTGCCAGGCCAGAATGACAGAATTTATTTCCTACATATGCTTTTGGAAGTTGATTTATTTCACCACCCAGGTATGCCAAGAATGTACACTGAGCTCTGAATGCGCAACACAGTGTACATTCTACAGAAAACAGGCAGGTACCTTTAAATTAATACAGAAGAGACATCGCCTCCTGCCTTGTGCAATAAAATAACATTTAATTCCACATTTATTTATTTTTTATTTATTTATGTTTAAACTGCAGTAGAAGAATTTTGTTTGAATTGAATAAAAAAAAACATCATTTTTGTAAGACAATATCACTAAGAGGGACATTTATAAATATTCCCTTGTATATTCGGCTACTTGTTCAAAAGAAAGGAGATATTGTTTGAAAATCAATACTGCGCTGCCATTGGCTGCTGGG
>NC_092863.1:20662895-20696115 GCF_032062135.1 Pyxicephalus adspersus | reverse complement strand
CCTGTGCTTTGCCTTCAAATCTCTCCACAGTTCTTGTCCCACTTACCTTTCTGGCCTGGTAAAAAAGATTTCCCTAGCAGCTCTCTTCACTCCTCCAATGACCTACTTCCTCACTCATAACCTCATCACATGCAAGGCAAAAGCTTCAAGGCTTTTTTAGAGCTGCTCGGACTCTTCCTCATTCTATTCGACTTGCTCCTACTTTCTGCTCATTTTTTCAAACTTGCCTACCCGTCTTCTTCTGTCTTTTAAAAGCCTCACTTTTTCCCACCACCACGTCTCCCCTCCTATTGTGTGGTATTTCCTCACGTCCTAAATTGTAAGCTTTTCAGGCCAGGGTTCTCTTCTCCTCTTGTGTCTTACTCTTGCTGTCTGTATTTGTCTGTCATTAGCAATGCCTATTTAATGTACAGCGCTGTGTAATATGTTGGTGCTATATACACTAAATCCTGTTTAATAAAAATAATAGCTCCAATAGCTGTGTAAGTCCGGTGAGATTTTTTTTCCAGGATCTTTTGGACTGTACCTGACCTGTGCTGAAGATTTACATTTGCCTGTGCAAATGAACCAGTATATCTATTATGCTGAATATTTTCGAACATAGTAAACGTAAAACACTGCTTTAAACCTTGTGACTCGAAACTGCATCAGGTATCAACCCAAAATAATCAGAATAATACTACAAAAGGATACAGAACGTAACATTGCTAGTAGCCAGAAACTGCATCCAGTAAAATGTATAAGTCACTGCAAATTACTATTGCATCACCAGTTGCATGACTGGAGACTTTTGAAATTTAAATTCTTAATGCATTGTGCACATTGGTAAAAAGGAAAACTCAAAGTTATTTTACTGTAATGTGGCTATAACGTGACTGCTTCCCCAAGCGTAAAAGGGATATTGTTTTAAAAGTGACTGGTGTACCAGAAGTGTCAGATTCATTTACTGTATGAAAACAAGGGATAAGAATATCGGGTGATGAATAACTGTCCAATTGTATCTAGCTGACAAACCAAAAGGTATATACAGTATGCAGAGACCATAAGAGGAATTTCACAAGTGATCCAACCACTTCCGCTAAATTTGATAACTTTTTTAGTAGTAACATGCAACAAATAAAACAGGGTCAATAGGAGTTTCAGCCAGTTTATAGGTGAAATCTATCCAGCAAGTAATTCATGCTAGAATTACTTGCCCTACTGCTCTTTGTATATAACCATTCCAAAGAACAATGCCCCATGCCCCAGGACCATTTTTCAAATCATCTGACCTGTTTTGCTAGCAAATCACTTGAGAGATCTTGAAAGATTGTTTACCCAGCATTGGTTGTTTTAGAATATGTGAGTGTGTTGTTTGTATATATTGATTTAATTTTTTTTTTAAATTACTGGACTATGGCCCTGGTTTATTAACCCCCCGGTGGTCTTATTATGTCCATATTTTTATGTCAAAAGCAGTGTGGAAGTTGTTGTTTAAAATTTTAGGCCTGTAATGCCTAGGAATAACTCCCGGGTATGATGAAGCTTAAAACACAAATCATAAATTATAAAATAGGAAATAATTATAAACAATTTTATAATAAAAATTATAATAAAATAAACTTTATTAAAAAAATTGTCCAAACAAGTGTACAATAATAGAATAAACTTTTGGATTTATTATCTATTATTTAGATTTACTTTTTATAACTTTATTACTGTGATCAATGTTTTAAAAGCAGATTACAATGTAATCTGCTTTTAAATTTCCCATCATGCCACGCCTCCTTGGCTTACCGACGCTTCACTCATCACACTTTTTATAACTTTATCACTGTGATCAATGTTTTAAAAGCAGATTACAATGTAATTTGCTTTTAAATTTCCCACCAAGATACGCCTCCTCAGCTTACGACGCTTCACGCATCACATCGATCACACTGTGGATATGAAGCAGAAGCTGGCCGGGAACTGCTGAGGATCCCGTTGGATCGAGAGGAGCAGGTAGGATTTTTTTTTCCTACCCCGAGTGTGGCTCGGGGATACCGCATTTGGTATGTAAAATTTACCCCGAGCCACACTCGGGAATACCGCCAAGGCGGTTAAAGCTTTCCAAGACTGGAGAAGCTAGACTATCATGGGTGAACCTGGGCAATCCAGCAAACCTAGAACCTAAAAATCTCTTGCTGTTAGTTTGCAAATGCTTTCAATCCTGGACCACATCTATTCCAGGTTTCTTCTATCGCCCAGGTTTTCTTATGATAAAGCTCTAAATCGGGCACTAGATTCCTCTGTCGTGTACACTCTGTTAATGACTATATGATATACGCTTAAGAGGGATTCAGGATCCCTAAAATAAAATTAACTGAGAGGATAGTCAAGCAGGCTACTATACATTTCAAAACTTTTCCCACCTTTTTGACTTATAACCTGTACAAATTATTTGTAAAACAAACAAATCTGTTAGGGGACAAATATAATAAATAATACAACTTACAATAAGCTGGTTTATTAAGTGTACACATCCTTAAACTAATATTTCATTAAAGCACCTTTTGATTTAATTACAGAATTCAATATTCTTGGGTAGGAGTCTGTTAGCATGGCACATCTTGATTTGACAATATTGCCCACCTATTTTCTATTGGATATCAATCTGAGTTTTGGCTAGGCCATTCCAAAACTTGGCGTTGTCGTGTTGAAAGGAGAAATTCCTCTTCATCTTCAGCTTTCTATCAGACACCTGAAGGTTTTTCGGCAGAGACGTGTACAGGGCACAGAGTCTAAGCAACAACCTGGTTTTCTCCAAAGCCTCTACAGCTGAGGATGATGCAGTGCAGGCTATAGCCAGGTTGTTTATGCAGGGGCTGGAAACTTCTGAAAAGTTAGGACAAAACGTAGTACAGGAGCATGAGGCAGAAGCGGAAGGCAGCAATCAGGAGTCGTCAGGCAGAGCCAGTGTCAGTATGCCAAAGAGTCAAGTGCAAGATCAGGAATGCAGCCAGGGACCTGGAAGCATAGCCTAGAGGAACTCCTTGTTCTGGCAACATCCTGTTGCCAGCCACTTCTTTTATTAGGTTATGTGGCAAATAGAGATCAAGTGACCAGCAGGTAAAAGAACCCACCACCAGAGATAGTGCTGGAGCAGAGGCAGCTCAGCTGGTGTTCAGACCACCTCCAGCAGATGGAGCACTTCTTCTTAATATTCTGGTTCTCTGGGGTAAATTGGCACCTCTCGTGGAGTCACGTGACCAGGAGGGTACTAGGGATAGGATTCCTGAGAAGGGCTATTGCTGGCTGCAAAAGTGTGAGGTGGGTAATAATCTGTGACAATAATCTAAAATATCACCTGATTGTCAAACAAGTTCAAGAAGATAAAGAAAATCTACTTCAACAAATTAAACAACAGTTATTTTATTTGGTCATGTATGTATTTAAAAAAAATATACAATCACATGTTGGTGCGTGCAGGAAAAGTGATTCCTTAGGTG
This sequence comes from Pyxicephalus adspersus, assembly GCF_032062135.1. Lineage (NCBI taxonomy): Eukaryota > Metazoa > Chordata > Amphibia > Anura > Pyxicephalidae > Pyxicephalus > Pyxicephalus adspersus. The sequence goes on along the minus strand of NC_092863.1, from coordinate 20,692,645 downwards.
CATCATATAATTTGAAGGTGAAATCTTGATCTGGTGTTTTCAATGAATGGGAAAACAATCATATGTGAACAAGAGAGCCTGTTATTATTATTTGAAGTACGGGGATACAGCAAAGGCTAATCACACATACAACACATTTTTAAATGTGTAACATGGCTTGAACAAAGGAGGTGTCTAAGGACCTCAGAAAATCCACTGCTCTCTCCTAAAAATATTGCTGACTCATTATGTATTGACTAAAGGCAAAGATCATGTGGCTTTGGTTGTGGAATAGTAAACTGACTAGTATAAAGATCTGAGAAATACACTGTGGTCAAACAAGCCACCATTTGCCTGGCATCATTAGCCCCGAAATGTTAGTGACTATTTACAATGACCATAAGAACAATAGAAAATAATTTATTATAAATAAGAATTTTACTTGTCCCCCCACTGAAACCGAGCTGAAACCATCAGAAAGTTATCACTTTTGTTTTGTCAAGTCACTAGGCTTTGAAGAAAGACAGTAGAACACAACTCATGTACAATGGTCCTAATAGTGGACATCCCCAGGAAAAGGAAAATGGAGGAAGAAAAATATTTTCCCACAACCATTTAGAAAAAAAAGCAATAACGTTCAAATCAATTTTGGGAGTTATGCGACTAAACATTTTAAATCCCAAGTAATTAGTAAATTTGTATATTGTGACAACATAAGACGCAGCATTTTACTAAGCCCATAGTCATGTTACTAACTGTCCCTCAGAAAGGCTTACAATCTAAAACACCTATAATAATCATATGCCATTAACACAATTTAAGGCTACTTTTTGGGAGGAAGTTAATTATCGGAACTAAATGTTTTGGGCATGTGGGAGGACACACGTGTGCTTGGAGAAAACCCACAGTAACGTGGGGAGAACATACAAACTCCATGCAGATACCCCTCTGTTTAAGATTCAAACCCGGGACCCCACTGCTGCAAGGGTGCAACAAATAAACCAACTGTGCCAATGATATGGCTTTTTCCATGATAGTATCAGCAGTTTTTTCCTTAGGACTTATATTTCATATTTGTATTTTACTGAATAAGGTAGATACAGAAAAGCTTTAAAAGTTCTTCAACTACAGATATCCTTTTGTAGACAATAAACCTGTCAGGAACTTGTCCAATTGGAAACTTTCCTAGTTTTGAGAGATGGTGCACTAACATATGGTATCTTGTTGTTTGCCCCATCCAACAATATCAAAGCAACAGAATCTTTAGAAGCAGCACACTGAGCATTATAAATAGAGCAGTGTAAGCTTCAACTGTGAAAACCTGTGCTACTGTACTCTAGTGCATGTCAGACTGAACTCACAACATTTTTCTCTCCCTACACAGTGCTCTTTCCGCAATACATTGTAAACTAGCACTTCAAAAATTTCTTTCCCATAATGTATTGTGAACAAACAATCCAACAAACAGTCCAGAGCATCTGCAAACTGCAATGAACACTCAACAACATACTAAATTCTGAAAAAAAAACTGAAGCTTTTAAAAGCTGTTCTTTTTTATAACATGATCATTTGACTGTAGGCATTATATACTTTTTTCTTGTTATTGTTTGAACATAACTACTTTCATTATTTATAAGGTAGTCTTCAACAAAGTAAATGGCAACCTTGTGCTAAAGTGCTTGGTAGGTAAATGCACTTACAGCATGTTTGAATGTCAATGCGTCAAAACTAAGTGAAAGACAGCTGTGGGTAAAGGAAGTAATTTGGGTCTCAAGGAGTGAAAACTATAAACTGCCCAGTTGCATGCCAAAAATAAGTCCTACCAAATTGTTCTCTTGCACTTTTAGTTGCTGAAAAGGGATGGAGTATGGCATACCTCTTTTTAACAGCCATGCACACACAACACTGCCTTAGATAATAGTTACAATGCTTACTAGCTGTAGCTAGATACATTTTTAAACACAAGTATTTGCACTTGCTTTCCTTCTACTCTCTTTTCTTTGTTTTACCCAATATTTCTCACTACTGCTTCCAGCTCATTTACTTCCCACCTTTTCCAAGGTCACAAACAAGAAGATAAACAACTTTGATAGGACATTATACCAATACAAATTTCTACAATGCAAGATACAAAAAGAACTATACCCATCTTCATAAGACAACAGTTTATCACGTTAATAGCCCACGGCAATTCTTCTCCAAAACAATGCAACAAACAAAACAGTAATTCCTTCAGAACACAACTTTGCATTTATCCCCCAGAGTGGCAGCACAGAATGCAGGTTCTACATAATAAATAAAGTTTAGATAAAAGGAAGATGTTAACAATATATACTTGTTTTAAATCAGACAATGTAAAGCAATTATATAGAGCCTAGATTCTTACCTTTGGCAAAAGGCTGGTAAAGGGGAATGGAGTGTACAATCGTATCAATATCATATTTTAAGTTCCATAAGTCCTTCTAATAAAAAATCATTTGAAAAAACTAGAAAATAAGGTGGTGGGAGTTCACAGGACAATGCACAGAAGTCCACGGGTCTATTCAATGTTAACCTAAAGTGAATGGAATAGTCATTAAGACACCACTGCAGTTGCATAAATCTTCAGGAATGAGCCAGACCTAGTTGCATCATAAACAAGGATCATGAATAAGCAAAGCGTAAAAAAAGAAGAATGAAAGCAAACCCAGGGAAGAAATAATTTTGTGTTAGTAATAATTGTTTGTGCAAAATGAACCAGAAAAGAATGGATAGAAACAGCTCCCAGCTAATACGGTAAGTAATATAGCGCAGCAGCAGCAGAGCTTGAATCCACTCTGCTATTCATCAGAAGCTGAGCAGAGTCCACGCATATACACACACACATACACTGCCTGGGGGGAAAAGAAGAGTCACAGATGCAAGCAGGTTCCTCTTTCTCAATGCACTGTAAGCATCCTTATCTTCCCTCCTTCTACGGGGGCTGCACACTGCAATGTGAAATTTAACAGTTCAAAGCTTCAGGACTACACTGATTTTTTAATTACCAGCAAATGAATCCAAAGAGCAGGGTAACAAATAAGTAGCTCATAATGCTGAATGACTATACATATAAAATATCAATGTTATATTTTGTTCTCAAATTAAAAGGAAAAAAAAACACAAGCCACTACACTGTCCAAGAGAGGACAAACTATTCCTTTAATTTTAGGGATGAGAAAAAAAATATAATAGGTTTGAGTACAAATGAATTTTACATTGAAATTTACACTCATGAGGCAAAGCCCTTAATATAATATTGTCACCAAGTGCTAAAAAAAAGTCTTATTCAGCTATTTGTCAATGAGAGCAATAAATGCCTAATTGTCAGCTGGAGTAAAAAAATATCCTAATATCAGCAAACTTGCATCAGAGCAGAAAAAATGTCCATGCAGTGGTGATCAGTAGGGACAAAAAAACGCCTCTGCATCATTGGGAGTAATATATGCCCTTTTGTCAGTGGCAGTGAAATGATACCCCTTTTGTCGGTGAAAGGAATGGAGCCGTTTGGTAAGAATGAAGAATAGTAACCCTGTATCAGCATGAGGAAGTCTCTGTGTCAGTGGTTGGTAATGTACCCTGGGGTCAAATAAGGTGCCCCTGTTTTAGCGGGAAGAATTGCACCCCTAGTTCAGTATTCAAAGCAATGCCTCTGCATCAGTGGCAGTGGGAGTAATGGGTCCCTTGGGTCAGAGGGATCAATAGTTATTCAGTAGAGGGTTTATTTTAGCATCTTTTTTTCATTAACACGTTTGCCACTTTATATATACACACAAGCATATATACAAAATGCATACCACACATACAAACATGAACCTAGCTCTGCCCTGTACCCACAATCTGTGCATTATATAAATATGCATCTTTGCAATACAAGCACTGCACTGCATCCAAAAACAATCATGCTTACACCAAAAATCAATTATAATCCAGCCCCAACTTCAGTCCCAAAATACTTAAAGATGGAGAATTATGTTCTCCTGCAGCTCCTTGTTTCTGTCTTTCTACACGGTGGAAGGTTGGCAGATTCCAGTGCTGTGCTGTGTGCAATTTTCTCTCAAAGCCAAAGCTTCATTATTGTAGAAAGACCCCTATTTAGTACAGCTCTTAGTGAGCATGGTGGGGTGTTTAAACTAGGGCCTCTGGTGCCTTTTGCAAATTGCACAGGTCTCTCCAATCCCTCCCCAGTGTAATATTTTGTTCATGGGCTTTAAAATTATTTAAAAATCTTGTGCTGTTTCACAACACCACTTTATGCATTGGCATACCTCCTAGACCCAGTTTAGCAGATGATATGCCCACATGCGGATTTGGTATTATCACCAGCCAGTTTAACACTTCCAAACACACAGAGAATGGATCCAACACGAATGTACTTCCAAGAAGTACAATACATTGCATACAATACAGTCTTGTAAGTATCTTCAAAAATATATTAAGAGACTGGTTTGCTAATTCTTGTCTGTAAGATGGCTGACTAAAACTGACTAATATGAGGGGACAGGGAGTGAGTAACTAAAATTGTAATAACTAGTCACAAACAGAAAGGGAAGTGTATAAGAGGAACATACCGAATACAAATAAACAATGAAAACCAGGCTGCTGTGGCAGCACAAAACTCAACAGTATTTAAATGAAAATACATTAAACTGCATTTCTGAATGTAGTTTAGATAAACAAGTATTTCTATAGTATCCTACTTTTTAAGGCTCATTGTAAGTAAACAAAAATCATATACAGAATTAAACTAATTCAAGTTCAAGCATAAAGTAGAAACATACAACTTGATGGAAGGGGGAAATGGAAAAAAACTCATGCTAAAAGTAAATAGCAAAGAATATAGAAAGACCCTGCCACCATTTAAAAAAATCACATAAACTAAGTATTTTAAATGGACGTTTTAAATGGCGCATTTTGTGGAATCCAATCCGCTTCTTAAGCGGATTGGATTTATTAAATTGGTTTCCATCACTTTGTGCTCCGGTCCTGTGTTGCAAATACCCATTATATAAATATATTCAATGTACTACAAGTGTATTGGTTGTATGGACCAGGAGTCTCATTGATTGACTATGTATCATGTCTTGTATACCAATCTGGGCTTGTATTTTTGTATATTTTTCAGATTTTACTGTTACTATTACTGTTTACTGTTTTTTTGTAGCTTTCACTAATTTTGAGGAATGTGGTAACAATAAAACCTATATGACCATTTCGTTATTCTTTGGTATAGGAAGAACGACCCAGCATGTTAGCATTTAAAATACATAGCTTTCTGTGATTTTACCTGTTTTATTTAAAGTTGGTGACATGGTCTTTTCTGGGGCTATAAGTTAAAAGTTCAACAAAATGTGGAATTAATGTGGTAAATTATATGACCCATTTTTTAAACTTTTTGTATCCTTTGATATACCAGTTCTTCTTCCGAGATTTCTATACCTATATTTATAGTATTATTGACTTATAAAGAATGAATGTGTAATACAAAATCAAATGCACACTAAGTAGTGCATTACTGGGGGATTTTGCATTTTCCCTATAAAAGAACCATAGTAGATAAGGTTACATACAATCCTAGACATTGTACGTTCAATGGCTAAAGATATTCAAATAGGTAATGTCCATAAAAATATAAGAAATCAAATTAAGTGCTGGGTTACATTTAAGGAATATTTCTGTTAAAATAAAATTATAACATGACAAATTTTCCTCTGCATAACACTTGTAAAACTTATGGATGTGTCATCTGTACAATATGTTCTCTATGCTCTGGATTGTGGGAAAAATGTAATGTGGGTGTCATCACTTGTGTGTTGGGTGTTGTTGCTCAAGCTTTCTAGTTAAGCTGTTGTGCTTTCAAAAAACGGAGGAGGAAAATAAAACTGATGCAACATTCACATTGCTTTATTAAAATGCAGATCTAATACTGATTATTAATACAATACAGAAAGTACTGCACACGAATAACATTCAACTGAACATAAAATGTACCATGTAATGGTAATGTTACCATTGATCTGATGAATATTTGTTTTCTCTGCAGCAGAAATAATAAATATTCAGGCACCCTTTTGTTTTTCTTTTGTTTTTTTGACAGATTTGTATGGAAATTTAGAGAATAGAAATTAAGGGGAAATCCTAACTTTTAGTACAGTCAGAAGAAAATACACCCTCTTTCACTTCTATGGTTTTACACCTCGCATTGTGTCATTATTTATTTACAATGACTAAGCCGAAATTGTAAAAAATTAAATACGCCATTACCACTTACATAGGAATTAAAAGGGTACGTAGCAGCAAGGTGCTGCTAATCAAATGCACTTTTTTTAATTGATCAGCAAGTGTGACTTCCTCAATAAAAAAAAATCAATCTCATGATGATACAATGGGCGTGGGATGAACCAATCTATTGTATTTAATTATGTATGAATAATCCTTCATGAATACATAATTATAAGCTAAAGCCATCAAACCCCGTCTTTTTGCGTTCTTTATCTTGTAAAACTAGAAATATATACGGGACGGCTACAATATACTAGCCTTTACCTAAAAGAGAGACCGGTTCATTTCTATAAATACCTTGCTGGAAGCCTTTAACTTGCCCTCCATATCCATTCCGGACTCGCCTACAGAACGACATTTGCTTAACTTTCCTCAAGATTCCCAAAACAAGAGGCCAGCACATTTCTGCATCTAAGGGTGACCCGGTATAAAGTTGGCCTTTTTGTCTTTTCATGAGGTTTGCTACAATGCTTCCTGGATCTCATAACGCATTCAAAGACTTTGACTTAGTCCCCAAAGTACTTTTTCAGGTTCTACAGAAAAAAAAGTATAGAATAAGGCTATTTTTCTAGAGCTCTCAAAAAGATTAATCAAAGTAGCTCTAAATGGCAGTGGCATGTACTGCGTTCATCTAAAACAAGAGATGCAGCAATTCTCTACATCCTGTTTGAGATAATAAAATCTGTCTCCAATTAAAAGAATGATTTTCCTCCCCCAAAAAAACATGTTCTATGTGCACACTAAAGATACATAGAAACATCAGCAAGTTAAAAGGAAGGATTAGTTGCCATTTTTAATTTCTTATGGTGTCAGGTGTTCTTCTGTGCACCACCAGCATTCCAGCATCCTGGTGCTCATCAGTTTTTTTAAAAGCGCAGGCTTATTATACACAAAGGCTTTTCTGCAAGTTGTCTAACATGGGAATAGTAAAGTAGCAGTATCCACATTTACATTACAACAGTATAATGTTAAAAACTCAAGCAGTGGGCATTTCCCTAGCTCTGGCCACCCTGGAGCTTGACTTGCAACAAACCATTTCCTTAGGCACTGCCCTAACACCAAGAAAAAGGGCTTCAACTCGCTCATTCTCTAGGCTCATACAGTTTTTTTTTAAATATGGACAATCCATCTGTATCTCTACTATTTTGATATAGCCATTTGAGTTGTGCAGTATTTAGCATCACTAAGGTTCTAATGCACACGAGAAATTGTCAGTGAACCAACTCATGCAAATGACAGTGAGAAGAGTGAGATAAAATAGTAGTAGAAAAAAAAGTTTCCTCAGGCTTTAGAAGATATCAAATCAAAGATGGGATATCAAATATCTCTGATGACATTTTGTATGGAATGTTAGATTAGCGGAACCTGTATATGCCAGGATAGGGACATGCTGTCAAAATAAACTTGTGTTCATGAAAGGCACCTTTTTAGCCACTGCTGAATCTGTCTTCTAGTTACTTCTGATGTCCAGTCCTCTTAATTTTGTGACAGCTATTTGTGCCCAATGTGCTCATGGTAATTTGCAGGAGGTTCAAAGACCATGCAATTTTGGTGAATCCCTTACAAAATCTTTAACATCGCCAAAATCCTTCAAAGGACTCCAGGTTTGCTTGACTTTAGCTGATATACGAGATATCAGATATTCCTAATGACACTTTACATGGAATGCTGGATACTTGAAAAACATGTAAGCCTGTAACGGCTGAAAAAAGAAAGCTCTTTAAAGCTAAAGTTTAGAGGGCTTTTTTTGACATACCACAAGCCATTGAACAAAGGCATCATCAATTCTACATGGGTAAAATTCCAAAGATATATTACCTGAAGACAGCATTGCAGTTTAAGCAAGCTGAAACAATGATGTTCTCAGAATTACCAATGCTCGTGTATTTCAAAATAAAGGTCAGGGGCCAGGGTATAAAGTCAGGCTCTGAGTAGTAAATATAGCAAAGCAGAGACAAGAGAAATAAAGAGAGAAAACCCTCAAATACTTATTGCATGAATTCATAATTACCCAGCACTGGCTGATCTTTCTTTTCTCACAGCTGTGTCAGGTAGTAGATGATGCAACAGTAGAAACACCATAGAGTCCAGAGAGACACATCTGTAACCATGTAAGTGTGACTTAACACTTAAGGGAAAATAGGAAGAACAATATATCTGAATAACAATATCTATATGTAAGCACAGGATCTTTCAAACATGCCATAATTCCCCCTCACTGGAAGAAACCCTCACTGGACCCCTCCCTATCTTCTAGCTACCGTCCTATCTCCCTTCTCCCATATGTTTCCAAACTTCTTGAGTGCCTTGTCTATAAAAGACTCACCAATTACCTGAGGACCAACTCTCTCCTTGACCCTCTCCACTCTGGCTTTCCAACTGCCCATTCCACTGAAACAGCCCTTACTAAAATGGCCAATGACCTCATCAGAGCTAAGTCTCAAGGCAAGTTTTCCCTGCTCCTTCTCCTAGATCTTTCCTCTGCTTTTGACCTTGTTGATCACCCCCTTCTAATACAAATCATGCGCTCCATTGGTATCAGTGACCCTGTTCTTTCTTGGTTTGCTTCCTATCTGTCTGGCCGCTCCTTTCAAGTTTCTTCCAATGCTAATTCCTCCTCCCCCACTCCCCTCCCTGTTGGTGTTCCCCAAGGGTCAGTCCTTGGACCGGTTCTCTTTTCTCGATAGTCTCATATCCTCCTTTGTCTTAAAGTACCATCTGTATGCTGATGACAATCAAATCTATCTGTCCACCCCTGACTTGCCTCCCTCAGTCCCGGATAAAGCCTCATGCTGCCTGTCAGCCATATAATGATGGATGTCTGACCGATTGCTGAAACTCAACCTGGATAAAACAGAACTCATCTTCCCGCCCTACAAATTCCAAATCTCCCCAACATATTCCTGTTCACAACACTGTTATTTGTCCCTCCCCTCAGGCACGTTGTCTTGGTGTCACCTTTGACTCGGCCCTCTCATTTACCCCTCATATTCAGAACATTTCCAGGTCCTGTCACTTTCACCTATGCAATATCTCCAAAATCTGCCCCTACCTGTCCCCAGAGACCACCAAACCCCTTGTACACGCTCTTATCATCTCTTTTCTGGACTACTGTAACATCCTTCTCGCTGGTATTCCACTAACCCGACTCTCTTCTCTACAATCTATTATGAATGCTGCAGCCAGACTCATCCATCCTTCCCACCTCTACTCTTTTGCTGCATTTCTTTGCAGTTCTGTTCATTGGCTTTCATTTCACCTTAGAATCAAATTCAAGCTCCTGTGCTTTGCCTTCAAATCTCTCCACAGTTCCTGTCCCACTTAGATTTCTGACCTGGTAAACAAATACTCCCCCTGCCACTCTCTCATGACCTACTAATGACTTCCTCACTCATAACCTCATCACAAGCACGGGTACAAGACTTTTCTAAAGCGGCCCCGACTTTCTGGAATGGTCTTTCTCTATTTGGCTTACTCCTACGTTCTGCTCACTTAAAAGAGCACCATCTTCTTCTGTATTTTGAAACAGTCACTACTTCCCACCACTACATATCTCCCCTCCTATTGTGTGTTAATTCCCCCACCTCCTAGATTGTAAGCTCTTCGGGGCAGGGTCCTCTCTTCCTGTTTCACTGTCTGTATTCGTCTGTCATTTGCAAGCCCTATTTAATGTATAGAGCTGCGTAATATGTTGGCACTGTATAAATCCTGTTTATTATTATTATTATTATTATTATTAATAATAATATTAATATTCATAAATGCATAGCAAATTTATATTTGCAGAGTGCATTTGATAATTCCGCTATTGCAGATTGTCATCACATTCGTTTCCACTGCTGACAAATTATCATAATAATACGGAGCTTGTGATGCATCAGCGAAAGAGTTACCCTTGGATGTACCTACAAAAGTTTGAAATAGGCACACACCAGCTGCTGTGCTGGCCAGCATTTATGGTGTTGGAACTGGGGGAATCCAGCAAATGAGAGGGGCATATACCCCAGGTTTCAAGTGTTAGCAACACACCTGGTATTGCCTTAACTTCATTAATAGAGCGCACAGCATTTCTTTTTATTGGCCTGAAAAAGCACAAGGGTTGACAGCAAAACATATCTGCAGAATTTTTCTAATGTAACGCATTACATTAACAAACTAATTTGCTTTTACTGTGCATTGTGGTGCATTGCAGACACTGCAATGCAATGTGTGTTACTGCAAGACTATGGTGTTAATGGGCCCTGAGAAACAATATAAATCAACATAAATCACATGGCAGGGTAGAAGTGCACACTTCTGCTCTATAATACATATAATGAGGGAAAAAACTTTCCAGTGCTAACAAACTGTCCGTATTTCAGACTTTTTTTTAAACCTCCTGCTGAGTTTTAAAATCTATTCATTATAAACAAATGAACTAAATGCTGGAAAAGGAGAGAAAATCTGTGCTAAAGAAAAATATTTTGATTTTCGATAGACTGCATATTTTTCTACCCATTCTGTGTTTACTTCCAAAACAAGTGCCAGCTGCTTCCAGTCTTATTCAGGAAGATGAAGCTCTGTACTCTTCTCTCAAAAGATAGCAATTATGACAAATTCTTATTCCTGTTGGTTTTCCGGCTCACATTAGTGTGCCAGAAAAGGGAAGTACATGTCATACATCCAAGATAACACCATTCTTCTGCAGTGGTTAAAATTTCTAATATTTATAATATTATTTAAATTATTGATTTGATTGTTTGAATATTTAATGGTTTATTGCAATTCTTTTTCTCTTAACTTTCATAACTACGTAAATTTTTTTTTAAATTAACAGTTTGTAAAAGAAGATTATTTTCTGTTATTACCTACTTAGTATAACTAAATAACCTTTTTAACAGAAGCTAGTTATACTAAATGTACTAGGCTTTATAAAAAAACATTTAGGTGTTCATGCAGTGTTAAAAATCCAAGTGAGAACTAGCAATACACATTTATAAACAACTTTTTCAATGACAATGTGATCACTGACATTGGTAGGTCTTAGCCTAACCTTTGGTAACCTGTCAGCCTGGTTCCTGAAATACCTCATGATGGCAAACAAGAGAAGCAAAAAAAGGCAGTCCCATTTTTTTGCCTCTTATGGTACCACCAACCTTAGCATGGCTTTTAGGGTCATGCCGAAACATTTTTCCAGGCTATCCATCTGCAGATAGTAGGCAGACATATACGCTGAAACTCTTCATTATGTTCAATATCACATAAATCATCATTTGACATATCGATAATACCATCCCCTGATTTTTGGGGGTCCATAATAATGTTCTGTTCAGACCATAGGTAACTACAGTTCACAAAATCAGGGTAAAAGTTATCCCACTATTACAGGGTAACCAGATTTTTCAATGTTGTACAACTTCATGTTCAGCAGCTCCACAGATATATGGTATCATCATGGATGCTGATGACCTGAAGAATCTTGGTCATAGGCCTGACCTCACCAACAATGGTGTCATGTAACAAAGTCAAACGCCAAGAGTCACAGAGAGCTTTGACTGGAAAATGATTGATGCTCTCAGTACATTCAAAGGCCTCCTTGCAAGAAAAGGGGTGTGCAGCACAAGGTTCTTTTGCAAAGACAGTCTGTAAAGGGTCCAAAGAACTTGCTGGAAGTGTCAAAATTGACATGACTTTGTTCCTTGACCTATGCAGTGCATAAAAACATGTTAGAGAACCTTAGGACCAACATAAAGAAGTCAAGTACTTACTTACTTTTTGTGTACATATTTTTAAGGGTTTTTTTTACATTAGAGATCAGTTTGCTCTTTATCTGTTCACCAAATTGGAGCCGGTGATTTACACCAAGGCTTTTCGTACTGGGGTGACATTTTAGTGGTTTTATTGTTTTGGACCTTTTATTAGGTTTAGGTTAATTAAAGCTAATTAAAGTTAACTATTACCCAAAATATCTTCATCCTCCTATGCCCATAGATAAAATAGAAGTTAGGCATAGACTGGTTCACCCTGTTGTTGCTCATACCAAACTGTGCTGCCGTTGACCAATTTTTACACAATTGTATGTGAATGCTGAAATTCCTTATTTTTTTTTTAAAGAATACTTGCATGTTTCTTGTATCTCTTGTATCCCAATATTGGACTTGCAACCACTGTTGCAAAAAAAAAAGGCCAACCCTATACCACTTGATGAAAACACATTACAATATTAATAAAACTACCAGAAAAAAGAAAACTTTTTTGTTTACCTGATATGTATCAACAATTAGGAGGTTAAGAATCTGATGTAGTCTGTAAGCAAATCAAACTGCAAAAATGATGGGGGCATAGCCAAACATGTTCTGCTTACTGAAGCTGTTCTTAAAAATCATGATGTTCCATAAAACTACACACAACTTTAATACATTCATGAAATGAGGCACATGGTAGTGCCCAGAATTCTATCCCCTTTTTTTGTATAATTATCATTCCTTATAACAGTAAGTTGAAGCGAGGGGATCTATCCGGGGTTTGGTTTTAATGCATTATAGTTATAATAAATAGTTGTATCATAACAGTTTGAAAAAAGAAAAAGAATAAAGTTAAAACAACAATAAATAATAAAAAGTTATTTACCCTATATAACCAATTCTCCTAAGCCTTGTTAACTTAGCTTTACTAAGCTTTACTTAGTAGTAGTAGGACATTTTTTAATGACATTTTTAAATGGCTTTTGTCATTTTTAATGGCTTTTTAATTTTAATTCAAAAAAAAGTTTTACTTTTACTTTAGTAGTAGGTTAGAAGTTTGTGAAGAATAATAAGTTAAAAAATGCATGCAAATATGAGCAAGAATATTTTGCTTGCTCACTACTAGTTTACTAATTAATGTAAGTTAGGTGTTCACAGGTATGATATAAGCTCATGACTAAACTATTTAAATTAAAGATTTAAAAAAATTACAGAATATAGAAAAAATAAGGAGATAAAAATAAACTAAAAAAATTAGAACAAAATGAAATCTAAAAAATATAATAGGGAACCCCCCACTCTTTTTGCCAGTAAAGCCTAGACCTACAACAGGACAACTAAAATAATTTAACTCTTTTCAACAGAAAGCATGGGATTAAAAACCTACATAGGAGAAAGTAAACATAAAATCCCAATAGGAGGGGAGTAAAAAAAAAACTTTAGATAAACAAAGAAAAAAGAGAAAAGGGAAAGAAAAACAGAAGAAAAGGAAAGCCCATGGGTGAGAGGAAAAAAGGGAATAAATATATCTTCAGGGTTCAGACACCAAGCAATGAGCCTCAAAACAAGGGCCTACGTCAGCTTTTATTGTTTCTGCCTCTTCTGATGCCAAACTTTATCTTAGACCTGCCACCCATCACTAATTCTTCTGAACATGCAGAGGAGGCATATCATATTTAATTCAGGAGTATACAAAAGCTTGAAGAATTTATAAAAATTGTCCATGTTGACAAAGTAGAATAATCTTCAATCTGATTTTCATCTTCTGCTGGGTTCCCCCACAGTGGTAACAAGAGAGAGTAGTGGCTATTGAGTTGGAACCAATTTCTAGTTTTATGCCACAGATACCAGCATAAGTCCAAAAGAGTATTTTTCAAGGACTTTGGGTGGTAGTAAGTTCCTATGTAGATGCAGAATATAAGAAGAAATAAAATGGAGTAGCAGTTGTTGATCCAAGTCTGTGTCAGTGTAGATGTGAGTGTAAACAAAATCCAGTTATAAAAAGCCACATTTGGGAAGTTAGGACCTGTTTTTAACTGATTGCTGCTAAATGGACAAGGCCAGGCTGGCTCTCTTATCAGCTCAATTAAAGGATCTAAAAGTTTTGTAAGGATTTTGTAATCTTTAATAATCAGGATAAAAGGTAACGTTTGTATGGTGTACCGAATTTTTGAAAACACAATTATTTTGATGAGGCTTTTTTTCAGCCTGGGTATGAAAGGATCAAATATATCCATTTTAAAAGCTGATCTTTCACTGATTACGATAATAGCTGGCTACCTGTAAAGTTCAGTGAGTTTTTTGCAATCTGAACGCCCAAATACTGCAATTCTTCTTTACGCCATATACACGGGTATTGATGACTCCATTTTGATCACACAAATTTAGCTAAGTAGAGAGCCTTGGATTCATCCAGATTAATGGAGTATCCTGAGATTTGTCCATATTGTGTCATTATCTCTAGGATGGCAGGTAAGCTGCGTTTTAGTTCAGGTATATAGAGTAGTTAGTCGTGTGCGAACGCTGTGATTTTGACCATTCTGCTTCCTATCCGGATACCCCCAAAATTTGGGAAGGATTCTAAAAGCCATAGTAAAAAAGAACAGCAGACAGCCCTGTGGGGTACCCCTCGTTATACCAATTACCAATTGGGGTGATTAGTTTACCATTAATGAATAGTTTGGTGTTTGGATCTCAGGTAATGCACTGAATGTAGGATGTGAAGGTGTGTCCAAACCCCAGATGTATCTAGATGTTCTTTAAAAATGGCCATTCCACCTTATCCAAAGCTTTTTCTGAGTCTAGGTACAGTAACACAGATTTTGGGGAGTTCTGATGAGCCATTGCTACAGTTGCTGTGTGCACTCCTATTCTTGAGTGTCTGCCTTTCACGTAACCCAACTGGAGAGGTCAAAAAGGGAGGGTAGAAATTGTTGTAATCTATAGGTCATGAGTGCTAGGATTTTGTAATTACAATTTCAAAGAGATATTGGTCTATATAAAGCTACTAGCAAAGGGTCTCTTCCTTCTTTCAGTAACAAAATGTGTGCGCCTCATTAAATTTTGTGAAAGGGGTATTATAGGCTATTATCCCATTATAGATCTCTAAAAGAAGAGCAGTGAGCTCTTCTTGCAGCATTTTAGAAAATTCAGCTGGAAAGCCATAATTACCTGGCGCTGGATTGTGCACTGGATTTCTAAAGTAGTAATCGGTTGATTAAGGATGTCGGACGATTTCATGAAGAGAAAAAATAGAAGAGGAGTGACTGGATCTGGAGTCTAGTTGGAAAACGACATCACCCCTCGCCGACATCCCGCCTCAGTACATGTGTTTTAGGTAAGCTTTATAAGTCAAAAATATGAGGATGTGATAATACGTACATATCCCATGGAGCTCAGATTATGTTAAACTTTTCTAGGCGATCATACATCTGGGCCGCCCACTGTTCCATGAGATAGACATCTTTGATGCAAGTAAAAAGGTCTGAGCGTGTCGGGGGTGATGCGGACTTCCAATTGTGAGGCATCTAGCTGGTGTAAGTATTTTGGCCATTAGTCATTTGCTAGGTTTAAAAAATTCACTTTTAGGGAGGCCCAAGTAGGTGGGTCAACATATCAAATGTAATAAATGTCCCAAACATTTCTTCTAGAAAGTCATTCACCATTTGCCAGTAGGGACCAATACGTGAACATGACCAGAAAATGTGGTGTAGAGTACCCACCCTGGAGTTGCACCTCCAGCATAGGTTGCTTGTGGTGGGATATATCTTGTGCAGTAACTCTCTGGTTCTTTTATTTGCTTTATATGGTGCAGAACAAGCTCTTCTGAGCTTGCTTGCATAAACCCAGTCAAGTAGTAGCTCTCTGCCCAAGACCTGTTCCCACCACTGCATAAAGCTATGCTTTGCTATAGGGGAGACTGTTTCTGTGTGCAGAATCTTATAGATTCCTAATATCAATCCTCTTTTTGATGGTCCTCCCATACAAATTCTTTTAAAGGAGGTGGGAGTGGAGAAGAAGTCTTTTGTTAATGTTTGGGCATAATGCCTGATCAGTAGTTAACTATAAAATGGTAAAGTGGGAACATCAAATTTCTGCCTGATCTCCTGCAAGAATAGAAGTCTATGGGTGCAGGGGTTATTTGACCAAAATGGAAAAGTAGACTTTCGTACAAGGGGCGTGCCATATAATGGGATGTGCTGTTTGGAACCACCAGTATATATAAAAAGTATAGTGCTATAGATATTTATCAGTGCTAAGTGCCAAAAAAAAAAGAGATCTCAAGTAACTCAAGTAATAGGCAGCAAGGTGGCTCAGGGGTTAGCAGTCCAGCCTTTGCAGCACTAGGTCCCAGGTTCAATTCCCAGCCAGAACATTATCTGCATGGAGTTTGCATGTTTCTCCCTGTGTCTGTGTGGGTTTCCTCCCAAAAACATGCAGTGAGGTTAATTGGCTTCTCCCTAAATATTGACCTTAGTCTACATTAATGACATATGACTATGGTAGGGACATTAGATTGTGAGCTCCTTTGAGGGACAGTTAGTGACATGACTATGGACTTTGTACAGCACTGTTTATTATGATGGCGCTATATAAATACTGTGTAATAATAACTCCATTCTTTAAGGAGATCTGCCATCACTCTAAAGATCGGATTCAATTGTTTTTTATAGTGCCTGATATGTTGAGGTGAGGTGAATCTCTAAGTATTTGAGCGATTCAGTTTTCTAGTGGTAGGCATATTGTGATTGGAGTTGTTGAACAAAGGTGAACGGTAAATTAAAAGGAAGGACTTCTGTTTTAGTTGAGCTACTTTTGTAACCAGAGAGGGCTCCATACTTATCCAGTACCTTATGTAAATTGAGTAACGTTTTAAGGGGGTTGGTAAGGCTAAGGAGCACCATTATCTGCGAGTGCTATCGTGAACTCTTTAATCAGGGTGTTTACATATAAATTGGACCCAAGGGGTTCTATGCATAAGGAAAAGAGAAGGGGGAAAGCATACACCCTTTCCAGGTTCTGTTCCGAATGGTGAACCGTGGAGAATTAGAGTGCGGGTGTTTAACCTTCGCTGTGGGGTTGGAGTATAAAGCTGGTATAGCAGTTTAAAAAGGCCCTGGATCCCAATCCATTGCAATGTCTGCATCATGAAAGGCCAGCTTAGGCGGCCAAATGTTTTTTCTGCATTCAAGCTGAGAATCACTGCAACGATTTCTAGTTTATTAAGTGCATCTATGATGTCAAGGGTGTGTATTGTATTGTCGCCTACTTGGCGTGCCGCAATAAACACCACTTGGTTTTTCGCTATTATTGTTGGCAGATAAGTTCCAAGATGTGTGGCCAAGATTCTGGTAAAAAAATTTTAAATCTTTGTTAAGGAAGGCCATCGGGCGATAGCTGGTAGGGTTTTATGGGTCTTTACCTGGTTTAGGAAATACAGAGATATAGGAGTGAAGCATGGAATTGGGAACTGTTGTTAAGCTGGTAAATAGACCAGTCATATGAGGGATTAATGTAGATGCAAAGGTTTTATAGTAATGGTAGGGGAAGCCATCTGGGCCCAGGGCTTTATTTAAAGGTAGGCTAGATATAGTAGCTTCCTCCCTAGAGATACCTTGATTGAGAGCTTTTAGTGCAGAATCCTCTTAAATAGGGAGTGAGCATTTATGGAGATATTTGTGAATACGTGTATAGAGATTGGGGGACACCCCTGCATGGGAATTGTGTACCCTGGTGTAAAGATCAGTATACCTGTGTTATATGTTGGCGATGGCCTCTGGGTCATATTGGATACCGCCAGTACGGTCATGTAGCGCTATTGGGGTTGACTTGGAACATCGCTCTCTTACCTGTTGCGCTAGTAAAGCATCAGATTTGTTCCCTTTGTCATAGTATCATTATCTAAGAAATATCAGTGAATGTTACACTTTGTCTAACGCCAGTTGTTTCAATTGGTGGCAAGCTTTTACTACTTGGCGTAAAAGCTGTACTGAGGGAGCCAACTACATGGATCTCTCAAGGTTTTGTAGAGTGGTTGCCTAAGCTGAAACAGTTCATCCTTTTTTGAGTTTTGTGGATTCAGAAATGCAATGTCCTCTAATGACTGGTTTGTGTGCCTTCCGAAGGGTTGTGGTTTGTGTGACTGAGTGGATTTTTGAAAATACCTGTCCAGAATGGTCTGGAGGCATGGTTTCACAGTCCACTACCAGCCTAACGGGGGCATGATCTGACCAGCTAATAGAGCCCATCTCTGAATGTGAAGTAGCCCTAACCATAGGTGTATATTGTTTGTCTGAGGGGTGGGCAAGATGCTATATGCCAAAGATACTAAATCTTTGCATTAATTTACAAAATACTGTTGATGCTCTGGAGGTGGGGGAGGGTTTCATGATTGGATGAGTGGCAATCACCTGCCACCAGGAAATAGGTGTGAGGTAATGCCCTTGCTTGTGTAAGAACAAGTTCTAGGCAGGTAAGCTGGGAGGGGTTAGGAGCATACAGGAAACCATATTCTTTGTTCCCAACCAACCCTGGGGAATAATTGGTTTCCAATATTTTAAGGATTGATATGGGAGTGATTTGGTAATGTGAGGATACAGGGTCCTTGATTCTTAAGATGCGGCACTTATATCATACGCCGGCGGTGTTACACCGCCTGTTTCCGGAGGTAGATCCGGCTTGCTGGCGCTGCGGGTCCCATTATGGGACTCTGGAATACATTTTTTGGTCCTGTCCCCTTATTCAGGGCTATTGGGGGAGAGTCAATGCACTAATTGGGGACGTGACTCAACACCGATTTCCCCTTGACCTGCTCCACCACTTGCTGGGATTGCCCCTTATGAACCTCCCCAAGTCCGCCTGTTAGCTTATTACACATATTTTAGTGGCTGCTCGTACTCTAATCTCCACTAAATGGAAATCCAGACTGCCCTCCTCTATGGAGGATTTGTTTGCTCGTATTCAAGACATACGCCTGATGGAGTACCTCATCACTGCCCTCCTCCGAAACAGGGTTGCGAAATTTGAACAGATATGGGAACCTATACTATACCAGTCTACAGGTTTAATATGTCACTGGTTCCAGACGCCACTGTGCTTCCTATTCACCTTTGTTTGTATCCCCCACTCCTTTTGACTCATTTCTTGTTTTCTGTTGTTTATTTATTTATTTTTGTTCTGTTATTTCCGTATTTTTATAGTCTATGGGGTTTGATAGGCCGGTACAGTACGGCCACTGTTTTTTACCAGAGTTTTATGTACCATTATCGGATGTACCTATCACCCTGTATGCTGTGTTTACGAGAAGTTTTGCTCTATAAGCCTGGTTGTCTTTGTGAAAATGTTCAATAAAAAAAAAAGATGCGGCACTTATTCCTGGCTGGTTTGGTAATTTTTTCCAAGAGACCCTACTTTGTTACCCCAAGAAATTTTTAAAAAATTTTTTTAGAAAAAAGTTTTTAGAAATGGGTTTGCATTCCGATTCTCGAGGCAACATGGCCGTTAAGACACACCACCACCTCCTGCCATGCTTGTCTTGCCTGGTTGGTGCCTATTTCCAATAAAGTTCTATATGCCTTGGTAGCACTCGCTTACGCAAAGTGTATTCCATAATGCATCCCGTTATAATCGTTTGTTTGCCAAAGTAATATGGGAGTTTCCCAATGCTCTAGGTTGTCATCCAGGCTATTGGCCCTTAATGTAATTACAAAATTTCGAGAGATTTTGATAGACCTGAGGGGAACCTCCACGTTATTGTTCTCAGTAATGATTGTGGATGGTACTGGGGCACGATCTGATATTGTATGTTCATACAATTATTTTCATGTCTACAGATTTCATAGTACAACTCTGACAGCATCGATTAGTTCATATTTTCCATGAATAGTAAGTACTTAGTATATGTAGTAAGATTAGAATATTACTGACCATATTATGCCTCTGTGAATAATTGATTTGTTTTTGTTCAATTTACTTAGAAATGAAATCAGTAGGGGAAACCTGGGATACCTGAGAGAAAAGGGGTTCATCCACTAGAACAGAGGTGTCAAACTCAAGGCCCGCGGGCCGAATCTGGCCTGTCTGGCCATTTTATGTGGCCCGCAGTGACTGTGCCTCATCCAGGTGCCTGGCATTTGCAGGGAGGAGTCCCCAGTTCCAGAAAACTAGGTAGAAGTAGGGGGGTCCACACAAGTGCCTGATCATGCTTCAAGCAGAAGGACACCTTCCCAGATATCTACAGAAAGCTAGGTAGAAGCAGGGTGGTCCACACAATTGCTTGACAGGCAGAAGGGCCCCTGTTGCTTCTATACACCTCTGCCGAGACACAGCACTTAGCACAACTGTGCCAGAGACCCGATCATGCTGCCAGTAGTATGCTGCTGCTGCTCCAGGTATGGAATCTTAGTGGGATGCTACATTAGCAATGCCTCCACCCTCCACCTTAGCACAGTCCTTGGTTCCTCTCACACAGACAGGCCAGGATAGGTCAGGTACACCTACCTCGGAAAAAGCTGCTAAGAAAAAAAAAGCAATCACTCCCAAAATGTCCAAGAGAAAAGTTTATGCAAAAGGGAGGCAGCTTAATGAAAGATGCATGTTTTTAATTTCAGAACATGATTAATGCACCAGGATGGCGTGTGATATGGTGTCTCAGGGTGAGGAAGGACTTACTTACTAAGACTATGTATCTTAATAAAAGGTTTGACCCTCTACTTAGCCTGTGTTTTAGATTTCGTCCCGTGATTTGAGTTTGACGCCCCTGCACTACAATATTATCTATCCTAGAGAAGAATTTGTAAATATGGTCAGTAGGATTAAGGACCCACCCACCAGACACTCCCACCAGAATTAAATTAGGATAATGGCCCTCCAGTAATTTTTGAGTGAGTTGTGTATAAAACAAAGAGGAGTTACCCGTAGGTGCATATACCACACATACAGAATACTTGGTACCAGGCTGCTATCTCTAGGACCACCATAGCTTATCCGCTCCCCCCATCCAATTCAGTTGATATGATTTTATATGGGAAGATTTTGATTTAGGAGGATTGCAACTTCCCTCTTTTTGGCCTTATAAGTAATTGCAATCACCTCTCCTATCCTTGAATCTCTCAGGGTAGCAACAACCCAGTTTTTCAGTGAGATCTCCTATTTAAAGGCTTTATCTGGTAAGCTGCGCTAAGGATGTAGCAAAACTTTTTTCCACTTTTGCGAGCTATTAAGACCAGCAACACTTCAGGAAAATAATTTTAGCTTGGTTTGGGGGATCACCTGGATATGTGAAGTTGGGGATGGGGGGCAAAGAAGTCATGTTGTGAACCAGAGTGAGAAATACAGTAAAAGAAAATACTAAAAAAAAGCGAGCCGGGGTTAATCCAACAATACTAATAGGTAACCATTATTATACTATTTTTTGTTGTCCAACTTACTAAAATATCACCATAATCATTGCAATCACTACAAAAATGTAAACTTTCAATACCAAATACCTGTTCTTCAAAGTTTGCACTTTCCTCAATTTTTTAAAATCATCTTGGGCCCTTTGTCTCCTCTTCCAGACAGAAGGGCAGCTATGAAGACATTCAACTGAACAAAAGTTATAACAAATATCTAACTCAAACAGTTTAAATCTTTACAAGGGTATTATAGTTCCTAGGGTTAGAACACAAAAAAATAAGGATTTGAGGTAGAGTCACTTTATGGCCAAAAATGTGGTGGATCCGATCAACAGTAGTCGAACATTTAGATGCGTTGGAGTTCCTGACCTGCAAGTAGTCAGGTGTCCTAAGAGTTCGGAGGGTCCTGTTGCAGGTATTCCAAAGCCAGGTGTGAATCTTTATAAAGGTTTATAATTTATTTCCATGTTACGCGAAACTTTGGCACAGCGGAACAAAGTGTTTCTGTTTCTGAGCCACTGATGCAGAAAAAATCCTGGAAATCAATATTTGGTCGTCTTCAATTCCTAATTCTTCTAGGAATCACCCAGTATCATCTCTATGTCTGCAAAGTTAAAATATTTTACAAACCCTAGCCTTGGTTTCTGATTCATTGTAGTGAATGTGA
The DNA here is from genome assembly GCF_032062135.1 of Pyxicephalus adspersus. Classification (NCBI taxonomy): domain Eukaryota; kingdom Metazoa; phylum Chordata; class Amphibia; order Anura; family Pyxicephalidae; genus Pyxicephalus; species Pyxicephalus adspersus. The sequence continues at coordinate 20,670,581 of NC_092863.1, read as the reverse complement.
ATGTGGTGAACCCTTTCCAGCGCCCATGAGGTTAGCAGAGGTATATTGAGTGCCAGCATCATGTTCACTGTCAGTAGATGTAGAAATTCCTACCCTTTAAAAGTTTCAGAAATTCTAATGAAAAGCAGATTAGAGCATCTTTTGCAGTTTTCCAAGTTCTCCAGTTTTTCCTCCATAGAAAAAATAAGAACAGTCCCAGCAAGCTACTCCTGCTGCATGGCAATTCCTGCTGTCACACCCGATGCTCAGATGTAAGGATAAGCTTTGTAGTTTGGGCTTAAAGAGTGGATCAGCAAGAAGCCATGTAAATGCAGCTGCCTGGAGCGTCCCCACCACCGAAAGTCCAAGGAAAACCATGATAAATGGTTTGATAAATCCCCAACTGACCAGCTTCCCTAGATACCAAATGGTATTAAATTTGCAGCTTTGGAACATAAACCTCCCATCCCATGGGGTGGTGATGTAGGCAATTATTACAATGCGAAAACAAATAGATTGAGACCCTCAATGCCACAATTGCACCATATCCTAACGATATGTTAAGTTTCAAATCATTTTTGTAAATTCTGTATCATCCTACATCAAGTACCCTGATACTACAAATTTACCCTCTTCATACTTTTTAAATATACCATTTATTTATCTGATTTTTATATAGTCATTGTATGTTCATACAATTATTTTCATGTCTACAGATTTCATAGTACAACTCTGACAACATCTATTAGTTCAAATTTTCCATGAATAGTAAGTACTTAGTATATATAGTAAGATTAGAATATTACTGACCATAATATGTCTCTGTGACTAATTGATGTGTTTTTGTTCAATTTACTTAGAATACATCAATAAAATGTCTTTACTTTTTTTTTAACAGAAAAAATGTATGAGATTCTTTGTATTACCATGTTACCTTATATGTTTTGATATATGCTAATGGTACTTATTATATATATGCTAATGTTATTTTTTCCCTTGACATGGCAAGTTTATTGAAGGTTGACTATTCATTACCATTGAAACATTTGATATTTAAATCACGTATCAAGTATCAAACAATATACAATAATGCCCTGCCCACCACTTTTTAATCTTAATATTCCATATTCCATCATTCTTGGCTTTCATGGGGGCACACCACTGGTGTTTGTTCACCGGTGGTTATATTCAGCACTGCTACTTTTGTACCCTATATGTCTGCGAGCTATTGCCCAAAGACACGCCCTCCCTGTCACCCAGAATCGCCGTTCTGTTGTTGTTATTAGTCCTAATGGTGTTATCCCACATTTTCTTGGTGGGTAGAAAACCAACAGGTTTATAACAGAAGAAAGATGATGGGTCAGTGTGTTAGCCAAAATGTTTGCAAAAAGTTTTAGGTCACAATGCAGAAGTGAGATTGGCCGGAAAGTGGCACAGATGGTATTATTCGTACCCTCCTTCGGGATAACGGTAATATGTGGATCAGTGGATGAAATTGTTCCAAGTTGAATACATTTTCATTCACTATTCACTACATTTTCAATTCAACTATTAGTACCCTTAAATCATTAGTGTCAGCATGATAGTTGCTCCCAGTGAAAGAAGTTATTCACTGGTGTCAGTGGGATAGTGAGCCCCTGGGAAGAACAACGTTAAATCACTAGTGTCTATGAAATAGTGGCCCTAAGGTGAATAGACCCTCCAATCATTATTGTGGAGATAGTGGATACTAGGGAAGAATTTGCCCCTCTATCCCGAATGTCAGTATAATATGTCAGTATTGGTAATTAACCAGCCACACCTGCAGTTAAAGGCTGGCAATCCTGCAAGCTAACTGCCAGTAACGCTTAGAATTATATTAATATGTGTAGAGGCTCTGCGGCTGCAAAACTCTTTCAAATCTCTAAGGCACAGATCAGTCTGCCCACAGACTGGTTTTTCAGTACATTCATTTGAAAATTATAGTAGCAGAACCTTAGCTTTTTGGGTAACACAGCAGGCAAATCATCCAGTTATCCAGGACCAGAGCAACTGGGTAAACACAGACCTTTTTTTAGCAATAAATTTGTCATTACTTTCTCTTAAAAATATTGTCTTGCAAAAATAATGTAACAAATAAAAAAGTGCCTTTTCTTAAAGCTGACCCATTCATTTGAAGATATATTTCTAAAACAGTAAATTTCTCATTCATCAATTTTAAACTGCGTATATTTTAAGTTAGTAAAAAAAAAAACTAATTTAAACTGCTGTATATAAATAGTAAAAAAAAGGGAAATACAAATTGGAACAAAAACAAAATGGGGAGAATAATAAAAAGTGTAAGCGGACTTCTGGTTCTGCCTAGATTTGCTCGTCGCATACAGCAGCTGCTCCTGCAACGCTGGAGAAATCCTCTATATAAAGCCACCGAATTCCAGAACTAACTATCCTGACTGGTCAACACAGCACCTATCTTCTCATAGAACATCTGGATGGATCTGTTTCTGAATAATCAGTCAGAAGGGAAAGGTTCGTAAGCATAAAATGGTTGTGAACTTATTAATATGGCCGCCTCATTATCTTTATAATCAATGTGTTTGAAACCTTCTCTTCTGAAAAAGACAACATTCCAGAAAGCCAGGATGGATGATGAAGGATGTGGTGGAGGAATCTGTGAGCAAGCGTATACAATTCCTGCAGCAAGATCTGTTGGCTCCCAAAACCCACATAGTGCCTGTGGAAGATGATACCTCCACGAACACCACATCCATCCGCAAGTTACAAAAATGGTTCCTCATCGTAGCGGATCAGGTTTGAGGACCTATACAATCGGTCACGCAGAAAGCAACCTCTGTGTTATCGGCCATCGGTCATACAGTCCTGGACTACTGGAGTTGATTTGTTCCATCGATTTACCCTGGGAAATTGGGCTTCCAATCTCTTGTAAAGTGGAATGCGTTCACCACATTGGTTAGCCCAACGCAGAACATTGATTGTTTGCTACCTCGAATACACATTGTGTGATCTGCAATTTTCGGGGCCTATAAGTCAGCTAAATCCCTTTATTTGGAAGGCCACTGTCTATGACAGTTCACAGATTATTCATTGGAAGTCATGCGTAAAAGAAAAGACTTCAACACAGTACACTTGGTGTGTTTTACTCTGGCATACCCAGCCACCCTACATGTGCAAGTTAAAGACGGGTCCAGTCATGCCTTCAACGACCCTGAAAAAGCTGCCCATTTCATATCCACTATAGATCATATGGTATCCCCAGTACCTCCAGCTTTGGTTTGGAATGACGCAATAACTAGGAACCCATGCCCTAAAAGTTCTTACTTTTCCATCCAGAACTTTACAAGGTTCGTCATCCCTATTGAGTGATTGCAGCAAAAGTGCTAGGTATGTATTACACAGATTTCTCCTCGGCGAAGCCACTATCTGTGTTTATGCTGTCCTTTTCACTTCAGGAAAAAAGTGAAGTCACCACAAAATTACCACAATTCCTTTTTCTACTCTTTAACATTACACAAGTGTCCTAGTGTCCACAGGATACCTATTCTCCGTCAAGATTCCCTTACAGTGCAACTCTTCTTAGGACTAAAAACTTCCACAGGTTGGCAGTGTTTGGGTTCCCAACTTTTCTTTTTGTACATGTGGCTTGGACTGTTCCATAGTTGTTTACAATTGATAGTTCTGTTATTCATGAATGATTTCAGCATTATATTAGTTATGTTGAAACATATTATTGGTCTCAGGTCCCCAGCCAAGCGAAACATGTTCCTCAGTCGTTTAAAAAGATTATAGGCAGACTTTTCCAGGAGACCCATCTTTCGCTGGCAGACCTGACCAGATTGCATAAACAAGGGGTAGGCGAAATATATGGTTCCCCTTCCATGGGCACTCTCTAGGATAGATTAGATGTGTTTTGTTCCCTCTCACAGTGAGTGGCACAAATTGACATTCAACCTAAAGCAATGTCTGATCATGCCACACATACATTGTGCTTACAAGACTACTCCCCTAGACGCAAAACATTTCAATTGTGTTTCCCCTTCTATTTGTCTAATGACAGGGCATTTCTAGATATGCTGGAAATAGCATGGTGGGATATTGAAAACACCAATCAGTTACATCACTCTGATCCAGTTCTATTTTGGAAGACTAGTAAGGCCTATATGAGAGGCCATATAATGTATTTCCTCACTGCAAGATGGAAACGTGCTAAGGAACAATTCATGAAAGCTAGTATACCCGAGAGAAACACAAGCAACGTTAGGCTACGTACACACGTGCAATAATTGTCGTTAGAAACAAATGACTGACGCCCAATCAGCTGATAATTATTATTATTATTATACAGTATTTATATAGCGCCATCATATTACGCAGCGCTGTACATAGTCGTGTCACTAACTGTCCCTCAAAGGAGCTCACAATCTAATGTCCCAACCATAGTCATAAGTCATTAATGTAGTCTAAGGTCAATTGTTAGGGAGAAGCCAATTAACCTAACTGCATGTTTTTGGGATGTGGGAGGAAACCAGAGTACCCGGAGGAAACCCACGCAGACACTGGGAGAACCTGCAAACTCCATGCAGATAATGTCCTGGCTGGGGATCGAACCTAGGACCTAGTGCTGCAAAGGCCCGAGTGCTAACCCCTGAGCCACCGTGCTGCCCATAATCTTTAACAAAAAAAGTGCACAACGACGCCAACGAATGCGCAAAGTCGCTGGAAACGAGCGATTGTCCCAGCAGATCTGATTGGGCAACGATTGTTTGCAATCTATTGTGTGTATGGTCGTTCCGTAATCGTGGATGGTTCTGCAGTACACTTTCTCTAGTACACGTCACTTCCTGCATCATTCAAAGGATCGTATGCAGTGTGTGTACATTATTGGTGGATTAGATTTCAACGATTGTATCGTTACAGCATGTACAGAATCGTGCACTATACGATCATTCAAAATATTCGTACATAATCGTTGATCGGTCGTCAATCGTTCGTTTTGCAATTACAATTATTGCACGTCTGTACATAACCTTACAATTCTCCACATCACCAGCCACCAGACTTACTTGGCAAGCAGCCACGTGTCAGTTTGATCTTTGTGAGCGCAAAAGGGTTATATCTGCGTGATTCATCGTGATCATGCACACATGACCCAAAAGAGATTGATAACCTTTTTAGAGATTTCTATTGCCAGCTTTATGAGGTGGCTTCATGCAAAGCCATGAGGCTAACTAGAATACCTAAGTGAATATTCAAGTGCCTTAACATTGACATTTCAACAGCAGAGATCTCCTTTGTTATCAAACAAGCAACCCTGCAAAAAGCTCTCGGGTCCAGTGGGCTATCATGCAGACTACTTAAAAATTCTGTTAGAACCCATGCTGCCTTCTTCGCAGGGGCTGTAAAGAGTACTGCCATCTGGTTAAGAACCCCACATACAAGTACAGCTCACGAAAGGCAGAAACCCCACTCTTCCCAGCTCATATCAGCCAATATCTTTAATCAATGTGGATGTGAAATTACAAAATTTTGGCAGAGGAGCTATCTCCTTTCATGCCATGACTCATCAAACCTTCCCAGGTGGGTTTTGTTAGGAGGAACGGCTAATACTAATTTTAGAAGGTCCTGACTGCCCTTGAGAATGCCAAGAACCAACCCCAGGAAGAACTGGCTATAATTACTCTCGACATCAAGAAGGCGTTCCTTAGTGTTCGCTTTCCATGGCTCTTTGTGGTTTTAGGGAGAATGGGATTGGAAAGTCACTTCTTGGAATATCGCTGCAAATCATATGCCTTCCCCACTGCCTGAGAGAATTAAAATAGGTACCCAAGAATTACGCTCAGCCGTATTCACTGATATTTTAATATTTACTGTCACGCTAAGGGAGGCAGGGCCACTAGGGGGCGCTACGACTTGCATGGAGCTGTTGTGAGCCCTGAGAAGGACCAAGGCGCAGAGTCTCAGCAATACCCAGGTCTTCTCCAGAGCCTCTAATGGTGAGCATGTTGTGCCGCTGGTTACTGCCAGGTTGCGGTCCTTGGGCACACCAAGGTGGGCAATAAGAATCACAGTACCAAATCACCAAGCAGAAGGATAGTCGAGGAACGCTGGAGTTGAAGCAGGCAGCAAGCAAGAGAGGTCAGGTCACACGCTAGGGGTCAATTAACAGGGATCCTGAAGACAGACATCAGTGACACAGGGAACACAGGAGACACTGGAAGCAACAGGAGGCAAAGGACACAGGAATATCCACTGACAGGAACACTGGAACAGCTTAAGGAAATTGGCTGGAAACCAAAAGACTGGACAACGAGGGGTTAACGCAGGAGCTGGACAAGGCAACACTGAATTAACTAACAGGTGTACAGAAACTAGCTCAACAGAACTAGGGGCTTGGAACCAGTGGAGACAGGTTGCACGAACACTGAGTGCAGTGTGTGAGCTAGCTAAATAGCCATTGATGATAAAGAGGCTATTATGATAAAGAGGCTCCTACTAAGTCCTCCAGGCTACAACATATCATCCATTTACCCAGGACTGCTGTCACATTTTGTATCAATGTTGGAATATTCTAATGTTCAGAATTGGGAAAGAGACTTTCCAGTGGAGGATAAGGTCAACAAACTGTTGGAGGGCTGCTCAGTGGTCCGTAAAACCGTTACAAATGAAGGCTGGAGAGTGACCCAATTCAAAATTTTAAACAGAGCCTACCTGGGATTTAGGCACAGCATCCCCATCTCCCTGGGAACTCCCAGTACACTTGTCTTAAGTGTGAGCTTCAATAGACTCCCTTACCACATTGCCTATGGTCTATTTGTGGAACAGCTGACGACCATTGAGCTTACAATGGATTCCCTCCTTTTAGTATTTGGCTATCGGAAACCCCCTTACCATCCAGAGGTGCAGCTCATAAGTCCTTGATCAATTTATGTCTGCTGGCAGCTAGCAGAGACATAATGCGTCAGTAGCTATCATCTGCACGCCCTGATAATAACACAGTGACTAAAGATCTAATCAACCTCATGTATGTGGAAAGTCTGGACACGGACATGGCATTCGGAGGCCCAGTCCGAGTGGTTCTTCAAGGATTGGTTAAACTTTATCTTAAACTCGTTTATGGACCACCAGGAACCAGGAACTGACCAGGAACCAGGAACGTTGGACCAGGAACGGACCACCTTGCTTCCCTCCTTTAAAGGCAGAGCCTGCTATGCCATTGAAGCCATGCAAGGTAAGATCTGATTATTAAGATCCCAATCTTCCACATGGTGGTTCATAGCTTCTAAGATGTCTCCCCCTATTCCTAACCTCTCCCATTGTCCCTTTTCCTGACTTTCTTTCCTAGTTGTTTCTTAAATGTCTCCCCTTTTCCTCTCTAAATGTAAAACTTGTTTGTGCATCATTTTTACTATTGGATGTGTGTCTATGCTGTTATTATTTCATGTAAAAAGTTATTTTAAAAAAAAGTGTAACCCCTCTCTGTGTCTATTACTAAACTACTTAACACTCTCAGAACCTTTCTTTTTCAAGCATTTATTTAATTTTTGAAAGAATACAATAGACCAAAATAAAACATACAAAGGGCTCTAATCATAATTTATTCCCTTTTTTTTAATCTGAGAAGTGTTCAAATATCTTGTTTCAGTTCCAATAAAACATTGGCTCCTTCTGCCACCTAGTGGCCACTTGTCAGAATGCACAACTGTCACAACT
>NC_092863.1:20635099-20662680 GCF_032062135.1 Pyxicephalus adspersus | reverse complement strand
AAAAAAAAAGTAAAAAAAGAGAAACAATGGTATTACTTAACTGTGCTTACTTATTTAGATGCCCCCAGAGATTCAGGTGTACACAAAACACACATGTACGCACTCAGTCCCACAAAAAAGGGGGGAGAGGATAGAGGCATGACGAGTGAAATTAGATGGTAGGCGCTGCTCAGCAGCTTCCAAGTGCCTCCATTAGAAACAAAGTTTGCCAGGCCTCACCAAGCAAAGCATGTTTCAACATTCTCAGAAAAGTCAAATCAATCCAGGGCTGCCACACACTCTCAAAACTTCCACCACTTCCCCTGAAAGTTAAGCGTGCAGAAGTAGAAAAAAATCCTGGATAGGCAATGAGTTCTCCAAAGATGTAATGTCGATGAAGCTACATGCCACATTAATTCACACGCCTCACCCATATCACATGCCCAAGCCAGAACGTAGGAAAGCTTATCTGCACTAAGGGGACACAGTAAAGACCCATACATAGAGGAGATGAGTCTATGAGCATGGGGATCCTCCTGACAAGCTCCCTCAAAGTCTGTGAATCACACAGGAGGCTGTTAAATGTGAGGCATCTAAGCAAATTCACATCATGAGGATTTTGCAGGGAGGGAAAAAACTCTGCATTCAGAAAATGTCTCTTCAAATATTGTGACCCCCATCCAAAGACAAGAGTGGACCCTATGCAAAGACAAGAGAGACTGCACCATTGAAACCAGGATGGGTCCAGCAAGCCTGGGGGAACAGGGGGCAACCCAAAACAGTCTGCCCTAGGCAGATGGGGGGGAACGCACTTCCCACGCACTTCCATGTCTCATATACATAAAAAATGTTGTAGAGCCTGGAAAAGTCCTGCAGGTCACAGAGAGGCCATAACCCATAACAGCAAGGAAATATAAACAGGTTGACAGGTTAGAATATCCAGAAAAACCAACAACAGCATTTCTGTGGTTGTGTGAGGAGATGCTTATGGGGTCAGCAATCCTGTGCTGTGCACCACCGCAGCATCTCTTCCCATTTATTCTGTCCAACGGAGACACTTGCAGCTGCAAGGAAATGGCAGCATCTTCTTCTTCCCTATAGCTATGCTGAAATGTACTTTCTAGGCATCCCCAGCACACAGTCTGAGGCTGTGCACAGCTGAATTGGATTTCAGAACCCTATTAGTGCTCCTGTGCTGTAATTGGCTGCTGGGGCTTTATGCTGACTGGACCGACATTTTGCCTGTGACCCGTCCCTGAGTGTGTTTTGCCCGTTACCCGTCCCTGATTGTGTTTTGCCCTTGTGTACTTCATCTGGTGGACAACTATCTGTAAATGACCTTTTGTTCTCTGTTCTAGACTTGTCTCTGTTGGTATCTTGGCACTGCATTATCTGTGGGCTCCTGGTCCTCTGCCAGCCCTTTCCCAGGCACCATGCCTTGCAAAAGTCCTGGGGGCAACCGTGTGCTGGGAAATGCATCCATCCCCTAGGCCAGGGGTATCAAACTCAAATACACAGTGGGACAAAATTAAAAACTTAAACAAAGTCACGGGCCAAACTTGAAACTGAAATGGAACCGCTTCTACAATTCCCTGCCTCTATAAAACAGTCCAATGCGGGGCCATGCATAGGCAGAGAGGGGACTGGTCTTTAGACACGAGTGATGGCGGGAATTGTAGTAGCAGAGATTTTTCAATGCAGCGGCGAGCCAGCTGCAATTCATACTTAGGATTCCTTTGGGGGCCAAAAAAAAGGAAGTTGTGGGCCTTGCTATAGGTGAAAAGTGCGGTGTTAGATTGAGGGACTGGTGTCTGGTGAAGAATTTGTTCTGCTTGGTAGTATTTTGCAATATGAGGGACTGCTAATCCTCTGGAATTCTTTTAGTGAAACAATAATTGCAAGAAATACAAGTTTCAATTAGAATTTAATCTTAAAAGAATTCATTCTGCCTATCCAGGAGATATTAAAGATCCACATTTGGCTAAGCACGGAGTCCAACTGATGAAAAATTGCCGGGTAGGTAGCAGCATACATGGCTTGGAAGGTAGACGTGAGATAGAATCCCAAGTAAAGCAATTTATTTACCCATTGGAGAAGGTAGTTGCCTTGCACAAGGGTGAGAGCAGAAGATGAAAATAGATATATAAAGTCAAATATTTGGTTTTGATAACCTGTAGCCTCAAGACATTCCACATTAAACCATAGGAAAGACAAGGGAGAAAGGTGTGAGGGGATGTTAAAGTAAGGCGGAGATCTGCAAATAACATGAGTTAATGGGAGAGGCCTGTCACCCTAACCCCTGAATATCCACCAGGGAAAGGAACCCAGATCTTTTCAACACAAAGGTTAACCATTTTGTAGTCCAAGATAAAAACAGAAGACGCCAAATAGAATAGAGATAGAAAATCAAATGTGCAAAGTTTACAGGACAGGTCTGAATAGAGCTAACAGTAAAGGTAAGTTTAAATTAGTGATATCTGCAATTGGCTTTAGGCTGTTTACAAAAACAGTTTACATTGATTGATCATTTTATCCTTTATTTGACAAGCAATAGGAAGCAGCAGTGCTGTCACACTTTTTTCAGGTTTAATATGCAGCATCCAGGGGTGACTTGCTGCCCTTGCGCCCTCCATAGAGTTGATTTGAAACTGCTTGCACTAATTATGCAGGTGGGTTGCAATAAAAAATAAAAGTGAAATAAACACACAGACTTCTTGGCTTTTGCAGCTGGTTGCAAACACCTGCACGGGAATTCGCAAACATCTGAAAATGCCCACTGTTTTCCACAGCATCTAGTTATGAATTGTGAGTTCAGCTGCTGCATACACTGCGGTAAAATATCAAACATCACAGCCCTGATGACTCAACAGAGATCTACAAGGTATCCGTGCCTGCCCAACAAGTGGGCAAATAAGACATGCACCTTTTTGTTTCAAAACTGGATTTATCTTTCAGTTACACTGAGTATCATGTGCGTTATCACATGACAATCAATATTTGTCTTGGCCTCACCTTGATCTGCAATGCACTGTATCTAAAATCGGGTATGCAATAAAGGAAACAATTTGACCTCCTCAATCCTGGTTAAGACCTCTTCCTGCATTGTCACTGGAAACAGGTATGCAAAGAAAATTAGAACTGGTTGTGTCCTCTCCTATTCTGGCTATGATACTTGAATCCAATTTGGTTGATCCCTACAAAGCAAGATGCTACGGGGAGTTTGGAATACCTTTATCTGCTCTCGTAAGTAAGCCTATCTGCCTATCATTAGTAATATTTGCATGTCATTCTATTTTTTTTTCACTGATCAAACCAGTGTCATAATGAACAGAGAAAACAGAATTTAATAGGGTTTTTATACATTTTTAGTAGAACTGATTAGGGTTAACTTAGGGGTAAATAGGAACAACATTTTTTACCAGGATTTTATAAACTGATATAACATCCAGTTCAAACATAACTCCATTGATCTGATTTCAATGAACCACAGTATTTACAATAATAAATGCAATAACAGTGCAACATAACACTGCTACATCATAGGAGCCTACAACAAACAATTTTCCAGCATGTGGTCCCCAAACAAAGGTCATCAGACATAACAAGGGCAAAGCTGTCCTCATTGACTGCAGTCTTCTCTGTGACAGGAAGGATCAGTGTCCTTGTTCTTGCCAATTCATTCAGCCGATCGTGTAACCCGGACCCCCAGGTCTGTGAAAAAGTTTTCTTGCATGAAACTGGTGCATAGTAGAAAAAGGTTGGGGACCGCTGAGTAAAGGGGGATGAGCGATCTATTGACAGACCTTTTATCCCTTTCCTCTTTTTTAGGGACTGTGACTTGCGGGTAAAAATGGCAGGGATGTGCTGTGAACAAAAAGTGAGGTATTTGACAAGGTGGTGTAACTGTAGCATGTAGCGAGTGGGAAGAGTGGTGATGTAAGTGCCAGGGAGGCATTGTGACAGAGGGGTGGGTTCCTGCTAGAAAGGAGGGTGCTATAACAGGAGAGATGGGGTGAAAACCCTTGCTGCCCCCTCTCATTGTCGCTGGAAAGGACCAATAAGTGCTGTTCAGTTCTATGGAGAGCAGAGTGGGGAGGATGAGATGGAGACACCCCGCTGTATACACTGTTTTGCCCAAGATGACCACAACAGTTTTTAAGCTCAGCAATATAAAACCCAATAAAAACTTTAATGAAATAAACCTTGAAGTGTCCCTTACCCCTGCAATGAATGAGTCAAATGTTTAGTCTTTACCTACAGGAAACTTACCTTAACCTTATTCTCTTCCAGGCTTCATATCTTTTATGTTATAATGTACAATGCAGGTCAAGCAATTCAGTTTTCATTTTACAAATTGTTAAGCTTTACCATCAGACATCTTATATTGTGTGCAATTAGGTAGAATCCTCTACAACTTGTCTCTGTCACCATGTACACAGTTGGTCCAAGCTATCCAATATTTATAACTGAGTTATTCAAATATTTGGGTTGTTACCCTACATAACTGTATGATTTAACACAGCAATCAACAAAATGGGTAGAGTTTTACAGAGACAAGTGAGATTTGCCTGAACATTTAAAAAAAACAGAAACTGTGAATGCTAACATCACCAGTAATTTCCTAAATCTTTGTGGCTGCTCTCAGCTCTGTCCACAATTTTCCAATATATAAAACAAACAATAACAAATTTAGATCCACTCCAAATACATTTTCAGGTTCTAGCATTTATGACATTTATTCCTATATATTTATCAACATTATGCTTGCATCTTTGGTTTGTAATTCTTGATTAATAACAGAATGCCAAATATTACACTTGTCTATACGTCATAAATCAAACAGAATATTAATTTGATTTTCATAACTTGCCAGATAACAAAGCAGATAGCTTTTTGAGCATCCTGTATAAAAAAGTCTAAATATTTCTAAAAATGTCTCTGTTGTGTAGCAACCCTTCTCATGTTGTAAAACAGCAGCTAGACTTTTGCTGGTTGCTATGGGTAAGAGATGTTTTCTGTTCGGCATATATATATATATACATGAGATCCTTTTGGGAAATGCATCACACCAGCATAAATATTAAATATACATCTAAAAATAATCAGAATGTAAGGTTTTATAAAAAAAAAAAATCTTCCCCCTGTTAATTTGTTTTCCATTTTAAACAAGGTTACAGACTAATAATGAACACTGGCATTGGTAATAGTCTCAAGAGCTTGCAGTCTATGTCAAGGTGACTCTATAAGGGTCACAAAGCTTTTTTTATTGGGTTTAGAAGCAAATGTCTTAGTATACACCTCTAAACCTTTAAACGGGATAAACATGAAGCTCATTTTACATTAACAGCCAAAGATTCCAGACAATTCCACATAAATTCATTGTATGCAGTAAGGAAACAGCATATGAGGAATATATAATACAGTAATTACAAAGCATACAGAAAACATTGCTGGGCGGTAGTCAGTCACCACAGCTTAAATAAACTGCCCCTCGGTGTCTTTATGGCATAACAATAGAATACGCACGCTGGCCTTGCGGGCGAATCTCTATAGCTTGCATTCACGTATAACAATGTTAATTGCGTACGGTTTCTAGGGCACTGAGTCCCAGGAGCCTTCAAAACCTTTCTTGTGCCTATTTCTGACAGCTGCTTTCCCATTCTTGCGTTCACTATACCCTCCATTGTAAAGGAGAAGCATCATATTACCAAACATATACTACATTCACTACATTTCTCCCCCTGGTAACCGAAAACCTTCCATATTCCCGCAAGCATCGCAGCATCCCCTTCTTGTACTGCAAATCAGTGTGAGGTGAGTATCTGCAGCATCAGCAGCTTCCTCTCACTGGCAGCACCCATCTGCTTAACACAAGTAAAGAAATACCTGCTACTAAAGAATGGATGCACAATTTGAGGGGGTGACATGCCTTGAGAAGGTGTGTTGCCCATGTTGTTCTATCCTTTCAAGCTTCCTTTTAACGAGTCGATCAGGCCCTGCCGTGCATTGAGGTGGGAGGTGTGTGAATGTGAGAGAAGGGAGAGGGTGTGCAAGTGTGTGATGATGTGCAAGGGAACAAAACAGGAAGAGCTCAGTCTCTCATGATACATTATGGGCAGTGATCATTCTCCCTTTCTCTATCTTAAAGGATCCCTTATAAATGGACAGAATAGGTGTCTCTAAATTATGCTAATTAGAGATTGTGTGCTGAGGTAAAGGGAAAAAGACAGAAAATGCAGATAAACTAAATATATCATTCATACCCATTATTAAAACCTATTGTTTTGCTGAAAAAGCCCTATAGGAACCACCTTTCATCTTAAAAAAAATGCTAAATGCAAACTGATAATGAATATCAGAAAATGAATTTTTGTGGAGTTGCGGCACCCCAGGGCTTTTCATAGGTCACAGGACTGTGAGCTCTTTTTGATATCCTTCCTATGCCCTTCAGGAATAAGCATAGGAAAAATTGTTGTTCAAATATGTTCAGATTGGCAGTGCTGCTACCTCATTGCTACAATTAGCTTCTACCGATGGCAGCCCCCTGGAGAATGAATGGGGGTGACAGTACTACTCACTGCTACCTGCTGCAGACATGTATCTTTAAGCACCAGCGTAGGAGTGCAGGTGACTGAACAGCTGGCAAGATGCCAGCCACCAGGTGCCACATGAAATCGCTTGACTCCAATGCAGATCTGAACTTAGCCTAAAGCAACAGTCACCAACCGGTGGTCCGCAAGAAAATTTTGGTGGTCCGCGGCTCTGGCAGGGTCAAGAAAAAGACACCACTGGGGGGCACACTGGCCAGCGCCACAGATCATGTCCCCAGTACGGATCACAGGCTCAGGGCGGTGGGTGGGTTATGTCTCAGGAGAATGAACGGGTTCTGGCATCATGCTGTCACTATTTGGGAAGTTTCTTCCCCTTTGAGTAAAACTGAACTCCCTATGCATGCATGGCCTGGAGCCGCTAAATTTAGTGGTCTATGGGTCTGAAAAGGTTGGCGACCACTGGGCTAAAGGGCATAGACTAGTTGTTATCAGAGCTACAGAGAAGGGATACACAGTACAGTGCTTCACAAATGCAACCTTTTACCAAAAAGTGAAAAAGGAAAGAGAGATAACCTTATTTGTGTACACTTTTTTGTTTGCATTATTATTAAGGCATACACATACAAACACTCGTCTACAGAGAGCACGCTCAGAGCAGTACCCACATAGAAATGAGGTTTGGATTTGAGCTCAATTACGCTTGTTTAGGGTTCATTTGACCTCTTGAAATTTGATAAACTGGGAAAATTGGGTCCATAAACCGGATTTTAAATTTTCGTAATTGGGTGATGGGTGTATATATGATTCTATAAGCACCCTTTCCCAAAACCCTCCCCCCATGTGGGTAGAGGAAACTATTCCTAAGCATTATGACTCCCCCTATTGATTGAAGGCATGGGGCCTGGTTTGGTTCAGCAAAGGCTATGTTCTTTCTGTTCCCCACTTTTCCTGACCACCTAGGCTGTATGAATGAACACGGGTGTGGTTTGGAGTATCAGCCAATTGCTCGCCTATGTTCTTGGAGAACCCCGACTTAGCCCTATCTCACCTCCAGGAACTGTTTGCACCTTAGCAAGCTACCTGATCACCAACATGGTGAGACCCAACTAGGACAGATCCTTTTCTGTGGGCTACCAATTTCTATGCCTCCTCTTTCTACTCTTTGTTAATATATGATTGTTGTGTTGTTTTTGCACTGCATAATTAATCTTGCCTTATGTATACTGTTATTATTACATTATATTCCTACCTCCTTTTTATGTCCCCTTCCTAACAAATCCTTCACCCTTCTAAGTTACTGGCCTTCCCTGTTCAATGGAATGATTGTTTTTTCTCCACTCTTGTTTAAGAGAGGAAAAAATATTTTAAAAAATACGTTCACCAGCCCCACCATATACCAACGCCCTGTCCTCCTAACCTTAATACAAAACCTAACCATCAAAGAGCAACCCCATACCACCCTTTGGCACTGTTTTCTGCCGAATTTCCCTCCCCCCCCCCCACTCTTACCACCCCCCTACGCCCTCCCATCGCCATACCAACAACTCAGTGTACATAGATGGGGATGATGATCCGACCTGCTTCTAACAACCCTACTCCTATCTCACCACTTACCCACATCATAGTGTCTTGGAACATGGGAAGCCTTAACTATCCCATTAAAAGGCAGAAGATCACATTTGCGCACCTTTCGCTCTGACCTTAGAAACGGAAGACTCACTACGTATGCCTGGATCGTGGGTGGGCGAAGCGATTGCCTCTTCTTATATCAAAAAGAAAAAATGCTGAGTGTCGATACTAATCCGCAGATCATTACCCTACCAAATTCTTGACTCATAAATTTAAACCAATTCACGTTTTATTTTACTGAAGGCTAGTATCCAGGGCACAGTATATTAATTTCTCAATATCTCTGCACCCACAATGCCCATTTCTACAACTAGCTTCTAAAACTGCTTTTAGAAGGTAATTACCCGAATCTTATTATTGCAGGGGATTTTAATAGAACCCCGGATAAAAACCTAGAAAAGAACTGGTGGCCCATCCCTAATTGGCCCATTCTGAAAACATCCTCCCCTCCTAGACCCCTGGCGAGAAAAAACCCAACTGCCAGAAAATACTCATGCTGGTCTAGAGCACACAAAACCTTTTCCAGCAATGACTACTTCCTCATTCAAGATTTTCTATTTCCTAATTTACAATCCAACACCTACCACCTCATTTTTCTTTCTGACCATGCTCCAATGTCTTTGCAGCTCAATCTACCCAACATACTCCAAAGTCCATGCTGTTGGTGTTACCCCTTATATTCTTACTCCTCCTCTTCTTTTAATGCCAACCTAATTTCATCCTTGAATAACTTCCTAGATGATAACAAAACCTAGATGATATAATAGTACATTGGGAACACCCAATGTACTATTATAGGAAACAGGAAAAGCTGTGCTTTGAGGACACATCACCACATACCTAAAAAGCCTTAAAAAAGTGGAAACCAAACTGCTCTAGTGCAGGGAACTAGACATCACAACCCGAAATTGTACATCTTCTTGAAAGACACTTTGCCTCTGTTTATTCCGCCCAACCTCCAAATCATCAAGAGTTGAACTCCCTATTACTGGAGGCCAAACCTCCCACTTTATCCGACTTTCCCACAAAAAAAATCTTAACGCCCCAATAGAATTATCCGAAATCACGTTAGGGATTTCCACCCTCAGAAAAACCCCAGGTCCAGATTGTTTGCTGGCAGAACTGTACAAGCCCCTAAAACTCTATCATTCACCCCTGATAAAGGAAATTTTTAACAGTATTCTCTTCGATCAATCTCCTTTTCTCTCTTTTATTGAGGCCCTCACATCCCTCATTCCTAAACCGTGCAAAAATCCTGAGCTACCCTCGTCCTACAGGCCCTTCCTTTAATAAACACCAACTACAAAATCAAGGCAAAAATCATGGCAAACCACCTCCATTCTATCCTTCCGTCCCTCTATACCGACCACCAACTAGGCTTCATCCGTAATTGACACATATTCAAAGGAAACAGCGTTTGCAGCTACCTCTTCCTTATGATAAAAATCATATTTTATTGAGCCTTGATGCCAAAAAGACCTTTTATAAAGTGATATGGCCGTACCTGCACCCCCTTCTAACACACCATGAATTTGGATCACACTTTTCCAACTATGTCTGTTTCCTCTACACAGACCCTACTACTTCACTAATAGTTAACAATTATCTCAGCCCTTACAAATGCATGGAGGCACCCGCCAAGGCTGTTCCCTATCCCCACTTCTTTTCGACCTCACTCTTGATCCCCTTCTTACTATCTGCTATCCTGTTTTGGTCTTCTTGCAGGGCATTCAATTTATTTTGATAAGTCAGTGGCTTTATACCTGTATAAACCAGCCTAGAGCAAACAGTTTCCATTCCAATGGGCCAAAACAAGTTTTAGATACCTTAGGGTACAGATTTCCAAAAATCCTTCCCGACTTTATTAAACTAATTTCTCCCCAGCCCTACACAACATGCAAGCCTCCTAGGTCCTGGTCTTCGCTTCTCCTTCATGGGCTCCTTCATTAGCCCCTATAAAAATGGTAGCTTTTCCGTGACTACTGTTTCTCCTTCAGGCACTCCCAGTTTTTTTTAACAACCAAAGCAACTAAATATATAAATTGAATGTTTAGACACTTTATTTGGGGTAGAAAGCACACCAGAATTCATCGCTCTATACTTTAGCAACTGTTGCCCAATGGAGGCCTTAACCTACCCAATATCACACCCTACAACGAAACTGTTTTTTTATGTATGCTCAAAGACTCATGACAACTTGTTTTACACCAACCTACAGGTAGACTTTGCACTCTGTTCCCCACTGCACCCTGTTTTCTTACTTCATGCCCAAAAGGAACTTTTGCTTGATTCTATTTGCTAAATCCATTTTTTTCTTCCCACTGGCACCTTTGGCATACCCTCCGTAGCAAAGCACTCCTTAGCGCCCACACCTTACTTTTTCTCCCCCTATAGGGGAACTCTGACTTTACTCCTGGGCTCACCTCATCCATTTTCTGCACCTGAGCAGACAAAGACCTAACCACGGTAAGATTCTTACTTTACCTGAAGAAATGTAAGCCCTACTCTTTAACTGAATTACAACAAGAGCACCACAAAATTTGTTTGCTCTCTTCCAGTCATGTAACTATGGCTCCACAATTACTCACTCACTATCTGTGAGGGACTGGCACAATCCCTCAGACACCATGTTGTTAAAAACTCCATCTCCCTCAAAAGCAATTTCTAATTTTTATTGTTTTCTCAGGCAGAGTCTAGAATGTAATGAATCGACCTCAGGCCTGATGAGTTGGCATCAATACTTCCCCAATCTGGTGGCATCAACTTTATTAAAGATGGTGCGAGTGTCCTTGAGATAGGTGCCATCAGTGCTATATCATGAAATGTTCTTTAATTTGTTCCATAGATCATATATCACTAGCATACCACAAGGGCCTGTTGTAATCTGACAGCTGTGCAGTGCAGGCAGAACTCTACCATAACGTACAGGACTGCCCCCTAATAAACGCTTCTGGAATCAAGTTGTCCACTACATTCAAAAAGAGTTGGTCAATTACTTACCTTTCACCCCCTTTTGGGCAATACATGGTATGGTAGGTAGAGACGGCATCTGCTATTTTTGTGGCACCAAACATTTATTACTTCTTCTATCCGCTGTAGGAAGGAAATCAATTCTTCACTGCTGGATGTCCCCTGCCCCCCCCCCCCCCCCAACTGTCTAGCTGTTTTTAACCAAACTCCAACATCTATTTAAAGGCCTTCTACTCCAAAGAAACTAGAACATCACAATTATTTGAAACCTGGGAAAGTTTTATTGGAACGTTAAATACAGCCACGAGGATCCAACTTTAACCAGACAATCTGGTACCTTACCAAGGTTTTAGAAGGTGACCCCCCTATAAATCTCTATCTACAGAATACAAGAATTTGATTCTTCAGTTATTCTCCAAGTATAAAAATACCCAGATATAATCTTTTCACCCCATTAAATTATCACTCTTTATGGCGAGCCCACACTGAGCTTAAACAAGTTTGCTTTTAACAGGTATTGGTATGATTACCCCTTCTCTATTTTTCATCCTGGTATTTAGTCAATGTTTTGAAGTTCTTCCTATTCTGTTTATTTGCATGTTTTGTTGCACTGACTACTCCATTTTCCTTACGGTTGTTATATTTATGCTGTTATTATTTTATTTCTGTTCAACAGCTAGTGAAACTCAATAACAATAAGTTAAAAAAAAACGTAGTTTGAGTTAAACAAAAGCAAATTTTTCTATTACTGTTGTTAAAATTTGCCAGTTTTTCTTATATTTTGACTGTTTACCACATAAAATCATAGCAATTATTTCTAGTTACACAAAGTGTAACAGTGACAGTTTATTAGGGATGTATACCTTTTGTTGAAGCCTATGAAGGAGACAACTGAATTTGTCAGCCAAGGAAGTAGAGGGAAAAGCAGGAAGGAAGTACCATAGGAGGAATTGTAAAAGTAGGATGCTAGGAGGTCATATAGGTCATCATGTCTAGTAGACCCCTAAGGGGGCACTTTGAGAAGAATGAGGAGTATAGAAGCTCATAGTGATAGGCAGAAGGAGCAGGAAGGATTCAAGCTTGGCAAACATAGAACATTGCATGATTGCTTGTTTTTGCAGTGACAATTGTATTGTTGATAGCATACAAAAATAATTACTGGATAGCCACAACCTTAAATCCTTGCTATACCAGCAAATGTGGAAAATGTTTTGCTTACCTTTGGAAAGAGAGACAAAACTATGCTATTATGCACAAACATATGTGCGGCCACCCTAAGGCAACCTTTTTCTGTAAGGGGTATGCTAGTGCCCCATGTAATTTCTCTGTTCCCAACCACATTGTTGCAGCCAGCAAGAGACCAAGGAGAATACAGGAACATAAAACTGGCCAGCAGCATGACATTTATAGGACACATTCGTCATAGATAATATGTCTATTTTTACTATTGGGACAGGGAATAGGATACTATAAAACGAAAATGTAATAATTAGTGGTTTAGGCGTACACTGTTCTTGCTTTAAAGAAAAAGCAGCTCCAACAGCTTTTTACTCGCAGATCGTCAGTAAAAACTTAAAGCTACCATTTTAAGCACCTGTAACTTAAGGTCCTATCAACAACAAAATAATCATAAACACAAAATAAAAAAATGTTATTAGTTAATAAACAAATGGCTGTATAAATTGAATAGACATTTGTCAAAACCACGAATTGATGCATGATTTGGAGCAAGCCTATAGTAGTACTGAATCTGCAACTAATCCTTATGTGTGAACAGTCTCTAATATTTAACTGCAAAAATAAATTTGTGATTTTTATTTACTTATTAGGGGTAAGCTGTTTTTTCTAAACCACACATAGCTACATCTAGTTATAGTAAGCCAAACCTGCTTTCCATAAGAGGACACTACGCACACCATTTAGATGTCCTTTCTCATTTCCTTCAAGTCACACTGCCACCCCATGCATTGCTGTTACTATTGGAAGACATATGATACATATATATTGTGTGGTTGAGCCCCCCATTTGAGAATCACAAGATCCCTGGATCACTACACTTTGCAGCAGGCTAGCTTTAGGCCATCCAACCGGTGGGAAAGGAAACCTTTTTTTTTTCAGAAAACGTATAGAATTCTAAGCCTGAAGGCTGTGGGGCATGGAGCAGAGAAAGCCAGTGTTTAACCCTGCCTGTGAGTCTTACAAAAAAACTTTTAAAATTGTTTTTAAAAATGTTTGTAATAAAGTGTATTTACTTTGTGTGCGTTTTACTTTAGGGGTCATCTACAACCACAATGCGTGTGCTTCAAAACTGTGCTGTACATTGCCTGTTCCACATCACATCATTCTGTATTGGAAATAATACAAATATTTTTAAATATTAAGTTTTTGTCCTAGGAAATATATGCATATTTACAACTTTACCTTGTGGCAATGTTATTATTTAGTATATTTAAAATATATAAGAACCTAATTCTAAGAAAAGGAATTCTGCAAAGGAATTAGGCTCTATCAGTTCAAAACCAGTAAATAAATAGATAAAAAAATGAAATAAAAAGTTTTGGTTTACATACATTGCATATTGCTTTATGTGGGATATTTCTTTGCTGTAGATTGTTTAATAAATTGTCTTTTGGAATCTTTTTGATTCTTTCTATATAGAAATAATGTGTTTTTTAAATTTTTTTGAGACTTTGTCAATTTTGCTACAAATATGTTAAATAGCTTGTAATTTAATCTTATATGTAATGTAATATCATCAATTATGAACATCACAATGGTAGCAAAAATTAAACTCTACAAAATAAACATTGAAAATATTTGTCCATACAAGTTAGTGTACCAATTTTTAGTGTATTTGCCATTTAATAGTAAGTTATTGATTACTTACCAGGTAAAGAAGATGGTAAATGAGGGCACCTGATATGCTCAGTCCAGTTTAAAAATATTTATAACTTCCTACATTTTTAAAATATTGAGACAAAAAATAAAGAGCATTAACCAAGTGTCAGACGCAAGTGTAAATCTAGAAGAGAGGTAGACAGGGGGTGGAAACAGACAAGAACAGAGCACACATATCACATAACCAACTTGGAATAGCATATGCTGCATACAAACACAGACACAATGCTAGGTTTTAATAATGTAGAGAAAACTGTGGCTTTTATTCATCCCCAACTGCAATTACATTACATAAAACAAATGCATACCATCATTGTCACCATTTTCTTTCCTCTCTGATAGAAAATCTACAGAATGCAGGCGGAAAAATCAGGTATTTTGGAAATGGTATTTGAAATTCTATTAAATAATCAGCCTCAAGACTAATTAAATGTAATGTTGAAGTAAAAGAAAATAAATGTGTAAATGAGCTATTAAGAGAAAACCGGTCTATAATAAAAGGTATTGTTAGACACAGAATGGCCAAACAACATATAAAATTAGGAAGAACAGAACTGCTAATAAGTTTGACGTTCTAGTTATCAAAATACTAATTCATATGGATGTAAGGATACACTACCTAGAAAAACAACATACAAAAATACAAACTTAGAAAACAATAAATAGCGTGATAAGTTTCTGCAGAAAAAGATCTAGGTATCCACAAAATGTGTCAAGTTAAACTGTACAACACAGCATAATAATGTCTATTGATATATATCTGTAAACAGATGAAAACTGTGTCACCAAGTTTGTTTTTATTATCAAATGTTATTTAACCACCTGGGCGTTACACTGATGTCTAGATTTCTGTACCAAAAGCGGTACACTGTTTTTCATCAAATTTTTTTTTTTTAAATAGTAGACCTGTAACTTACAGAAATATGTCAGAACAGGATTCTAGTAGATGTCATGAATATAAAAAATGTTTGAAACACACAATCATGTAAAAAAAAAAAAAATTACTTTTAATAAAATTAAATAAAAGACACAAAAATCAGCTTAAACAAGAATACATAAATAAATGAAAAATACTGAAAATGCGATAATTCGGTATACTGTATAGTAATATATTTTTCTAAAACACCTCCCTAGTGTGGTAAATTTTAAAACAGAGTCCAAGGTCACATCTATCCAACTATAAATAAAACCACATAAATATATTTTGTATTATTTTGTATTGGATTGGATACAGGACTTTGTATTGAATCCAATACAAAATATTTGAATTTCCCGCTACGACCCCCATCGACGGGCACACGCACGGACATCATCAGGAATCGCCGAGGGACACGTACGCGAAAGCCGGGTGTTCTAATTCTTTCCTAACTTCCATGCAAAAAGTGTTAATTTTTTTGCATGGAAATTTATTTTAGATTGTAGGCTATAATTCACCGAATAACTCAATAATTACTTATAATTCACCGAATTACCGCATAACTCACCGAAATATGTCCAAAATTTTATAAATTTAATAATAACATTTTTTTTATAAAACAAAAAAAAATGTTTAAAAAAAAAATAGTGTATAATGTAATGTACCTGTACAGTAGCTTATATAATTTATATATAATACAATTATATATATATATTATATAAGGATTGTTTTGTATTGGACTCAATACAGCTTTTTTGTATATTCCTAAAGTTATAATCCGATTGTCATACAATGTATGACAATCGGATTGCAATATAACGTTTGTTTAACCACCTGAGAAAAGTTTGGGTTTAACACTTTTTGCAAGTGTTTTTACCCCGACCAAGGTCCGCTTTAACTGCCGGGTTGTTAATTTACATTTTTTAAATTATTTTCATTAGGAATTAAGAACGATTTTTTATGCCGTTAAAATCCCATCTCTTTATGTTGTGCTTTAAACTTTCCAGGCCCCTAGAGTCTGATAAGCATAACATATGGTAGTCCAATCTGATGTTTTGATGGTTAACTTAGTCATACTGTCTAGATATGAGTTGGTGGACAATGTTTATTGAATTCATGGAATTTGTAAGACTAGAAGGTTCCATGCATTATAGCAAATTGTCTTTAAAATAGATTAGAATAATCTTTAAATGTATAGATGCTATTATTAAATCTATGAACTACAAACCCCCAGATCCTTTTCCATTTTTTGACACCCCCAAATGTATTCCACCTAAGATGTATGAAAGCAGTGGGAAACTTTACATTTATTACTATTGAATGTCATTTGCCACTTTGCTGCCCACTCATCCAGTGCAATCATGTCAGCTTGTAAGATTATAAGCATCCTGTATGGACTCTATTTTTTATCAATTATAAATATGTTAAACAGTAATAGTAAAAGACAGAATCCTGGGTACACCAATAATAGCCGTATGAATCATTAATCACTTCTAAATTAGAGATAGATTGAATAGAAAGAATTTTCTAAACCTATAGACCCTTACTTGCATATTAACCTTCTGTGGAGTACTGCATCAGATGCTTTTGCAAAGTACAAGTAAACATTATTAACTGCTAGTTCATTGTCTGTTTACTTCCTCATCAATAGGGAATACATTTGTTTGACAACTTTGGTCTTTCTTCAATCCGCACTGACAATCACCTATAATATTATTTTCCAGCAAAAATTTTCAGTGTGGTTCTTTATCAAACTCTCTAGTTTCTTTCTAACTTTAAAAGTTAAAATTACTGGTCTGTAGTTACTTAATAATGGCTTTCTTCTCTTTTTTAAAGATTGGTACCACATTGGCCTTACTTCAAGTCTCTAAAAATTAGAAATAATGACTTTGAAATAACAGCTTTTAGTGGACAAATGACCTGGTGCTTTATTCCCCTATTATCTATTAACCTTTATCTAAATGCTGCTTCAATTTTAAACCATTGTGGTTCATTTAAGGCTGTGACAATGCTATTCCTAGTTTGGATTTGAGCACCACAATTTTCCTTTGAAAAACTGAGCTAAAAAAAAGTGTTTAGTATTTTTTCCTTTTCTTTATCCCCAGTTACCAACCCCCAGGGTTCCTTTTACATCTTTTATTATAACCCTTATATTTTTCAAATGATGAAGGTAATTCTTCATTTGTATATTTTTGGGTTGTCATTTTATTAACATTAGGTGTGAGCCACATAGGTTTTAACTTTTTAATAAGTGCTGAAGTCTTTTTGACAACTGCAGGATTGCCGTGTCCTGGGAAACAGGTAGGACTCTGGGGGAAGAGGTTATGGTTGGTGGGGTGGGGAAGATGGTTGGCTTGGTTGTAGTGGGATGTCAAGGAATGGGGGTCTTTTGGGTTGGGGTAAGGGCAGCAGGGGTGGGGGTCTGCTCATGGGGGGGTTTCAGCTGTCTTGGAGGGAATCAGGAAGCTGTTGGACAGCATGGGTTAGGCAGGGAGTCTTACAGATAGTCTGCAGTTGGGGCAGGGAGTTCAGGAAAAAGGCTGTGGTTGGAGTTTGGGCATCAAGTGGTGGTGGGATGCAGTGTTGGGCCTTATGCAGGAGGGCTCAGTGGTACCCTGACTCAGGTTGCAGTGGTACCCAGGTGATGCTCTCAGGTTGCAGAGTAACCATAGAAAGTGTATGTCTGTTTTAAAGATCGATTGTGGGTGCATTTGAAGGCTGAGGTGAAGGAACGTCTTTGGAAGGGTGAGTATGCAGAATTTTTGCTGTTGCTCATGGAGCAGTTCAGTTCAGAAGAGGGTGCAGATGGGGATGACAGGTAGGAGCTGGGACAGCAGCAGCATATTCCCTGTACATCCTATTTGGTTGCCAGGATTTGGGATCTTGGCCAGTGTTATTGGTAAGCAGAAGCCAGAACACTGTTCTGCTCTCATTGTGCGCCCCTCTCTCAGGATTACAAGGACATTGGGTTGTGGATGTGTTTGATGACCCTGAGCAGGGTGGAGGGTTTTTTTCCCAGGTGGTAAGCCAATACCCCAGTGCAAGGGGATTGTTAGCTGCATAAAAGGATGGGCTTATGTTGGCTGTTTAATGAAGGGAAATGTAAATTTGGTTGAGAGATTGGCCATCTTTGTTGGGAATATTAAATGTTGTGTGCCAAGTTATGCCCATGGGTAGTATTTTCAGCAGC
Source organism: Pyxicephalus adspersus (assembly GCF_032062135.1). Lineage (NCBI taxonomy): Eukaryota > Metazoa > Chordata > Amphibia > Anura > Pyxicephalidae > Pyxicephalus > Pyxicephalus adspersus. The sequence continues at coordinate 20,644,547 of NC_092863.1, read as the reverse complement.
AGACTGGCAGCAGCAACAGCTAGCGTGATAGTGCATATGCATTATATGACAGCGGAGTTGCAAGTGGATTTGGCGGTGTGGAATACTTTCTTGGAGTGTTTCAATCGCAGGGCATTATGGCAGGAGAGTCCATATGATAATGTGGATTTAGACCTTATTACTGATATGGCAAGTTATGGGGTGTGTTTTGGAGGAAACTGGAGCTGGGGCCCCTGGCCAAAACATTGGAAGGGTGGTGGTTGGTTGCAGAACTTGGTGCTGATGGAATTGTTTCACTTTAGTATTGGCTGTTTATTGTGGGGGAAAATGTTGGCTAATAAAGGAGTTAGGTTTCATTGTGGAAATTGGGGGTGGTGAGGACCAATAATAGATTTTTGGCCTCCTCTAGTCCAGTCATGCAGCTTTTGTGTCATTTGGCTTTGTTGTGTTTGGAATATTCTTGTTTGCAAAGCTTATTCCTAGGTTGACCAATTCGATTGCTGATGATTGCTTGTTTTCAGTGGGACAAGTTCTGCATGCTGTCACCAGAAGTAGAATTATCTTGGATCCCCTGTCCCAAGTTTGTAGAAGATCAGATCAGCAATTGAGTGAAACAACATGGACAGTGTATATTAAGGTATTGCAGGATTGGGGACTTTGTACAAGGAGGTAGGAGGTAGACTTCTGTTCTTCTTTATTGTAGCTATTCATTCTTGCTGCTGCTAACGTTATAGCTGCTGCTAGATTTGAGACATATTCTGCCTAATGTTCTGCACAATGTTGTTAATGAATTCTTTCCTGTGCAAAAATTTTGGAAACAATGTAAGTATATACTTGAAAAAACACAGTGTTTGTGATATATTTTGTTAAGTAGTAGATCATCATCATGTAACTTAATGCATAGAGGTGTAGGTCTAAGCTTATGTGTCAGAAATTTTGAGGGATAGGTAAGCATGTGATACGATTTCTGAATGTGCCACTGGTTAGTATGGTTGTACTAACCTTGTACATCTGGTTTGGTAATTACCATCTTTTTGTTGGTTTCTGCAAGGGATGCATATTAGCATCAGATTGAGTTGATTTGTCAGCTGCAGAGTTTGAACAACCCGCACAGATGATACAAAACATTGGCATGGTACCATTGCATTATATTTAAAAAATATTATTGCAAATCCTTAATAATTGACACTTCCCTGTTCCTACATCAACCTTTACTGCAGTAGTTTTGATGTTCTCAAAACTATCTGACTCCAAGCGCAGCATCTCTGCAGCAACAATGAAGACATCATTAGTATCTGATCTAAAATCTGTGAAAGGAAAAAAAAGGTATGACGCTATAATCGGTTTGACTATTGTACACTCTGTCATCTTTCCTGTGGCACATCATTAGATTCATACAATATGTTACAGAAAGCAAAGTCCTATGGTTTAGCCAAATGTTATAACAACTTGAGATATGACACCTGTAAGAAAAGCAGATTTTTTTTTAACTCCAAATTTCTCAACAGTTCTTTTTGCACCATACCTTTATACTCATAAACATATAGGACACAAAACCATGAAAACACATATTGTTGATATTGTTTTATGAATTTGCATTGAAACACACAATAAAGGCACAATAAACACACAATAAAGGCCATTGTATTACAGAAACTTTATGTTTCTTAGATATGGCTCCACATATATCAGAACCATCATTTCTGAAGTTGATTTCTCATACGCACCCAATAAAATTTCTGCAGCAATTTTGCAACCACTTCATCTAGGGTATCGTCCTTATATCTATACCATAAACTTATCCCTCCTTTTATTTTGCAACTTCCCACATTCTCAAAAGAATTGAATATTAAACATACATTATAAATACCAGGACTTTTCAGGCAAGTGATATTAATATTAATTGCAATTTATTTAAAATGCAAACAATATCTTTACTGCAAGAGGAGAAAAGAAGAGTCTCATTTGAAGTTGGTGTCGCTTGATTCCTCCCATGTGATTAGAATGTTGCTGCATACCTTCCTCTGCTCTTTATCTGCCACTTGGCATGTATGAAGCAGTAGCCTTGATTAGGATCTTGTAAATGGGGATTTAAATCATCCTTAAACTGTGTCAAGTGCGTTTATTAGTAAAAAAACAAAATATTTTGCAAATCTATTAATAATTTGTAAAGTTAAAAATGTAAATATTATTGCTATAGGTATTTAATATATATATGTAATAATTTCTTTATTAATTTGTTTTTTAACAATCCTGATAAAGGAGGAACAAAATCCACAACAGCAAAAAAAAAAAAATATATACTTACCTTCAATCACGCAGGGCAGTCGATCCCTCCGGGGGTGGGTGTCCTGCATCGGGTCCTGCATCGTCCCAGGGATGGCACTCCAGGCACCACCATCTGCTCTTATTCTTGTTCTTCATCCTACGTCACGCGACCTCACTGCTGATCTCACTGCGCATGCTCGGGCTTGCACAGAAGGAGCGCCCAAGAGCCTCCCGGGACCTAGGTATCCCAGGAGGCTTTGCACTGTGTGCAGGAACTACAAAATAAGATGAAATGTGTCACAATGTATATTTATATTATTTTCTTCAAATAACATTACTTCAAAATGTAATTTAGTTACCTCTCTCTGTCAATATTCTGTTAATCAATTAAAAGTCTCTAAAAATCCCCTGAGGAAGCAAGTCGGCGAAACGCGTCAGACTTGGAGACAAATGTATTTTGTATGATCATGTTAACAGGACTAAAAAAACCTAATCTTTCATCTAAGGTTATCTCTGTACTCCAAAAAAACTGCTGTAAATACAGCTATAGTCACTTGTAATTTTCATGACTAAGCTATACCTATTCATGTTTTTCTTGAGATTGGTATTGCTTTGACTCGTACAACATTACACGTACACGTACACGTAAAATAAACATGTACACTACAGCGGCACTACCTGTGATACTGCAACACTATTGGATGAGTAGGTGGCCATTTATACCAATTACATTACTCATACACCCACTGTCATTATCAAGACTCTGATATTTAGGTAACAAAGTTCTTATCTGTGTACTGGAACTTATCATTCCAATACCATAAAGGGACAGAGTGATCACGCACCATGTGACAGCTTGACAACTAATATCATCTTTACTTATCATCTAGTTATAGTAAGTGGTAAACATTTAGTCTTTTTCATTGAATATTTACAAAGAACCATCTTCCTTTTCACTACAGCCTCTATAGCTTAGTGCAATTTTTGGACTTTGCTATGTAGAAAGATACATAAGTCTGCTTGCTAGGACCTGCCTCTCTCTACTAGGAAACACAGAATAGATATATCCACAGAGTGAATATCATCATAACCTTTACCTTCTAAAAGGCTAAGTGTTTATAAGACTTTCAGTTGACCTATGTTAGGGAAATTTTAGACTGGCAGGGTGTGCTGCGGCAATCTCAACTGCCATCCCATCTGCCCTAATTTAAGTAAATTGGAATGGGAAGGAGCAATTTTTTAAAGCAGCTGCAAATGTGGCTGATAATGATTTGTTTCCCAAAAGTGATATGTTGCCTTTGGCCACCCAGTTTTTGATTGAAGATTTGCACTGCGGCTATATCCTATTACTTAAGTTGCAGTTTCCTTTCTCCGGATACTTCAGCAAAGGTTTGAAGGAGTCCTTTGGCAAACTGTACTACAGGAATATTTTCTCATATTTTGCAACCTTTGCTCTATGATTTGACATGGCAGTCATTCTGTCCTATTGCAAAGTTGTCAGTATTTCCCAAACAGCACTGCAGTAAATTCTGTAACATACATCTTTCTTCCTAGAAAAAAGGATGACCCGACATCGATATCTAGTGTATATTCAAGTTATTGCTGTTCATTCTGAACATCTTAAACGTCTCATTTGTTCTTCAGAGTGCCTCTGTATGTACAGGGTTTCTCATTTTATCTTCACACTTTTGCATTCAAACTTCACACTTTTGCAACCAAACGTCACAAAAAAATTTGACCTCCTAATTATCATAAATCAATAAATTTATTATAAAATTTTATACAACACAATATTTTTACCATAAAAATTTTTCTCAAGAAACATTAATAAAAATATTTTTAAAAAAATTGATGATTTGTCAATTATTATGTTTTTTACTTGTAATATTACTTGTACTATATAATTTTAAAATTAAATATCTTTATTTCAGGGATTTATACTACGTTTCAAGATAAAAATATTATTCATCTTTTTATCTTCAAAGTTATGAGCTTTATATTTAGTATTGCACTTACCCTTATGGCCAGAGGATTAGGTAATGTAGAACGTCAAAGAGTGGTAGACAGTTATCTGAATGGAAGTGATGCCTCCCAGATAGCAATGGTTTTGGGTTGTAATTGTACAACCATAACCAAAATTACTAAGACCTATGAATCTTGCTATAGCGTGGAAAAATTACCCAGAGAAGGTCTGAGAAATTTCAAGTTGGATGAAGCTGGGTGAACGAGGGATTAAGCAAGTTAATGTCCGAAGATTGCGGAATAAACCTCAGGGAAATGAATGATCAATTATTTGCAAATCATTAATGATCCTGAAACCAAGGAACAGTCTAAGGAATGGCGCCACAGCGGGTTCCTGCGGCCGAAGAAGTCCCAAACCCAGAAATCGGCCAAAATAGTCATGTCGTCCGTGTTCTGGGACAAAGACGGTTTTCTGTTGGTGGACTACCTACCTCAGGGCTCTAGTATCACCGGACAGTATTATGCTAACCTCCTGGACCAGCTGAAGGAGGCAATTAAGATGAAACGCCGTGGAAAGTTGACCAAAGGGATCCTTTTTTTTGCATAACAATGCTTCTGCACATACGTTCAAAGCTTTGGCTGCCAAATTGAACACCCTGGGTTTCCAATCGGTCCACCATCCCCCCTACTCACCTGACCTGGCCCCTTCGGAAGATTATCTGTTCCCAAAATTTGAAGAAACGTCAAAGATGCTGCTGAGAGCTGGTTTGCGGCCCAATCAAAGGTCTTTTATTTGAACGGTCTAGAAAAGCTGCAACTACCCTGTACCAAGTGCATCAGTCTCGGGGGGGGGATATGTTGAATAAATGTGTTATTTCATAAGTATGGCTCTCTTCTTTCTGGGCAAAGCCAGGAACTTCTCAGCACCCCCTCGTATGTTGAATAGTAGTACGCTTAGATGCTCCTTCAACCATGTTATCCAAAATGTGTCACTTTCTTCATCTACTGTATATATTTTCTCAATTGTGCTCAACATATTAGAAGCATTATCTGTTACAATACATAGAATCTGTTTCTGTCACATTCTTCGGGGCAATAGTAAATTCGGGGGGTGATGCCACCAGCGTTTTCCGGCTGACATCACCCCCGGATTTTACTATTGCTGATCGCATAGCCAGTTAGATGTGATGCACCATGCAGAAAACCTGCATGGTGCATCGCATCTAACTGCAGATACGAGCAGCGGCGTGGCCGGAACCCAGGCGGCTATTAAAAGCAGATTAATCCGCCCCCTGACGGACAGATGCCCCATCATCACAGCAGTATCGTCTGATCGCCGCTGGAGCGCGGGGCACAGGTAAGGGGGGCTTTCAAAGTTGGAAAAAACTTGCAGAAAGAGGTAACCCTGAGTCACACTCGGGGTTACTGCTTTCTGCGAGTTTTTTCCACCCCGAGTTATACTCAGGATTACCGCTAGGGGGGTTGTTATAAGACCCTGGTACCATATAAATGCAGCTCAAATGCCAATCCCACATACTTACACTGCACTCTTCACCTATAGCCATGCTCTGCTTCTTCTTGGGAACCATCCTAGTGCAAAGTTACTCCCAGTACAAAGCATTTAAAGTGTACCTAAACTCAGAATTTTCACTTTACATAAAAGGGTAGAGAACCATTTTGTGTAAGGGAAAAATCCTGTTTTTTTTAGGTGCAACACTCTTTTTTCTCAGACGCCTAGGTGGACGAAAATGAATAGGAGGGCAAAGCCTCCTGGGATACCTATCATCCCGGGTAAATGCCTGCGCATGCCTCAGAAAAGGAGCCTTTTTGCTCAAAGAGAAAAATTTGCAGATCTCACGCATGCATAGTGAGATCGGCAATTTTTTTTATCCTACGTCTCCTGATCTTGCACCCAGGTCAATTGACAAAGGATGAAGAACCCGGAAGAGAAGATGAAGATGGCGGCACTCGGAGCGCCTGCTCCAGGACGGATGCCAAGATAACGGGGGACCCGATGCCAGACACCCCCAGAGTTATCAGACTGCCCTGTGGGATTGAAGGTAACTGTGTTTTTGTTTTGTTTTTTGAGTTTTGAGTATAGTTCCTCTTTAATGCCAACCACAATGTTGTGGTTGAAATGTTTATTTACGGCCCACGAGGAGAAGATTTGTAGGCAAGATCATCAGGGTGTATTCCACGAGCAGACACCCACTTTTTTTCTTGTAGCTTGTACCCTTTCAAATCGGTCAGATTCTGAAGGGAATTCTGGACCCAATGGAAGTTGAAGAAGTCATTTATCTTGTATTCTGGCTCCCTGTGGCTGTGTAGGTGGGTTGGTGGTCGGAGCAGAATCAGACAAAGGCTTCTAAATAGAAAAATAGTTGAGGCCAGACAGAGAGGAGAATATAGATTGAAAACTTACAAATCACATTCTTATGCTCCACCGATAAACAATCAGTACCATATTCACACCACTAAACAATATAGGGAGCTATACGGTAAAGGGTTGTATAACTACCAACATGATCACCAAAAATATACTTTTTCTGGCTAGAAATTCACAGTATGTAAATCTGAAGCTGACTTTTTTACAACCAATAATTTACTTTTAGCTATGAAATTTTTAATATTAAGTCTACTGTAGTATGGTTTATGCTATGGTTCATAGCAGAATTTTATTAAAGAGTAATGTCAGTAATATTAAACCTACACTTTACAATTGTTTTTAGTATGCCAGTCAGTAGGCCATTATTTTGAAAGTGCATTCAATAGTATCTTTGAGAGTTAAACCAGATGTTCAGTTAGCAAAGTATGAACATGTCATAACATTTTTTTTTATAAATGTATTTTTTTTGAACAATTATATAAAAACATATAAAGAAACCATACAGATGTAATTGAGACAGAACAAAACACAACAAATAACAACAAAAATAGAAAAGAATAAACAGTGTAATAACTTATGTAGCAGTATTCAGCAATATATCACATTCACATAAGGTTGTCAAATATACGATACATAAATTGTCGCTAGGACTACAGGTGTAAATCAAGTGTTATTAAAAAAAATTTTAATTTCCCATACAGTATTAAAAGTGAGCCATACTTGATATATTCATAAGAACAAAAGAAAATAGAACAAACAAAGTTGCATCTAACATACTCCACCGTCCAGTTTATATTGCCTAGTGGATACTCTACTTGTGATCAAAGTTAATTGGGAAATCCACATGTGCAAAAGTGAATGTGACACGTTCCCTAGTAATTTACGTAGAAATGTGGTAAGGAAAAGAAAGAGAAAAAGAGGGAAAAAGGAGATCAGATAGTGGATTGGGTGTGTGGTCTAGTGAGACTTAGGTCCCTCCATCTTTCATTGCTCTGTTGTTTACTGGGCTTGTCTGGCTATTTCTGGCATCAAATATAGTGGGATGAGAGATCACGTAGGCCTCCCACGGGGCCCAGATTGTATTAAATTTATCCAGCCGATCATGTAGCCGTGCTGTTAGCTGTTCCATAAGCTGTACAAAATCAATCACGGACAACTGCAGGCTTTTAAGCATTTTATGGGGAACAGGGACCAGAAGGGTAGAGAAAAAATAGAGAATTTTAGGCAGGATGTCCATCTTGATAAGGGTTATGTGGACAAAAAAGGAGATTGGAAGAGATTTCACACTTGTACAGTGTGTGGTAGGTTGGGGTCAAGTGAATCCTGACGTATTTAATTAGAAAAAAGTTTCTGAAAGCGGTAACCCCGAGTCACACTCGGGATAGGTAAACCTATGGGAAGTAATAGTAAATACAGCCTTACCTGATCCACTGGCCTCCCGCATTGTCCGTTGTCACGATCCCTGTCTTCTTTCTTCTTCCTCCGGCATCTTCTGCACACGATGAGTCACCGGGTAGTTCCCGGTGATGTCGGTGCATGTCTACATTGCCAGTGGGGGGGGACAGGAAATTCAAAATCCATTTGTATTGCATTCAATACAAAAAAACTGTATTGTAATTTTTTTAATTTATTTATTTTAATTTTTTTTACATGATTTTGTATTTCAAACCTTAATATACTTATACTATTATATTATACTGTAAAATACATTTTCATGAAAAACAACGTACCGCTTTTAGACATATTAAACCGGTAAGAAATGTACCGCTAGGGAGGTTAAGTCAGTCCTCCAATGGTATGGATACTGTGATTGAAGGTGTTGAACTAGACTATCCAGTAAATTTTTACGGAGGGCCTCTGTTTTGGTCCAGAACTAGGTTTTAAACTGTAGGTTAGGTAAGGGTTATTAAAAGTTAGCAGAACATCGTCAGCATTAGGCCTAATAATGAGGAGCTTGGTTTTAATGGGTACTGCATTGTAGCCAGCAGGGGCCCGATGCATAAAGCAAACAACAGCAGTGAAAACTGGCATCCTTTTCTGGTACAGTTTCAGGTCGTGAAGGACGGGGAGTTGGAGTGAGGAAGCTTGAATTTCTCTGTAGGGTTGGAGTATTAGGCAGTTATAGCATTTAGGAAGCAACCCTGTATCCCTACCCATTGTAGAGTCTCCATCATAAATGGGTAGCTATCCGATTAAATGCTTTTTCAGCATCTAGGCTCCAGATTACCACTCCATTATCCATTTATTAAGTGCATCTATGATATCAATGGTGCGCCTTGTATTATCACCCTTAATAAAGTACAAGTTCGTGCTGTAAGTAAATGTTTAATTGGTTTAATTTTTTACCTACATAATAAGTAATTATCTAATAATGCCATATATATTGTGATACCAATGTAGGATTGGAGGTGGAGGGAATATATATTTGCCCGGGATGCCTCTTTATGTGAGATATATATTTGCCCGGGATGCTCTTTATGTGAGGCATAGTGGCCCAAGATTACCCTCATATGTGAAGTAGCAGGTGGAAAACTCACCTGCGAGGTAATTAAGGAAGCAGCACTAGGGGTGGGGATATAACCCAGAGCCAGGAGCTCAGTGGGGAGCTTAATTTGGAGAGACACAGACAGGGTCTGTGGAGGCTCAGCCTGGCCTAGAGAGACCCAGCTAGGCGGACTGTGTGTGAGCGAGAGAGCTCAGTTTGGGAGGCTCAGAGAGTCTGTATGCCTGGGGACACAGGAAGGTGGACTGTGAGAAGGAACTCAGACCTGAGTATAAGGTTGCTGCAAGTGGTGTTTGGAGCTGATAGGGAGAAGCCCTCCAGCTGATAGACAGGAAAGTCTAATGTTTAGT
>NC_092863.1:20621334-20632267 GCF_032062135.1 Pyxicephalus adspersus | reverse complement strand
TATTTACCAAAGAAACCATTTGGTACAGGCGCATTTTTGCCCGAATAAGTAAAAGATGAACGGTAGACGCAGGGGAAGGCGTGGCGTTGGGCAACCTGCCGCATCTGGCAGTTGGCATACTCCCTAGGAGTCCACCACTGTAGGACAGCAGCAGCATCAAACTGTTGGAGGCAGCAGCACAAGTTGTCAAACAGGTCTGAGATGTGTGTGGAGCACCAGTATGCTGGTAGATGTATTTAGAGGGCGGAATCATACATACAATCATACAGCCACGTCATGTGGAGAGTATTGTGGACTGGGTCTCAGGGGCCTCAAGCGCAGCAGGCTCTTCTTCTGCAGCAGCAGCAGCAACCAGCACAGCCGTGACAGGAGCAAAGACAGTGTGGCTAATGTGCCTGTTCCTAACAATGACTCCCCCTTATTGTTTAGCGAACAGCCTGAGGATCTGTCAGTGCAAATTTTCAGGCAGACTTTGCGACCTTTGGAGGGTGTGGTCAGCACTTGCTGGGCGAGGGTTCTGGATCAGTGGCTGCATTTGCAAAGGTTGGCTTAGATGAAAATGAGGGCTAGCAGCAGTTCCAAAACAGACATAAAGGAAAGGCAGCAGCATCAGCAGCAACAGACTTTGAATGGAATGGGCCGCAAATCTGCATTATGTGAGTCCCAAAGAAGAGACAGAGCCGTGGGCACAAGCAGGGGAACAGTCAGAGACGATGTTACCGCAGGGGAGATGGAGCTGGAGCAGACGAAGGGCACCCAGCAGACGCAGAGGCATGCAAAGAGAAAAAAACAGCAAAATGGTTGCACGCACCTCTCCAGTGTGGTCTTTTTTCACGCTGAAAGACGATGACGGGTGTGTAGCAATCTGCATCTGTGTCACAGGCAGATCCCCAGAGGACAGGCCAGATCACATTTGGGTACAACATCCCTGCTTTTCCACATGCGCAAGAACCACAAACCAAAGTGGGAGCAGTACTTGCGTTCTCTTGAAGGAAGTGCAACCCCGTCATCGTCTCTTCTTCCACTTCCATTGACTCCTTCTCCACCTCCAACTGTCATTGCTACTATGTTTCAGGAGGTTGGTGCCAGCCAGACTTGCAGCGGCGATGAAATGCCAGCTTCTGCCCGCAGGTTTTTGTGGCGTCAAACAGCGTTTGTCGCTGCAACATGGGTACTCGAGTCACCCCTTCTGCTTCCCCTAGCTCCCAGTCCCTTCAGCCCACTCCACCGAAGTTCTGCACAAGACATCAGGCTAAGGACCCAACCAACAAAAGAGTCATTGAACTCAATTCATGTCTAGCCAAACTATTAGCCCTGCAGCTACTGCTGTACAGCATTGTGGACTCGGCTCCCTTCTGTGACCTGACGGCCTGTGTCGAGCGGCTGTGGAATATACCAAGCAGGCATTACTTCTCCTGCACAGCTATACCCAGTTTACATGCACATGTAATGGAAAACTCCATCTGCAGCCATGTCCGCAGATCCCCTACTGCCACCGTGGTGCTTAGCAAGATCCAGCGCCAACAGAAGCTGCCACTGCATAGACTTATTTCAGACACGGTGATTAGATGGAACTCCACCCTGCACATGCTCCAGCGTCTGTGTTACCAAAAGATAGCCATCCGCCATTACTTGGTCAGAATGGTGCATGGAGGCAGCAGGGCCACACAACTGAGCTATTTTACCAATGACTAGTGGCTGCAGATGGAGACGCTGTGCAAGGTACTGACCCCCTTTGAGCAGGCTAGAAACGTTGTGAGTCGGGAGCGGTCAGGCTGGAACAATGTCATACCCATCATCTTTCTGCTTGATAATACCCTGTGTGGCCTGATGGCGCGACGGCGTACGATTTCGGATCGCGAATACGAATGCGATCATCCGATTCTGCTTGATGAATCAGGGGCACTGCCTCTACTGTATCCTCCTGTAGAGGCAGCAGCAGCAGCAGTAGTGGAGGCAGCAGGCCACACACATCCAAAAGTCTAGGCCAAGGCGAAACCTGATGCGGCCACCTCAAACAAGTGAAGTGCAGGGGCATTACCATCAAGAAAGGATGAAGCACATGGTGCACGATTATGTTGGCTCTTTTCTAGCTGGTGGTGGTGGTGTTGACGACAGCAGTTATGGGAAGGATGCCTGTCCTGACAGTAGTGATGGCATTTATTTTTGGGTCAACAGGCTTGAATTCTGCCCGTAGTTGGCACAGTATGCCATCAAGATTCTTTCATGCCCGACATCCAGTGTTCTGTCTGAAAGAACCTTCAGTGTCGCTGGTGGAGTGGCCACTGACAACCGATCACAACTGTTGCCGGAAAATGTCAATCGCCTCACCTTTTTGAAAATAAATGAATGGTGGGTTTCTAACAACTATCATATCCCCACTGCAGATGTCAATGATTGACTGACACAAGGACTCACCGGCCAACCCAGATGCCTACGTGAACCCACACTGCTCCTGTGCTGAGTCTGTGGCTGCCTATCACAAACAGCTGAGCATGCCTCAGTGAGTTTTTTCACTAGTTTTCGCAACGTCCAGGGGTGGCATTTATCGCCAATGTCATGCTTGCCATTGTGCCAGCTATCAATATACTTTACATCTCTCCTGCTTCCGGGAGGCCAATAAACTGCAGATGAAAACCCCCAGTACTGCCTCATGGATAAGTACCATTGCCTTTGCCTAATTTTTCAGCTAAGCATTGAGGGTTAGGATTCATGTCATCCACTTCATGATGCAAACTAGCAATATCGTCTACCTTCCTACCGCTTCCAGCACCACAGACCACAGCAACATTGTTGGCACACAAAACATATTGGTCTGGTCCTTCTATGTTTAATCACAAATTTACACTATTTGTATTACACAATCCTAAGTGGCATTGACAATGCACTACACCTAACTCTAGATGTCAGTTACCAATGCGGTCCCCCCTCCTTTTAAGGGCCCACCGCCTCCTCCTCCTGGGCATGTATTACACACATTTTCGATGCACTACACCCAGCTCTAGATACCAGTTGCATAGAGGATAGACGCAGGGAGAGACTTGTAGTGTGACAGGGACAGTGTAGGAGCCTTCTTAGTTCATTGTTAGCTGCATAGTTCAGTGTTTTATGGGGCATTTTCTTTTACGTGAGCTACTGGCTAATCAATTTTGTTAAGTTTTCAGCAGTCAGCAAATTTAGTGCAAGTTATACTGTGTGTATTACACTTCTAGGTGCTGTTCACTGACTGCACATGCACTGAAGGTACAATTGTGGTTGCTGCTACTTGAAGTGCCATGCATAGCTAGTCAGTTTTGGTAAATTGTCAGCAGTCAGCACATTTAGTGTAATCTATATTGTGTATTAGTGAAGACACTGTTAGTCATCTTTTTTTTCGCACTGTATATTCACTAAAGCTAAATAAAATTATTTGCAGTTCCTATTTACCAAAGAAGACCATTTGGTACAGTTACATTTTTGGTCTACTGTAAAATAAATACAGATATTTCAGTGTTTGATACCTGTTCCTATTTACCAAAGAAGACCATTTGGTACAGTAAAATTTCCGGCGTACTGTAAAATAAATACATTTTTTATTTACTACATTAGCAGTTTATTTGGAAATGGACAAATGTACAGTACTGTACAAATTGCCCAATATTTGAAACAGTTGTATTAAACAAACCAAAGTAGCTATAATTTTTACAATGATACATATTACCAGACTATGCTGAAACCCAAAAATAGAGTAGAGGCACATTGAGTTGTTCTGTACTTCTGTAATTTTCCCCACATGTACTAATAAAAAAAAAACAACAAATAAACTCTAGCCAAGACTTTATGAAGTATTTCAGCAGACATACAACTGTATCTATATTAGAGTAGTGCTCTTCCTTTCAAATGTAATTATTTGTTATAAATCCTACCAGTAAGCTGATACATGAGAGAACCAAATATTATATTGTTCTGTGGTTCTCAAAACAAAGTGTGTGTGTGTGTGTGTGTGCTTAGGGTCTTCTAGCACCAATCTTATTTTAGGAATGACCCATTTAGAGACCATGGCTTTGTTTTCTCTTATTTCACAAGGAATCCATGGCTGGTAACATATTTTTTTAAAGCCTTTTCTCTTCTCTTTCTTTTGGAAGCTCATAGCATAAGTTCTCAGTCACAGCTAAAGCATCTGCTTTTGCTAGGCGAGGAGTATTAAGATAGCTGTCAACTAACAATGTAAAGTCAGCGAGCATGCCATCCAACATAGCTTGACGCAAATCTAGGAGGTGCGATATTTCCAGAGCCAACACTTTCAGCAAAGTAGCAGACAATGGACGGTCGGAACACATATTTGCTCCATCAATGTTTGTTTGATATTCAAGAAATGTACTTGTGCAGACGGCATATTTAAATACAGAGTCAAACATTCCTTCACAGTAGATGTTCGATGATGAAGAAAAACACCAGTCTCCATGGAAAACAAGTACAAATCACCCACCTGTGTATCAAAAACATATTCAAAATTACACCATATTGGTGGTACAAAATATCTCCTAGCCAACGACAGTCGTGAGTGACCTTTACGATGCCTTTGTCTTCAAGTACTACTTGGAGACCATTTTTAAAGACCCCTGGTCCCATGGTGAGGATGTCAAAGAGGTAAACATGATTTCTTGTGCCCACCTGCAGCCAACACAGTTTCCCATAGAGACATATGTTCAGGCCAGAAGCTCCCAAGCTCAAGACCTTTTGGTGCTGGAGATGCAGAATCTTTCTTCTATTGTCTCTCTTTCAACCTCTTGGCCTCTTGAGTCTTCTACTGGTTCCACATTTGGAACATTTTGTCCAAAAAACAGCCTTGCTCCTCGCACAGCTTCACCAGTCTTTAAATCCTTGACTTTAATCAGGAGAACAGTGTGATCTGCATGAACACCAAGTAAAACTCTTTGAAATCTTCCAATAATGGTTGTAAATTTGATAGTCTTCCCAATAATACAGCTCAGAAAACATTTACCAGAAGTGGACTCCATATAGAAATGGTAATGAAATTATTGCAAATAAATGTCAGCCTTCTGCAGCTTCAGCTGTGTGAGTTAGGCGGGATTGCAAACATCGGGGAGCCCCGATACAGATATTTTAGTGTTTTGCATACATGTTCCTATTTGCCAAAAAAGACCGTTTGGTACAGTTACATTTCTGACGATTTACTACACCCATCTCTAGATGCCAGTTATTAATGCGGTCCCCACTCATTCTCAGGGCCCACCGCCTCTTCCTCCTGCTGTTGCTGCCGCCTGTCAGTACTCCATTCAGTAAAATTGTATTACACACTTCTGTGTGGCATTTACGGTGCACTAGATCAAGCTCTAGATGCCACTTACCAACGCAGTACATGCTCCATCTCAGGGCCAACTGCCTCCTCCTGCTGCTGCTGCCACCTGTCACTGTACTCTATTCACTAAAATTGCATTACACACTTCTGGGTGGCATTGTCGATGCACTACACCCAGCTCTCCATGACACTTACCAATGCGGTCTCCCTGGCGATAGCTGACCAGAGGCCATACACTGCTACTGCTCTCTATGACCCACACTCCGTCTCTGGTCCTTCATCCTTTTGTCATCGCGCTACTAACACATGTCATCCAGGTCATGATGCCAGCTAGCGATTATTATTATTAGTATTAAACAGGATTTATATAGCGTTAACAAATTATGCAGCGCTGTACAATAGAAATAGGGGTGCGTATAGGGGTAAATAGGGGTAAATAGGGGTGCGTACAATAAATAGCAATGCGGTCTCCTGCTATTTTGATGGCAGAGACTGCTGCTAGTGGGTTGAGTTCACACATAGCGCCACCCTTTCTCAATGTCCTAATGTTTGTGCTGCCTTCTGAACGCTGTCCATCATGAAAAAAATTCTATTTGCCTGCTGTCACTTTGCCTGCCATTTTCTGGAAAACCACAAGGTCATTTTTGAACTTTTGTATTTTTCCTTGTTGCCATTGTTCTCCTAAACATACCTAGCAACTTTGGTGGTTCTAACATGTATAGGTTCTTTGCTATTAATGTTTAAAGTCAGCCAATTGACTCTAAAGTAATTTGCGAAATCGGTTCGTTGAAATTTTGCTGACCCACCGGAAGTTCGAGGTAATTTTTGCGAGACTGACGGCCTTCTCGTTCATCCCTCTTCACGGATACGCATGTGGAGGCTGGGGACATGCCTGGTTTGGGAATTATATACCGTAGCGTACAGGTCTACGTAGTGTAATAGTCATGAAATATTTGAGCAATGACCTCTGGTTCATATTGGATTCTGCCTGTATATTCATGTACGGACGATGGGGCCAATTTAGAGAGCTGTTCCCGAACCTGCTGCGCAAGCAAGTTATATGACTTGTTTCCTTTATCTTAGTATTTTTGTCTGGGGAACAAAAGGGATCGATTGTTTTCGCAAGGACATGTTCCAGAAAGGTGAGTTGGGATGAATTGGGAGCATAAATGTTACATAGCACCACCTCTTTTGTCCCTAGTCAGCCTTGAAGGATAATGAAGCAGCCTTTTGGGTCTAAGATAGATTTAGTAAGCGTCAAGGAAGTGTGAGCATGGACGAGTATGGCAATGCCCCCTGATGTTTTTGAACTTGCCAGGGCCATAAACGTTGGTGGGTAATGGCAATTAGCAAAGAGAAAGGTACTGTTCTGATTAAGATTAGTCTCATGCAGAAAAGAGGTATCTGCTTGCTGTCTCTTCAATTCCTGTAAGAGAAGCTTGTATTTGGCATAGGAATTAAGACCTTTACATTGGTTGAACAATATCTGAGCTTATTCAAAGCCATTTTAAAAAGAAAAAACCCTGAACTAGGAGTATACATTGAGAAAGCCTGCATTTTTCAACCTCCCCCATGAGCCCCCCAAACCTTTTATTTAACCAGCCAGACCCGATCTATAGAAAAAAAAGAGAAAAGACAATAGATAACTAACAAAAGAGAAAATAAATAGCTTGAAATATGTTAATACCCAAGAGTACTTGGACTGGAGCCTCAGCTCTGCCCATGGATCTGCCAGAAAAAAAAATGAATCTGGTGACCAATATAACTGCTGGGCAAGGAAGAGGGACCCTTGGGGGCTAGGTCTAGATCTTCACATTGTACCAGGTCTTCTTTTTGGGTTGTAAACAATCAAATAAAAAACATATGGGACGAATACTTTAGATTTATTGCATAAAAGAACTTGGGAAATGGAAAAAAACTAATTTTAGAAAAATGAACTGACTGGTAAACCCCCTAAGGGGCAGTAGTAGGATTCCTAACTGACCGGTCAGCCTGCTTTCTTCCCATTAGATGTGTCCTGACACACCCCGTAGGGTGGAGAAAAGGGGGTTGGGGGAAATGATATCCAATTATACGAGCAAGGCATAAAATTAAAAAACCATAAGGCACTAAGAAAACCAATTCCCCACCCACTGGCGAATATTTTAACCCAATTTGTGAAACTTGTGGTGTAATGCTTGCCTTATTGAATACAAACAATAAAAATACAAGCATGGTGTAATACCAGTATCCATGAGGAACCAGTCTAGACAAAACCGGTCCATCCATCGAATATCAGGAATCTGAAATAACTATGGCATCAGCCTTCTGGGGAGACTGAAGACACTTTTGAACATTGTAAAAAATAGTTTAGGGACCGAAAGCTGGGTTGTAACGTAAAAGTAGCAAAAAGTCTCTACAAAGCCTCACGTCTATGTCCCTTATTCTCCAGAGAGGATTTCGGGGACTCACAACATTGTCGTCATTTCTGAGGGCCAACCACCTTCCACTGTAGGTTAGAGGTTGTAAAGGTCAGTAAAGGATCCCATTTGGAAATGGCCGGCTGCTGGATCTTTGAAATAGAGCAGAAGTGGGTTGTGTCCTCCAGGGGTGTCTTCCTTAAATGGTAAGTCGTGCACTCTACAAATGACATCCTATGGTCTAGAAGGGCAGGGTGGCCATGGGCCCTATGGACCAATTCAGTTTAATTGCCTTATAGGTTGAGCACCCTAGAATATTGTTAAAGATAGCTTGTGTGACAGCTCGTAAATCAAAAGATTGGGTAGCTTCAGGCAGACCTCTTTTTCTAAGGTTGTTGCGTCGCCCCCTGTTGTCCAATTCCTCCAGATGAATCTGCAGGTCTCTCATAGCCACGGCTTTGGAGGTGACCTGCTCTTGCAACTGGGTTACCTGGACTTTGATGGACTGTAAATCGTCATTAAACGTGTCAACCTTATCCTCAAGGTTACGTAAATCTGGTGTCCCTCCGCCTATCTGATTTAGAGGACACATGTAAATTGCCCTGGGTCACCTGTCAAAAAGCTTATTGTTCCCCTAGGAGGTAAGGGAGTATGCTGCCTGGGCCAGGGGGCCCCTGATGACTCTTCAAGTCTGTAGATTGCTATGCAGCAGTTTGGGCTCCCTGGTGGCAATCTTCCAACTGGTTCTGTGGTGTAGGCTCAGTAGTCTCCTCCAACCTCTCCTCCATACCCTTCCTAGTGGACCACAGAAGTAGTAGAGGCTGTGGTATGAGGCTGCTGCTTGAGATGGATGGGGGGGGACTCCCAGTTTGCTGTGGTGGGTGAAGTTGTGCCGCTTAGGATATGTGGGGTCTGAAGGAATTCCACATCAGCTGGCTAGGATACCCTCGGAGCAGGTGTTGCCTGGAACTGCTGTGAGCAGGAGAGAGAGATGTCATTCTGCTCCAAATGCAGGGTGTCCGCGCCGGCCTTGATCTGCTGTATGAGAGTGTGGAGATGGGTCGCCATCTTGGATTGCCGTGAGAGATCTGGAAACGCTGGGGGGAGGTAACGTTGTAGCAATGTAGGTCCTCTAGTCACTGCTGCTCCTGGCCCCCTTGTCTTCATTTGTTTCCCCATTTTATGGCTGAAATCGCCCGTAAAAAAGTTTAGAAGACACAAGGCAAGACAGAGCCAATCTGCCCAGCTTAATGTATATCACAGTGCTGTACTTCAGCAGCTTGAGGAAGGATAAACTTTAGACAATGTTAACAACTTGGCAATAGCTGTCCTAACCATTAAAAGCTAATTAACACAGGAAAGGCGAAACAGTCAGCAGGCAAGACACTGCCAACTTGTCTAGCCCAAGTGAACCACATTGGTGTAGTTTGGCCACAATAATAAGCCACACCAAACATGTTGACTTGAAGGGATGAGCTAGAAGCCTTCTGACAGTCTTGCAAAAATTTCCTCGAACTTCCGATGGGTCCGCAAAATTTTGGGGAACCGATTTCGCTAAACCTGATAAAGTCAAGGGGCTGACTTTAAACATTAATAGCAAAGACCATATAAATGTTAGAACCATCAAATTTGCTAGGTATGTGTAGAAGAACAGTGGCAACAAGGGACAAATACAAAAAATCCATAAAACCCTGTCGTTTTTCAGAAAATGGCAGGTAAAATGACAGCAGGCAAACAGTTTTTTTGCGTGATGGATAGTGTACAGAACACAGCTTAAACATTAAGACACTGAGTGGGCACTACGTGTGAACTAGCAGCAGTCTCTGCCGTCAAAAAAGCAGGAGACTGCATTGCTACCTGGCATCATGACCTGGATGACATGTGTTAGGAATACCACCCATAAAGCTGTGGAGAAGTAGCGCTGTGACATTAGGCAGGATGGAGGACCAGAGATGGAGCGTGGGCCAGCGAGAGCAGTAGCAGTGTGTGGCCTCTGGTCAGCTATCGCCAGGGAGACTGCATTGGTAAGTGTCATGAAGAGGTGGGTTTAGTGCATCATCAATGCACCCCAGGAGTGTGTAATACAGTTTTAGTGAATGGAGTACTGACAGGCAGTAGCAGCAACAGCAGCAGGAGGAGGCAGTGGGCCCTGAGAAGGAGCAGGAACCACATTGGTAACTGGCATCTAGAGCTGGGTTTAGTGCATCGTCAATGCCACTCAGAAGTGTGTAATACAATTTTAGTGAATGGAGTACTGCCAGGTGGCAGCAGCAAAGGCAGCAGCAGGAGGAGGCATTGGTCCCTGTGACGGAGCGGGGACCGCATTGGTAACTGGCATCTAGAACTGGGTCCAGTGCATCGTCAATGCCACACAGAAGTGTGTAATACAATTTTATTTATTGGACTACTGACAGGCAGCAGCATCAGCAGGAGGAGACGGTGGGCCCTGAGATGGAGAGTGGACCCCATTGATAACTGGCATCTACAGCTGGGTGTAGTGCATCGTCAATGCCACAGAAGTGTGTAACACAATTTTAGTGAATCAAGTACTAACAGACGGCAGCAGCAGGAGGAGCTCAGTGTGGTGCATCATCAATGCCACCCCGAAGAGTGTATTACAATTTTGGTGAATAAAGTACTAACAGGTGGCAGCAGCAGAAGGAGGCGGTGGGCCCTGAGACGCGGACCGCATTGGTAACTGCCAGCCAGGGCTGGGTCTAGTGCATCGCCACTGCCACCCAGAAGTGTGTAATACAATTTTAGTAAATGGAGTACTAACAGACCGAAGCAGCAGCAGCAGGAGGAGGGGGTGGGATCCGAGAAGGAGAGTGGACCGCATTGTTACCTCGCATCTAGAGCTGGGTGTCGTACATCGTCAATGCTAACCAGAAGTGTATAATACAATTTAAGTAAATAGAGTACTGACAGGCGGCAGCAACAACAGCAGGAGGAGGTGGTGGGCCCTGAGAAGGAGCGGGGACCGCATTGGTAACTGGCATCTAAAGCTGGGTCTAGTGCATGGATAATGCCACCCACCCAGAAGTGTGTAATACAATTTAAGTGAATAGAGTACTGACAGGCAGCAGCAACAGCAGCAGGAGGAGGTGGTGGGCTCTTAGAAGGAGCGGGGACCACATTGGTAACTGAAATCTAGAGCTGGGTGTAGTTCATCGACAATGCCACCCACCCAGAATTGTGTAATACAATTTTGGTGAATAAAGTACTAACAGGC
>NC_092863.1:20618038-20620531 GCF_032062135.1 Pyxicephalus adspersus | reverse complement strand
CACTGAGTGGGCACTACGTGTGAACTAGCAGCAGTCTCTGCCGTCAAAAAAGCAGGAGACTGCATTGCTACCTGGCATCATGACCTGGATGACATGTGTTAGGAATACCACCCATAAAGCTGTGGAGAAGTAGCGCTGTGACATTAGGCAGGATGGAGGACCAGAGATGGAGCGTGGGCCAGCGAGAGCAGTAGCAGTGTGTGGCCTCTGGTCAGCTATCGCCAGGGAGACTGCATTGGTAAGTGTCATGAAGAGGTGGGTTTAGTGCATCATCAATGCACCCCAGGAGTGTGTAATACAGTTTTAGTGAATGGAGTACTGACAGGCAGTAGCAGCAACAGCAGCAGGAGGAGGCAGTGGGCCCTGAGAAGGAGCAGGAACCACATTGGTAACTGGCATCTAGAGCTGGGTTTAGTGCATCGTCAATGCCACTCAGAAGTGTGTAATACAATTTTAGTGAATGGAGTACTGCCAGGTGGCAGCAGCAAAGGCAGCAGCAGGAGGAGGCATTGGTCCCTGTGACGGAGCGGGGACCGCATTGGTAACTGGCATCTAGAACTGGGTCCAGTGCATCGTCAATGCCACACAGAAGTGTGTAATACAATTTTATTTATTGGACTACTGACAGGCAGCAGCATCAGCAGGAGGAGACGGTGGGCCCTGAGATGGAGAGTGGACCACATTGATAACTGGCATCTACAGCTGGGTGTAGTGCATCGTCAATGCCACAGAAGTGTGTAACACAATTTTAGTGAATCAAGTACTAACAGACGGCAGCAGCAGGAGGAGCTCAGTGTGGTGCATCATCAATGCCACCCCGAAGAGTGTATTACAATTTTGGTGAATAAAGTACTAACAGGTGGCAGCAGCAGAAGGAGGCGGTGGGCCCTGAGACGCGGACCGCATTGGTAACTGCCAGCCAGGGCTGGGTCTAGTGCATCGCCACTGCCACCCAGAAGTGTGTAATACAATTTTAGTAAATGGAGTACTAACAGACCGAAGCAGCAGCAGCAGGAGGAGGGGGTGGGATCCGAGAAGGAGAGTGGACCGCATTGTTACCTCGCATCTAGAGCTGGGTGTCGTACATCGTCAATGCTAACCAGAAGTGTATAATACAATTTAAGTAAATAGAGTACTGACAGGCGGCAGCAACAACAGCAGGAGGAGGTGGTGGGCCCTGAGAAGGAGCGGGGACCGCATTGGTAACTGGCATCTAAAGCTGGGTCTAGTGCATGGATAATGCCACCCACCCAGAAGTGTGTAATACAATTTAAGTGAATAGAGTACTGACAGGCAGCAGCAACAGCAGCAGGAGGAGGTGGTGGGCCCTTAGAAGGAGCGGGGACCGCATTGGTAACTGGCATGTAGTGCTGGGTGTAGTGCATCGTCAATGCCACCCCGAAGTGTGTAATACAATTTAAGTGAATAGTGTACTGGCAGGCAGCAGGAGGCGATGAAATCTGAGAAGGAGCAGGGACCGCATTGGTAACTGAAATCTAGAGCTGGGTGTAGTTCATCGACAATGCCACCCACCCAGAATTGTGTAATACAATTTTGGTGAATAAAGTACTAACAGGTGGCAGCAGCAGCAACAGCAGAAGGAGACCGTGGGCCCTGAGACAGAGCGTTGACTGCATTGGTAACTGGCAGCTAGAGCTGTGTCTAGTGCATCGTCAATGCCACCCAGAAGTGTGTAATACATTTCTAGTGAATAAAGTACTAAAAGGCGGCAGCAGCAGCAGGAGAAGGCGCTGGGTCCTGAGAAGGAGCGTGGACCGCATTGGTAACTGACAACTAGAGTTGGGTGTAATGCATTGACAATGCCACCCACCCAGAAGTGTGTAATACAATTGAATGGAGTACTGTAATACAAATATCTGAAATTTGTGATTAAACATAGACCACGGTGAGACCAGGATGTTTTGTGCACCAGCACTGTTGCTGTGGTCTGTGGTGCCAGAAGCGGTAGGAAGGTAGACGATATTGCTAGTTTGCATCATGAAGTCGATGACATGATTGCCAACCCTCAATCTTACAATACTTAGCTGAAAAATTTGGCAAAGCAATGGTACCTATCACTGTGGCAGTTCTGGGGGTTTTCATCTGCAGTTTGTTGGCCTCCTGTAAGCAGCAGAAATGTAAAGTATATTGCTAGCTGGCACAATGGCAAGCATGACACTGCCGATGAATGCCACCGCAACAATTTTTTCGATAACTTCATCAGTCAAAAACAACTTCAGGTATGGCAGGGGGTCGTCGCATTCAGCCTCAATTTTCATCCCAGGTGCGCCGGTAAACGGAAATCTTGGCGGTGCTGCCTGGTCCGCATCAAGGTCAATAGGACACCATGTGCGCACATGTTCAGAATCGTCGCTCAGTTCACTTTCGCTGTCCGATGACAAATTCATCACTATCGCTCGATTCCACAAGGGACTTCAAATCGCTATCGCTGCTTTCAAATTCCTCCAAAACAGCGCTTGCGCCGGCGAGATG
>NC_092863.1:20603683-20616769 GCF_032062135.1 Pyxicephalus adspersus | reverse complement strand
ATTGTTCTACATGAATATGGTAAGTGTTTTTTTCATTAAAAAAAAGTATATAAGACCTACCCTGAAAATAAGACCTAGTGTGTTTTTGGAAGCCCAAAAAAATATAAGACAGTGTCTTATTTTCAGGGAAACACGGTAACTGCAGATGCGTGCAGCGGGGGTGGTGGGTACCCGGGTGGTATTTAAAAGCAGATTACTCCTTAATCTGCTTTTAAATTTCCTGCCCGGCCACGCCCCCCAACGGAGAAGCGCCCCGCCATCACAGCGGGATTGTGCGATCGCCGCTGGAGCGCAGGGCTAAGGTAAGAGGGACCCCCAAAGTTACCCCGAGTGTGACTCGGGGTTACCGCTAGGGGGGTTAATTTTCAAAAAGGTGAGGTGATTGACATTTTCTGGCTACAGTCGTAATCAGTTGTCTGTGACTACTCCGCCAGTGGCACTGAAGGTTCTTTCGGACAGAACACTGGATGCCGGGAACGAAAGAAGCTTGATGGCATACTGTGCCAACTGTGGGCAGATTTCAAGCCTGTTGACCCAAAAATTACGTCACTACTGTCAGGACAGGCATCCTCCCCATAACTGCTGTTGTCAATACCACCATCACCACCAGCCAGAAAAGAGCCAAGATAATCGCGCACCATGCGCTTCATCCGTTCTCAATGATTATGCCCCTGCACTTCACTTGTTTTAGGTGGCTGCATCAGGTTTTGCCAGGCATCCAGAAAATCCCCCCTGCCTTGGCCTAGACTTTTCGATGTGTGCAGCCTGCTGCCACTACTGCTGCTGCTGCCACTACAGGAGGATACAGTGGAGGCAGTGTCAGCCTGATCCACCTGTGTGAAATGTGTGGGAACTCCTCACACAGTCGATTGCATGGTAGTCTGCTCAGGCAGGCCACCTTTTCTTTCTCTTGTGCCAGGTTGGGTAGAAACTGTGACATTTTAGCTTTGTAGTGGTGATACAGAAGGGTGGCCAGCCAGTACGTTTTTTGATACTGCAAATGCAGGGGTCCCTCCGTAGGCATCGCAACATGTGGACTCACATATGAAAGAGGGGTTCCCTGGGCTCATCCTCCTCCTCTCCCTCACTAGGCGCCAAAACATCTTCCTCCTCATCACCCACCTCCTTCTCTTCAAGCTACAGCAGTTCTTGTTGTTCAATCGCACAAAGCCTGGGGTGTGACAGCACAAATGCGTTTTGGACAGGTCTTGTCCAGCAGCCCCAACATGGTCTCCCGCATCATCATCATCATATTCATCTTCCTCCTTCTCCTCTTGGAACTCCTGATGCTGGCCAGTGTTCCTTCCTGCTCCTCCTGATGCTGGCTGTGCGCTATGGAGTGTAATGTCACCCTCATCCTCCTCTCCGCTTTCTTCCCCTCCTCTCCCATCACCACTTTCCATCTGGCCTCACAGGGTATTATCAAGCAGAAAGATGATGGGTATGAAGTTGTTCCAGTCTGATCGCTCCCGACTCACAACGTTTGTGGCCTGCTCAAAAGGGGGCCAGTACCTTGCACAGTGTCTACATATGCAACCACTGGTCACTGGTAAAATAGCTCAGTTGTGTGGCTGTACCAAGGGCCCTTCTGCCTCCATGCACCACACTGACCAAGTAATGGCGGATGGCTATCTTTTGCTCATGCTCACAGACACTGGAGCATGTGCGGGGTGGAGTTCCATCTATACAATGAGTCTATGCGGTGGTAGCCTCTGTTGGCGCTGGATCTTACTAAGCGCAGCAGCTGCAGAAGGGGATCGGCTTTTTGCCGATTTTTTTCCCCCAAGGACACCAGTTTCAGCACTGCCTGACAACGCGTGTGCTTGAGGGAGCCATAGTGGCGTGCCCGCTTAACCACAATGCCCTCCACTGCCGGCCTTTTAGGAGGAGCAGGAGGAGGAAAAGAGCAGGGTTGACGGTAGAAGGAATGCAGGAGGGGGAGGGAGAGGACTGGGGTGGCCCATGCTTTCCCACCACACCCCTCGCCAGGGGTACCAGGTGCTGTAATTCCTTTTGCAGACTAGCGCCGACTGAGCTACTGAGGTCAGGTAGCTTCCCACACTGTGCCTGGTTGTCCAGCTGTCCATGGTGACATGGATTTGGCTAGACACTGACAATGCCAATGCCCGGGACGGGTTTTCCATTACATGTGCATGTAAACTGGGTACAGCTGTGCGGGAGAAGTAATGCCTGCTTGGTATATTCCACCACCCCTCAGCACAGGCCATCAGGTCACGGAAGGGAGCCGAGTCCATATTGCTGTACGGCAGTAGCTGCAAGGCCAATAGTTTGGGTAGACGTCAATTGAGTTCAAATACTCTTTTGTTGGTTGGGTGGTTTTTCTAAAATGGCCCACTTTGTACCTCTCCCAGCCCTACCATCTGCTGCAGCATTGGTGCCAATCTTCATCTGGGAAATTTTCCAAATTCACGGTATGCCCACTAATATTGTGTCAGACCGCAGAGTGCAGTTTACTTCCGGCTTCTGGAAAGGCTTCTGCAGATCCCTGGATATCTGCAAAATTCCCTTCAGCCTACCACCCTCAGACTAATGGGCAGAAGAAGAGTCAATCAGTCCATGGAGCAATATCTTCGAACCCTTGTATCTGCTCACCATGATGACTGGGTGACTCTGCTACCTTGGGCAGAGTTTGTTCACAATAATCATGTTTGCACCAGCACTAAGGAGTCTCCATTTTTTATTGTCTACAGCAAACATCCACTCATTCTGTCTCCTATACTCTGTTCCACTGAAGTACCCGCTCTCCACTTCAACCGTATTTGGGCCTCAACATCAGAAAACCTAGAGCAGTCAGCTGCCCGTTACAAGACGTTTCTTGTAACGAGCAAGCCTTCTCTAAAGTTTGCTCCGCGTTTTATCGGACCTTATGTCATCTCAGCCAAGGTTAACCCAGTTACGCCTTCCTCCGCATCTCAAGCTGCCCAATGCTTTCCATGTGTCCCTGCTTAAGCCGTTAGTCCTGAACCTGTTTTCTTTTTCCTCTCCACTGGTTACTCCTGCAACCGATTCTGCTCGGGAATATGAAGTCCATCAAATTTTGGATTCCAAAATTTCTCATATGAAGCTCAAATATCTCATAAACTGGAAAGGTTTTGGTCCTGAGGAGAGATCGTGGGTTCCAGCTACAGATGTGTCTGCACCTCTTCTTGTCAAGAGGTTTTATCTCCGTTTTCCCCTTAAACCCAGACCCCGGCAGGTGGGGAGGCCCTGTAAAAGGAGGGTAATGTCACACTTACCTGTTCCTCATGGAAGCACAGGCATCTCTCCCCTGCTCATGCGGTCAGTTCTGATGCTGGGCGTGCCTCTGTTTCCAAGCTTTATCAACTCTGTCCATGCCACTGGCCAATCAGAAAATAGCCTTTTACCAGCCCTGGCTATTTAGCTAGCTAACATACTCCATTTTGTGTTCGTGCAACAAGTCGTGTCTCCTTTGTGTCTCCATTGTGCCGAGCTTTTAGTTCTGTGAACTAGTTCCTGTACACCTGCTGCTTAATCCAATGTTTCCTGTGTCTAGCTGCTGTGATAACCCCTCGTTGTCCAGTCTGTTGGTTCCCAGCCAACTTCCCTGTGCTGTTCCTGTGTTCCTGTCTGCCTGTGGATATCCCTGCTTCTCCTGTGCCTCCTGCTGTTTCCAGTGTCTCCAGTGTTCCCAGTGCCCACAGTGGCCCCTGTGTCATTGCTGTCTGTCTCCTGGATCCCCGGCTATTGACAGCATGTGACCTGACCTCTCTTGCTTGCTGCCTGTCTTGACACAGGCTTTCCTTGACTATCCTCCTGCCTGGTGATTTGGTACCGTGCATGCCCACCTTGGTGTGCCCAAGGACCGCAACCTGGCCGTAATCAGCAGTGCAACATCCTCACCATCAGAGGCACAGGAGAAAATCTGGTTACAGCTTAGACTCAGCACCTTGGCCCTTCTCAGGGCTAACACCACCTCCATACGCCCCCTAGTGGTCTTGTCTCCCCGTGCGTGACACTGGTGCTCCCCACACTTCTCAGACCTGTTTGAAAACTTGTACCGCTGCCTCAAACAGTTTGCTGCTGCTGCTGTCCTACAGTGGCAAACTCCCGGGGAGTATGCCCCCTGGCAGATGTGACAGGTCACCCAAAGCCACGCCTTCCCTGGGTATACCTCTCATCTTTTACTTATTTGGGCAAAAATGTACCTGTACCAAACAGTTTTTTTGGGAAATAGGAACGGGTATCAAACACGGAAATATCTGTATTTATTTTAACCCACTTTAGCGTTCTAATTCTGTCAGTTTTTTGCAAAAAGTGATCTTATTTTTTTTTGCAAAGAAATTTTTGTTTATATTGTGGGCCTGTAATTCTTAGGATTAACTCCCGGGTATAATAATTATATTTATTTATTATATTATAATCATAAATTCTAGTTTAATACATAATTATATATCATAATTATAAAAAAAAAATAAGATATTAGACCACAACAGTGTAATTTATCAAAAAAAAAATATTTTATCAAAAATTTCTCACTGAAACTTTCCAAACAAGGGTGCAATATTATTGATAAATAAAATATAAGTTAAATGCAGATTTTAGAAAAAAAATATTTTAATTTTTAGTAGACATCCCGGGTGTGGTAGATTTTGAAGCAGGGTGCTGCACAAAGTCCAACATCACAGTCAGGACAGTAGAACCTGGTTTCTTTGCGTTTCTTTCTTCCTCTGTCATGGGTCTTTAAACAGCAAACCACACACATCCTTGTAGGTGCTGCATTCTTCTGGGTTGGTGGGATGTATTCAGTGAAGTGATGACCGGTCAGGCGTTCTGGGTTGACAACGGTGGAAGCACGACGTCCAGGTCTATTCATAGCCACTGATGGTGTTTGGTGGTTCTTGACTATAGAATTGTAAACTTTCAAAATGAAGTATGAATGATTCACAGGCCTCTGACTATTTTTTTACAGAACGTAGGCATTCCATGGGCACTGCTGAACTAGATGTCTGAAAATCTTTTTGTAGTACTTCCTTTGCCGTTTCCTCATCGCTGGGTAGAATGTCATGGCTTGGTCAGCTCTGTCGACACCTCCCATGGTGTTGTTGTAGTCAATCACCACCTGTGGCTTCATCACTTCTTTCCCACGTTTTGTGTGTACGAGAACGGTGGAGGCATCATGGACAGTACTCATCAGGCACACATCCTTCTTGCCACGCCATCTCAAGGCCATCATGTTGCCTTTCTGCCAGGCAACAATTTCTCCGTCTTCAGCTTCCTTTTGCAAACAATGATGGCAGGTTGCGCTGGTTAGCCCTAACTGTTCCATAAGCATCGGTTCTGTGTTGCAGAAGGAACTCATAAAGCTCAGGAGGTGTAGAAATTGTCAGTTGTGACACAATAGCCCTGACCCAGCAATGGCTCAATGAGGGGTAGTACTGAAGATGTTGCCAATCCATAATGGCTGTATCTGGGGTTGAACTGTGTCCCTACAGTACTGTATTCCAGATGTAGCCAGATGAGGATTCGCACAGCAAATAGGTCTTCGTGCCCTCTTTGACGCAATGTACTGCACCCAGCTGAGCATCCCCTTGTAAGCCATTAGACTTTCGTCAATGCTGACATCTCTTTCTGGCACATAGGTTTGCTGGAAATATTGTAGAATCATCTGAGACACTTCTCAAATTTTCTTGAGTTTTGGTGCAGGATGGGTAGTCTCATCTAATTCTTCATTGTTTGCGAAGTGCAGGTACTTCATGATGAGGGAAAAGCGGTATTCTGGCATGATTGTGCCAAAGAATGGAGTGGCAAGTATTTTGTTTTTGGACCAGTACCACTTCTGCACAGGTTTGCCCACAACTCCCTGCAGGATCACCAAGCCCAAAAACAGCCAAATGTCTTCCTTGGTCACAGGTTCCCACTTTCTGCTTCTTGCAAACCTCAGGTGTGGAGCACCTTGTTGTTGTCCAGCGTACCTGCATAAAACAAAATAAAAAATGTATTTTAGGATATGGCCTTTTATAGTGTGAAGGTTGCAAGTAATATGTTAGCAAACACAGAGCAGCATAAATGTTTGCATAAAAAAAAATTAAAAAGTTAGCAAACACAAAGCAGCATACATGCTTACATAAAAAAAAATAAAAACTTGGCAAAAAATTTCAAAAAGTTAGCACAAAGCATTATACATATTGGTCTTAAAAAAAATGTAAAAAGTTAGCAAACACAAAGCAGCACATGTTTGCATAAAAAAAAATTTCCAAAAGTTAGAAAACACAAGAGCGGCTTACCTGTTTGTCTCTGCAACATTTTTTTCAATAACTTCATTGGTCAAAGAAAAACTTCAGGTATGCCAGGGGGTCGTCGCATTCAGCCTCAATTTTCATCCCAGGTGAATGGAAATCTTGGTGGTGCTGTCTAGTCCACATCAAGGTTAGAAGGACACCATGTGCGCACAGCACTGACTTTGGGTTCAGAATCGTCGCTTAGTTCACTTTTGCTGTCCGATGACAAATTTCCTGGTGAATCACTATCGCTTGATTTAACAAGGGACTCCAAAGCTATTGCTGCTTTCAAATTCCTCCAAAACACCGCTTGCGCTGGAGAGATGCCTTTTGGATGCCATGTGGTCTCCAGCAATCAGGAACAATGAAGGTCAAAGACAAAGTGATGAAATGATACATTCAGGAAGTGATTTATAGGCCATCAAACGGTCAGATCAAGGTCTGGGCTAATAGTGGGAAAAATGTAAATCAGGGCACTGGGCAATGATGCTTGGTGCACTACAATATGTTTATACTTTTATTCTATGTTTTGCTGTGTTTTTTACTGTAGAAAATTTTTTTAAAGCAGATTACGTAGTAATCTGCTTTTAAATTTCCCACCCCCAGAATCCATAGCATCACCCGGAAGATGTCACACATCTTGTCGGGTGATGCGGTGGGGATGTCCCGCCCTGCTCACTCCCCTGCTCGCCTCACCCGGAGGCTAATCAGCGAGCAGCTGCAGTAGACTCTGAGGGTGATGCCAGTGGGAAATTGCCGCTGGCATCACCCCCGGAATTTACTATTGGTGATCGCATCTGCAGTTAGATGCGATGCACCATGCAGAAATCCTGCATGGTGCATGGCATCTAACAGCAGATGCGTGAAGCGGGGTGGTGGGGACCCGGGCGGTGTTTAAAAGTAGATTACTCAGTAATCTGCTTTTAAATTTCCCACCCGGCCACGCCCCCCCGACAGAGAGGCGCCCCGGCATCACAGCGGGATTGTCCGATCACCGCTGGAGCGCGGGGCTAAGGTAAGGGGGACCCCCAAAGTTACAACCCCCAAAGTGTGACTACCGCTACAGCTTTTTGCATAGTTTTCCCACCCCGAGTCACACTCGGGATTACTGCTAGGGGGGTTAAAATAGCACAGAAATTTCACTGGACCCAACGGTCTTCTTTGGTAAATAGGAACAGGTATCAAACACTAAAATATCTTTATTTATTTTAAAGTTACACAGAAATTTCACTGTACCAAACAGTCTTCTTTGGTGAACTATTGCAATCACCAATAGTATTTATTTTCCAGTAGCACAGAAATGTCACTGTACCAGTCTTCTTTGGTAAATAGGAACAGGTATCAAACACTAAAATCTCTGTATTTATTTTCCAGCAGCACAGAAATTTCACTGACCAAATGGTCTTCTTTGGTAAATAGGAACAGGTATCAAACACTAAAATATCTGTATTTATTTTCCAGTAGCACAGAAATTTCACTGTACCAGTCTTCTTTGGTAAATAGAAACTGCAATTGATTTTAATTAGCTTTAGTGAATGTACAGTGTGAAAACAGATGACTAACAGTGTTTTCACTACCACACAATATAGATTACACTAAATGTGCTGACTGCTGACAATTTAACAAAACTGACTAGCTATGTGTGGCACTACAAGTAGCAGCAACCAAAAATGTACCTTCAGAATTTTCCAGTAACTCTATGGAATGGTCTTCCATACCCAATTCAGCTTTGCTTCCACTTTCTGCCTATTTAATAGGGCATTCAAAACTCATCTTTTAAAACTTGCCTAACCGTCTTCTTCTGTCTTCTTAAACCCTCACTACTTTTCTTTTCCATATCCCCTCTCCTATTGTGTGCTGCTTCCCCACCTCTTAGATTGTAATCTCTTCTAGGCAGGGTCCTCTCCTACTTCTGTGTTACTGTCTGTATCTG
Organism: Pyxicephalus adspersus; assembly: GCF_032062135.1. Lineage (NCBI taxonomy): Eukaryota > Metazoa > Chordata > Amphibia > Anura > Pyxicephalidae > Pyxicephalus > Pyxicephalus adspersus. Next base: position 20,608,576 of record NC_092863.1, on the reverse strand, counting down.
TCCGCCATTTGTAACCCCTATTTATTGTACAACGCTGCATAATATGTTAGCGTTATAAATACTGTTTAATATTAATAAAAATAATAATAATAATCTGGCACAAATTGTCATTTAAGGCTGGGCGTTCTTGGAAAAGTAAAAGTAATACCCGTATAAAATTCAAGCAACATTTTGCTAATAGCAAACTATCCCGCTGTTGCAAATGTCTCTTATCTGCAGAGAGAGTTAGATTTTTTCAACTCACCTGCTTTTGGTTTTGTTAATCATAACTAGTGCTGTTTGAATATCTCACTATTCGATTCTACAGCTATTCGATCAAATAATGGGATATTGTTTGTGTGATTTAATCGTCACAAGTCACAGCTGTGACCGCAAAGTTCCCACAGTCATGTGACCGTGGGAACTGAACTGCAGATAAACTTTACAGTTCCACTACGATCCCCGGGGCACTACAGGTTAATTAACCTGTAGTGCCCTGGGGATTGCATACTCTTCTCAATGATTACAGCCTTGGCTGCAATCATTGACTAGCTCAGTTTGCACTCCCCGCGGCACTACAAGTTAATTAACCTGTAGTGCCCCAGGGATCGCACACTCTTCTCAATGATTGCAGACTCTGCTGCAATCATTGAGAAGATGCCGGCAAGTATCACACAGTAATATGATACATTTGTTAAATTTTTCTCGCAGTGGATAAAAGAAAAAAAGTGCTGGAAAGTCTGTTACAGAATAAGAGATATCATGTCATTGTAAGATAACCTGTAAAAAAATAGTTAAATAAACACAAACACTCAATAAATTAATTTACTATTAATTTTTATATTTTTTTAAACACATTTTATTCCTTTTTTTTAACCGAATTTTTACTGTTGAATCTCCTTTTTTTTTGGGTCGGGTCTACCCGAATACCGAACAGCCATTTTCGAGTTGAATATAAGGACAACCCAAATTCGAACACCAACACTAATCATAACACAGCAAGCATTTGTGAGATTGTTGCCTGGAAACCAACAAAATCCACAATCCAAGCTTTAATCATTTTACATGTAAGCGATGCCTGGTGTCCTCCGCACATTGTGTTCTGTAGCAGATGCCTTAATGTTACAGTAGGGGAAAAATAAAATATTCAACAAATAATAAAGTCAAATAGTTTGTTTTTGTAGATAGATAAATCAATTGTTATGCTTTACAATTATAACCCTTAGCTTTATAGCAATGGAATCAGGGAACTTGCTTTTTGTGCTATAAATTGCATCCCTAAAGTAAAAGTAGGTCCATTGTGGCCACATTGAAACTAATCAATTTCAACAATTGAATAATTTTGCCTACATTCTAAATAGTATGTCTGAAGAAACCAGATACTGCTCATCACCTGCCTAATACCATACCAACCAGTGAAGCATGGTGGTGGCAGCATCATGCTGTGTGGGTGTTTTTCAGCAGCAGGGACTGGGAGCCTGGTCAGAGTTGAGGGAAAGCTGAATGAAGCAACAGAGATATTGAGGAGATGCTTATCTGTCTGGCAATCCCGTGCTGTGAGCCATTGAAGTTTCAAACACTGTTTATTCTGTTCAGCGATGTCATTTGCAACAGCAAGTAGAACTAAGAAATAGCAGCAGCCCTTGCTTCCCTTTAGCAGTGCAGCCTGATGTACTTTTATCGGCATCCCCAGCACCCACTGTGAGGCTGTGCACAGCTAAAAGGGATTTTAAAGGCAGGTTAGTTCCTGACAAAGTCAATGGCTGCTGGGACTTTATTGCCTCTCCACTCCCAGTCACCAGTGCCTGTTGTAGTGTTAAGCTAGGCTGACTTGATAGGCTGACAAATTTCATTGCCTCCTCCATAATCTTTAACATATGATTTGAAACCCAAGCTCCCTGTCTTTGCACTGTGGTGTATCAGATAGTCCATTACAACTTTCCCCTGCTGATACAAGAGGTCCAGCATAGTCGCAGATGATTTAGTGGAATGGGAGACCATTTTGTCCCTGGAAAGCCACAAGTGCATTTTTTGCAGTGTAGCATCTACGGAAGAGGGCACAGACCTTTCTGGTCATGACTCAAAGCAAAACAAGTGAGTTTGAAAGAGTGAGTGAATTTGGGGAGCATCCACAATATTGGTCCTGGTTGTTAGGGACTACATGGAAGTGGCAGAAAGCAACTCCCTGGACTTTTCTCACCCAGACTGACTCGATGGAGGATTGCATGACAGCATCTAAGCATATGCCATATTGAGGAGAGGGGCATCTCTGTTGTGTTGGTGTGAGTAGGGGGTGGTACTCTTGTGAAGATGAAGGAGAAGAATCAGAAATGGATCTAAACCTGGAGCAAATCCTTCTGACCAGTGTACTGGGTGATAAAAGATTGCACTGCAGGGACATGTCAGAGCTAGACAAGATATTTATCCAATGGGCCATGAAACATTTTACTACCTGTAGCCATTGCTTCAGGTATCTGCTATTGCATAAATCTGGCTACACAGCAAAAAGGAAGTAGAGAGGTTACAAGCTACATTTTATTATATCGCAGAAACAGCTTAGTTAGAAAAACACAGGCAGTTTAGTATGCTCCAACAAACTAAAGGAGCTGGCTTCAGCCAATTTTTCCGTACCATTAGTAGCTTCTGAAAACTTTATGAGAAGCACCGCTTCTTCTTTTTTTATTTGGATATTGCTATAAAGTGCCTTCGTCTTTACCCCACTGGCTATTTTAATCATCACTCTCACCTGGTTCCCATGTCCTGGCCTGAACCCTATCGCCATCATTGTCTGAAATTGTCTGACCAACAACAATTGTGCTGCTATCAATGTTCTCCTCATCTGCATTCCTATCTTTTAATTCCCCTGAAATAAACACATTTTGACAGTGATCACACAGTTCCTCTTTAGCTTCATCAGGTCTTGTTTTCTGTGATTCACACAAACTACTTGTCATAAATTCCTGAGACACAGTAAAACTGTCTGAAAAGAAAACATTTATTTGACAACCTATTTCCCCAGAGAGAGTGGATAGGCGTGTTGCAGAGGAAGCAAAGGTACCATTGCTCCAGGGTATTGTATCAAGATCACTGTCTTTATCTCCCTGCTTTCATCTCCCCTGTGTTCCAGGCTACAAAATCCCTGATTAGTAGCAGGACAAAATGTGGCTTTGCCAATAGTCTATATTTCATTTTAACTGCTGTGGCTAATTGGTGATTCCTAGACTGTCCTAAACTATATTGTATTTTAATCTTTATATTGGTTTTTAACATATGAAGATTACAAGACATTTCAGAGTATAAAAATGACATCCTATTGAACGTGGAACTATTTAACAACTAAATGGAGTAAACAAATGAACATACCAGGAATAACAGGACAAGGTGTAACAAGACATCAGTTCCAATCAAACAACAATTTTTGCATTTATTGAAGAGAAACAACCCCTACATATACACGGAACACGGTTAATACCCCTAGTTCTATTTAGAGATCATTTCCTTCTTCATTTAAGCCCTATTGGGAGTTGATCAGAACTGAAAGACACACCAGGGGATGTTAAGTGGGGGGGGGACTTTCAGTTTGGTATTGTTCTTGTCAGGAACCTAACTAACCCAGGTCAGGATATGTTTGCACTGAGCTATTTGTAACCCATGGACCCCAAATTAGATCAAATTTGTCTAACTTGTTAAGTATACTAGAGAGCTTGTCGTTAACCATTATCCGGTTTAACTTCAAAGTTATCGGTTCGAGGGGGATTTAAACCTACTTCCATGCCTTCGACAGAGTTATGTGTGCAGCTATTAGAAAAAGTTTGATTAATTATTTGGTGAATTTAGGATGTGGTTAGTCAAGTTTGCTAAATAATGCCCCCTCTGGCCTCTTGTCTGTATCAGTTTGTACAATTGTGGACAGAAATGCAAACACTTCTGACCAGAAGGTTTGAGCTGTTGGACACTACCACCATATGTGCTCCATCACACCCCTCACCTCACATCCTCTTACACAAAGTGGGGAAGCTGAGGGGTGATAGCGTGCTATACGGTTCGGGACCACCTTAAAAACACCTTATTATTTGCTTCAACTACAGAAGAGATGAGTGAAATTTTTATAAGCTCACGAGCCATCTCATTCCATTCCTCCTGTTCCCATGTCTTGCCAAGACCAGTTTCCCATACATCCACATACTGCAGTTGCATTAACCGAGTGTATTGTATAAAAGGGAAATTTGTCCCCTGGTGTCTGCTTTTGAGCAACATGAGCTTTTGAAAGGGGTGGACTGGAATGCAGGTGCCCCTTGTCCGAGCTTTGAATACACAAATGATTTGATTTACCTGTATCTGAAGAATTCCATCTTAACCTCCTGGGCGGTTCATTTCTGTCTGGATTTATATGTCTAAAAGTGGTACATTGTCTTTCAAGAAAATTTATTTTACATTGTAGACCTTCTTAGGCATAACTCACTTAAATATGTCTGAGTATAATAAAGTTTAAAACACAAAATAATAATAATAATAATAATAATAATAAATTGAATGTAATAATAAACTTGAAATAAAAAACACAAAAGTCTTTGAAAACAAGGATGCATAAATAAATAAAAAATACTGAAACCTGTAATAAAACAAGTTTAAATGATCTTTATAATAACAGAATTATGAGGAATACAACACTCCCCACCTGAAATTTTTATATATCACTATCATAACATTTGACCAATAACAAATTCATAACCTCTCAATGCCCCTGATTCATCAAGCAGAATCGGATTATCGGTCGCACATTCGTATTAGCGATCCGGAATCGTAGGCGATCGCGCTATTCAACAACTGAAAATGCTCGCGCACGGAGCCGCGCTTATCCGACAGCTTTTTACTGGCGATCTTGCATTAAAAGTCACTGTTCCCCTAAAAAAT
>NC_092863.1:20594497-20598809 GCF_032062135.1 Pyxicephalus adspersus | reverse complement strand
GTAGTGCCCCTTAGAGGCCCTATCTCCCCAAGAACAAGAATGATTGGGGAGTGTTTAGGTGTCTTACTGCACTCTAAATGAGAAACTATAGGAATTCTAAGGAATGCCGACGCAATGTTCCCTAGGATTAAGGGAACTTAAAAGATAAATACATTAAATAAAACAGAATTTATATATACGGGAATAGAACATTAATTATATATTACAAAGTTGATCAAATTGAGTTAGTAGATAAAGGAATTTTTTATTAGGGTAGGAAAAGAAGAAGTTGAGTTATTATAAGACATGGTTCATAGATTGTTGGACTGTGCAGTAGCAACCATGGCCAAAGGAGCAGTGGGCAATAGCTGTAGCACCACTGTTAGTATGACATGCTCAGAAGGCCATCTCTAACCTTTCTGCTGAGGACAGCTTGTAAAGCAACCTGATCCTAACCTTTCAATGTATGTGTAGGGTTCAGCTTTTTTATTTGTTCTTTCATAACAAAGTTATATCTTTCAATGAGTCCAGATGCTTGTGGGTAATGGGGTATATGATACAACCAATTAATCGCATACTTTGCCCATTCTTTGATCCTGCGACCAGTGAAATGTGATCCATTTTCAGATTGGACTTCTATGGGCAGACCATAATACTGCTGCAGCAAACTCAGTAATTTTAAAGTGATATTTTGATCAGCTGATTTGGTAGGGCATACAGTTAGTATACCACTAAAGGTGTCCACTGCTGTAGCACAGCATTTGACTCCATCCTTCCCAACAGGAAGAGGTCTGATATAGTCCACTTGTCAAGTGTGTCTAGATGATTGTCCATGATAAATATGCCCAGGTTCTCCAGGCTAAGTTTTACGATGATTTACTTGGCATATGGGACATTTGGCAACAATATCTTGAGCTTGAGTATGTATGAGGGAAATTCTTTTCTTGCCAGCCCATTCCCATGGGCCCTTAGCACTCCTATGTCCCGACTGTCCATTGGTCCACTCCCCTAGTCTAGTAAACTCAATTGATGAAAGGCTGGCAAGTTAGTCTACACAATCACATGTAGATTCAATCATCATAGCCCCTGCTTGTAATTCAGCGTATTGGCTGGACACAACCTTCTCAGTCTGATATAACATTGTCTCTGTGGATGGTTGAAAAGTGTCACCAGTCCAAATTTGGTCTTTCAGTGTGACCAATTGCTGAACCATCAGTGTATCATGTAAATGTACATTCATCAGCAGTCACATGCACCCAGGCCAAGGCCTCCTGGAATGGACTGCCAACAATCATAACTGCTGGTGTATCTAGCTCCACAAGACTCAAAAGTAACCAGTCCTAAAAATTGTTGGGACAGAGCAGTTGGTTCTTGAGCAGAGATGCCACCTCTCTTCCTTAAATATAATTTCCGATTTTGTGCTACTGTAGTCTGTGCCCTCAGCCCTTCCTGTTTAACCCACCCAGAAATAGGTAAGTACTTTCATACTACCACTGGTTGTTGCTTAGTAGTAGATTCCACATGCTGTAATGCAGTGTGTCCTATCAAAAGTTGTTTTTCAAGTGGGCTGTATTTCCTTTGAGCTGTGGAATACTGCTTTGACAAGAAACCAATTGGTATTTTCCTGGTCCCTGGCAGGGGGGCCTTTTGCCATTTTATGTTCAGTTGTGGAAACATCCGAAACGAAAGGTTGATTTGGATGTAGTGGCCCCGGGGAATTATGACTTTGTATCTGTTTTTTAGCTAGATCCAAGGCACACCATTTCTCTAGACCCCAGCTGAAAACAGACTCTTTCCTGGTAACATTGTAGATGGGCCTTTAGATGTGGTGTTTATTAAATAATCTCAGGTGTGGCACAAAAGCTACTACAGACCATTGCCCTATAGTTAGATATGTATATATGTTATAGGCTATATTCACTATAGTTATAATTAAGTATAATTAAACAATGCATAAAGCTATGTGTGGGAATGTTTGTGATCTGTTTACCTGTGGCCAGTCACATAGACCCCCTGGATCTCTAATCAGTGAATTTTAGGGACTTCACAGAAGTGACAATAGATAAACAGACAGAAGCCTGTAAGGAGGTTCTGTCCACAGGATAGACCTAATGACCGTTAGATTAGGCAGGCATGTCCAAAGTCTGGCCCGGGGGCCGATTGCGGCCCGTGTTTAGATTTCCACCGTCTCGCAGTCTCTGTCATAAAATCAATACTATGCGGCACGCCAGCACGGTTGACCACAGTATAAATCACACTGGTACAAAAAAGCAATTTTTTATTTCATTAGAATTGATCATCTGCCTTGCAATTATCAGTCTGCTACTCGGCGGGCATAATTGGCAGGATGGCAGTCCTCATGTGTGCACAGGAAATCCCCTACATCATTATAGTGGGCGTGTGGACCCCTGCAGACCATGCCCACACTAACCCTGAGTACGTGCTGAATAGTCGGCCCCCACACATTTTCACCTCACCAAATCCAAAAAGTTTGGACACCCTTGCTCTAAGGGGTAGGAAACAACCATGCCCTGGTCAGCAAAGAACTATTAAAACAGCTGATGGCAGGACAGATGGAATAGGATGACCCCTGCTGGGCTTCTCCAGGACTTCTACATTTCAGGTTTTAATTATTACTGGAGTTTTGAATTAACCAATCCCCAGCAATGGGAATCCAATAGGTGTCCTACAAATCACATCTATTAATAAATCATAAATCTCCAAATGATTCCTAATTGGGTTTACTGTATAAGACTGGGAGCTGAGAGAATTGTAGCACGAAAAGAGAACTAGGAGGAGCCGGAGGAAGCCTGTGAAACAAGAGCAAGCAAGTATGAGTCAGTGAGTAAGCGAGAAATAGTTAGCCATGCTAGAAGCATGGAAGCAAGGGAGAAGTTAGTAAGAAGTAGTTCCTATATTCATATCAAACAATGCTACTGTGTATTTTATGTTTCAACTTGTTCCTTAAATAAACTGTTTCAGTTACTAGCAATTAGTTGTATGTGAACCTTCATTTATTGAATATATATGTGCATGGATAGGGTTATATAATTATCATATTCATGTAGATATTATTCATATTCAACAAATTATTTTAGACTTAATCTTGAGTTCTTCCAAATATAATAATACAGGTAGTCCCTGAGTTAAGGACATCCAACATTTGGACTCCTAGATATGAACGGGACTTCCCTGCTCGCCTGTGTGCAGGACAGAGGCTTGATGGGGACATAAGGACTGAGCTCTGCTGCAACATCTTGTAACTCTTTAATGACCAAGACAAACTCTACAGTTGTTTTTTTTTTTGCATATCAAAGCACAACTTGCTCCAAAAGTTAATGAATGTCTAGGCTACATAAAGTTTTTTTTTGCTTTTTTTTTGCTTTGTTTGTAATTAACTCCCAGTGAGGATTTTATACAGTAACTGACACCACACTGCCTAATATTATGTTGAGACAAACATCTGTCCTAATTGCATTTGTTAAAATAATGTACCTGTTCCGACTTATATACAAATTCAACTTGAGAACAAACCTGCAGTCCCTATCCCCATAAGAAACCCGGGGACTACCTGTATTATCAATATCATAGTTCTCCCCAGAGGGTTTTAGCCGGTTGCTCTGCCCGGCTGCTTTGAATACCCCGCCCAGCTCTCCTCGGCAGCTCTCATCCTCTGCACCGATCTCAGTGAGGCTGATCTGTGCTCTGTGTCATCCGTTCAGAGGATTGCTGCTGCCGATGAGAGGTGAGCACACAGTTCAGCCTTCATGTGAAGGAGACACAGGCAGCCCCATCCCCATATCATAGCACAAGCTCAGATTTCGGTTAAAAAAAAAGCTGCCCGTGAAATGTATCCATTGCTAGAGCTGTGTGTGAACTCTGCATGTTCTCCATCCTCACAGTGTACAAACCTCCATATCTCCTAATATGTATGTCACAATGACCTGTAATTTTCAGGGTGCACAGGGGACCCTCATAGATACTAGTTACTACAATTGCAGTCCCCCAGCTTTAAAGAATTTCAAGATATGGGGATCACAAATGTAAAAAGTAATGAAAATTGAACTATATTGCAAGTGGCGGGCACATTCTCCCCCTACAATCTCATTACTACAGCATCATTAGAACATAAAACACTCTGCCCATAAAAATGGGCTTCCCTGCCCTGTTACACATTCCTGCCCATTTAACTAACATTCTGAACTTCAATTTGGGAATGGGGAGGTGTAAGAAACCAAAAATATACCGTATTTTTTGCCATATAAGACGCTACGGAATATAAGACGCACCCAATTTTAAAGGAAGAAAATCTAGAAAAAAAAGATTCTGAAAG
>NC_092863.1:20453338-20592817 GCF_032062135.1 Pyxicephalus adspersus | reverse complement strand
GCCTGTTACCAATCCTAGGTGCCCAGTACTTACCACCTGTTATCAGTCCTAGGGGCCTAGCACTTATTGCCTGTTACCAATGCTATGTGCCCAGCACTTACCGCCTGTTACCAATCCAAGGTGCCCAGCACTTACGGCCGGTTACCAATCCTAGGTGCCCAGCACTTATGGCCTGTTACCAATCCTAGATGCCTAGCAGTTGCCAGAAGTCACTCAGAAGGGGTAAATGTTTTTTGCTGCCATTATGAGCTAAGCCTAACTTGTTACACCACATTGATTATACTATTACACTACTACAAAGGATTACACTTCTAAAACTTAGAACACTAGTAAGTAGGGTCACAATACACAGCATAGGACAGTTGTGGCAAAATACATAGAATAGAAAAATTGGATATACTAACGGGGCAGGCATTACAAAGTTGGAACAAAGTATAGGGAGAAGGTAGAACACTGAAACAATATGAGGTTACTGGATACCCATGGCATAAACAACTGGGAGCACTAAATTTGCTGTGTTTTGCCACACGCCCTTTTTTACCACCCGGCTACAGCTTCCCTCCACCTGACTGAAAACAATTTCTGGGGAGAACACTGAATATAACAATAAATCTAGCTAAGAAATTGGTGGAAGTTTTTCTAAATCTCTAGTAACCAGTTCATGGCAAATGGGGGTGCTGTGCAGATATCCTTGTGGCAGCACAGTAGGAGCATATTGTCTTCCATCTCAGGTAAATCCAAATTGATCCTGAAACTTTTCATCAATTGGTACTGAAAAGAAAGCATTTGCTCAAGTACTGCATGCCACTTACCTGCCTAAGCAATAGTTTCTACATGTGTAACCATATCAGGAACAGCAGCAGCCAATGGAAGGCCACTTTATTTAACCCTCGATAGTCAATAGTTGTTTTGTAAGATACATCAGGTTTCTTTACTGGAAGAACCGGCCCAATAAAAGGGTGGACAGCTGTTCTAAATATACCTGCTTCCAATAGGGCCTGGATCAGGTGTTTTTGTTGTCATGGACTGGGAGCTGGGGAGTGCCATATTGTGAAGATTGGCCAGCAGCAAGTCAATGTTTCCAGGACAGCACGGAAGGAGATGTAAATGAATTCTTACTACTGGATTAGCAGACTTTAGCGTGAAGGTATCACACAACCAAAATGTCGCACCCTACAATAATTTCACCCCAGAATTGAGCAGAGAGATAACTAAGTAGTGTATTGGCCTGGTTGGAAGGAACTGTGTATATTGGCTAGGAACAAATAATCTGCTTAGTTTTACCTTTTAGGGTGATGAGCATCAAGAGGTGAAGCAAGCAGATGAGATGGCATGACCAGATGAAAAGTCCAGATGAGATGCCAAGAAATGGAAGATGAGGAAGTCGCAAATAAATTCCTAGGGATGATAGAGTGCACTTCCATCTAAGTGTTTACCCATATGGATATATGACCTTTAATTCTGAATTTTTCGTCTACCTGAATGAACTGCCAAAACACCTCATTAGCTAAATAAGAGCATTGTAGGTCCAGGGAAAAAAATCTGATTGGCCATATGGGGGTCAAGGGGATTTTCACCTCCTATGTGACTTTTTGGGGGTTTATATTGCATGTGTTTGAACATTGCAACTTAAGGAGTGTTGGCCTTGGTCCTTGCTGTGGAAATTATAAAACGAGATGGAGGAGGTCAAGTATAAGGTTTTCCAGTAGGACAAGCAGATCGTTCTGGGGCAGGGTTTCCTGAGATGTCAAAGTTTTTTTAGGCTCCTCTCCCCTATCTGTTTTTTTGTGGCAGCAGCTAGTGAATTGCTTCCTAACTTAACTAGCCTTTGTTGGTAATTTACCTTGATTTACTATTTTTGGTGGGTTTTTTTTTTCATCCTCATCTTGGTAATATTGGTCTAGTGGCATACTTGATGACATTACATTTTACTTTACTATCAACAATTCTGCCTGCAAGCTTTTTTTAATATGTGGCCTGCTTTTTTTTTTACATTTGTTTTACCTGATTTTGCTAACACCAGGATCCATCTGTGATCTTCTGTCGCCACCTAGTGGTCAATTCTCATATTATAAGAGTGATTATAGTTATATTAATATAGAGTGAATTATTTTTGTCACCTACTTTTCCCAGGCTTTTGTGCAACCTGGTCAGATGTGCTTTTGGAATTCCTATCAATCACTTTGCTCAGCTCACTGCTACAGTGGCATGCCTAAATACCTACACCAGCATCCATGGGGAAAAGTATTACATCTAAGTCTGCTTCTCATGCACATCCTTGCAACTCAATCATCTTTTTCTTGCTGGAGCTCGTCGCCTTACTTTCAAAAAATCATAGAAATCTATAATTACCATCTTCCTATCGTCCAAAAGCATTGCTAAATACCGACTATAAACTTTTCGCTACGTTCACAGCTAACTATTTATACCCACTCCTCCCATCACAGAACAACAGCTGGAATATGTGCGTAAACAACACATTGCTAAAGTGATCTGTACAGCCATTGCAGCCCTAACCCTTCCCTCCAATACAAATCACAGTCTACTAAGACTTGATGCTGAAAAGCCTTCAATAAAATTCAGTGACACCACTTATTTACCCTTTAAGAACACAAAGAGTGTGGATCTATTTGTCTTACATTCATTAGATTTCTCTATACCAACCCTACTACCTTGCTTATAGTAAATAATTGTATCGCTGGACCAATTGTTATGGAAAGAGGCACTCGTCAGGGTTGCCCTTTTTCCCATTACTCTTCAAGCTAGCATTATATACTTTACAGCAAATATTACACAAGGCCTTTCACTTCAGTGGTCCAACTACTGGTTGATTCGATCTCAAAATTTCAGCATTTTTGCAGATGATGTCCAACTCTTTATTTCCAATCCTACCACCTCTTTGCCATATATTATGAACACAATTACCCGCTTCAGTTCTTTCTCAGGCTATACTAAAATCAATCATCAATCTGTGAGCTAAATTGGAAGATAACCCGTTTGTTCAAATGTTTTATTTTGGCAGTTCAATGGATTTTGTATAGACCTACACATTACAAAACAGTTCGCAGTTTAGCCCCCCTAATGGGGGCTAAATTCCCCTGATATTGCAATGAGGCAGAACATCTCTGCATATTCCAGGGTTGGATTTATACATCTATTTATACCAATAGGGCAATCAATTTAAAATTATTCCTCCTTTGTTTTTTAACATCTCCACAGAGAATTGCTGCCAGAGACAGTATTTGCACAAACACAATTTGCATAAAAGATCAGGCCCTTCAGTCTTTTTCACACCCTTTCTCTTTCACCATGGGGCAACCCAGAATTATCTCCGGTGTATACTTCTTGCCTGGCATGCTGAACGTATTTCCCTAGGTATGAACTCTTACAGATGCTAATTATAAATGTGCCCTTTCAATGCAGTAGATACAAAAGAAGGTGTCCAGTTCCCCTTCTTCAATTTTGTCAACTTTTCAGGCTAACCGATATAATTCTAATGTACTTTACTTCTTGGGCCCAGGAGATTGGGCTAACCCCCTTAATAAATTAATTAGGCAAACTCCACCTCCAAAAATGGCAATATCCACTAACTACGACAAATTCAGCACTTGCCAAAAAGTTAGTGCACATTCCAACATTGACATTTACCCAGTTATTGTGAGTATATAGATTTTCTTCTCTACAGGAAAACCCTGTAGAGAAATGGTTTTCCATCAAAGCTATGTCTCTAAATTCTCCTGGAAGTGATCTCTATCATACCTTTTGGGGCTGCTAATTTGTTCAAAATTTCTGGATTTTGTTACATTTGTACGCACCTTCCTACTAATATTCTGTACTTACATGAATGGGCGCTGTTAGGTACAACTGGAAACAATGGTGTTTGATAGTTAGACACTTAGACGGGCACTAATACTCTTGGCTTTTGGCAGGCAAGACAATTCTTCATTGTTGGTTATCACCTACCCCATAAACTATGCACCTTATGTTAAAAAAAATTTTTTTTTTTCATTTTGAATGAATTGAAACTTCTCTACAAAAAGAGAGAAGGACACAATTGTAAGACTGGAAAATCTGAGACCTGGGAAAATATTATATCCACTTTAAATCCTATCACGAAACAATAACTTCAGAACTGGTTCAAGCACACTACATGGTATCTATATAGGATGGTGGGGAGAGATATCTTTGTAACATGGTAATGCTACTTTATGGCCAACCCTTCTTTTTTTTCTTGTGTGAGTTACCTTCTCTGGAGCCACCAACCATTGAAGATTCTGTTTTTTAGCATTTCAGTGTAAAGACAATAACCATTTACTGTATTCTTACTTGAGGACTTTTATATGTCTGTACTATCATAACTTGGCCCAAGTGTATTTTGAACTTACACATCAAACACTGCCTTACACTGTTGATTACTCTTTCCTCTCTTTTAATGCAAACTTGTCATGCTTTTTAAGTTTATATGACTTTCGGTAGTATTATTTCATAATTGCTAATAAAATATGTTTAAAAAAAAAAGGAGCAGAACTAATACATAAGCCTGATAAAGCCCTGGAAGGGTTGAGAGATTCTATCTACCCACTCCGCAGCTACAGTGGAAGTGCCAGAAGTGAAAGCAGATGAGACCTTCTTTAAGAGTCAGATATCGATTGCCAAGTCCTATAACAGAAAAATGCAACAGTTTTTTTTTACAATGAATAGTTTGCTAATAAACCCCCCTAACCCTCCTTAGTATATACGTCTTAAAAGAAATTGTACCCTGGAACAACAATTTGAAGAGGCAGCCAATAGCCACGATAAATTATTGCAAAGAGGTCACACCCAAAATCTATTGATAAAATCTTACCAAAAGGTAATAATGTTGGATAGAAACACTCTCTAACTTTACCAGAAATTTTCCAAACCGAAAGAAACTAGTTGATCTTAAGCATCTCAAGTATATATCTTTTGTAGTAAATCTAATGATTGCTTTTAATCATTGAAAAATTGTTAACTATACAAAATTTTTTTGCACAAAATATGAAAAAAAACTATTTTTGGCTGGTAATCAAGTGAATACCATTTCTTCTGTGGACAGTCCATCAAGGTTTGAAGTTGTGGATGTCCCAATACTATTTGTTCCAGGCTAGGCTGCTAGGCCACAGCAGTTGGATTATCATCAGCTTGGATGCCAGTAGGTATAAAGGGCACATTGCCTGGGTAATCAAGTGCAGGGGCCTTGGCTCTCTACAATCAAGACCCAATCCAATATCCTGGAACTCTTGGCAGCACAGGACCTCTTAAAGATTTTTGCTTCTCTTTTATGTCATCACAGAGCGAAAACCCTCATTGACAACATTTTCACATTGTTAAAGCAACATCTTCTAAACCTAATAGCTACATTCCCACTAGAGACAGAAAACACGTAGGCCAATCAGCTAAACAAAATTATCCCATACCCCAATGAGTGGTCAAAAAATAGTTGTTACTTTGTCTCAGTGTTTCCAGAATGGACTACTACCTTTGTAGATGTGATGGAAAATGTCTGAGTACAATTCATTTTAATGATAAAATGTTGGTCAGCTATGCATTTACAGTCAATTGGTATTTTTCCTTCTGTACGCTTTTTAATTGCCTTCTTTGGCATTGTGTGTCCTGCCGAAAATAGAGTCAAAGAGCCAAAAAAAGGAATTCTTCAGTTTACCGCAATGGCTGAGGAGCCACTAGCCTATTCTTTTAACAAAAATGTTGGTAGCCCTACAATTTATTATTTCTTGCAGGAAGGATCTTCTGCTTCAAGGCAGTTGGCAACATCCCTATCTGGCAGGGTCCTCAAACACCTTGTTTTCCCCTTGCCAGAGAACACACAATTTAGCTGGGTACATTAAGGAGAAGCAAATGCCAGGATCAACTAAATGCTTGCAAATTGGGTTGAAACATTTCCATGTTTCGAAAACCGTTGCTGAGACATCCTAAAAAATTGGGATCCTTTCCCCACCTAGGAGCAGCTACTGATGGTTACGACAAACTCCAAGAATCGGCTTCTTCTTAGTGTAGTGTTGGTACTTTTTAAAACTTGCCTCGGACATTGGGAGTGAGTTGGGCCCATCCGGTGAGCCTGCTCTATGGTGTGAGGAGATTCGGGAGATAACCTCCATCATTTTTGTGGTTCAAGGGTCATTCTATGACCCTTGCAGCTTTGTGGTCTGCCCACGAAATGCAGGTTTGAGCGGCAACTTCAATTCTCTAAGTACTTAAACTTAGCCTCCATAGAGGAGAAGAGGGTAGATTGCAATGTAGGCTTTGTGTGGCATGTTAGTACTTTGTCTTCTAGGTTGCTAAAGCTCCATTATTTGTTTTGAATCTGAGGCAATTATGGCAAGAGCTGATGTAATAGTAATGGCAGAGTAATCCTTACAGGCAACATCGGTGACTAGTGTGAGCTGTTATAATGTTCTCAGCTCAGTGTTGTGGATGAGTCTGTGCTGCAGGGGAGGTGAGAGCAGTGTGGAGAAGCAGGTAGCTGTGAAGAATGCTAAAGGGGCAGGCAACAGTACTCACAGAAGTAGAAAGGCATATAGGGCATCCAGGGAACAGGTAAACTCAGGGTCACTGCTGAGTGTTGGCACTGAGTTCCCAGTCATATGTCAAAGGTGGCCATCAGAGTTCCCAACCAGCGAAATAGGAGCTGATTCTGGGCTGTTTGAGCAGGTGGGAGCCAATGGTGATGCCTCGCTCTGCTGCAGGAGCTGCACTGCTACCAGTAAATTGGTACCGGTAAATTGCAGGAAATCAACACAGGTAATGATTATTGCCGGTGTCCGAGAAAGCAGCTCTAAGCTATTACCCTGCGAGCTGGCTCTGCCCCCGGAAGTCAGGGTTGGCATTTTATTTAGATTTGGGAGGTGGTACTGGGGAGACAAGAGGGTGAAACTGACTGAGGTGTGCTCTGTCAGGGGGAGTAGCCAGGAAAGGAAAAATATGGGTAAGTATGATGTCAATTTTCTGTAATATGTATAGTACATTGGTATTGTAATTTATCTGAAAGTTAGCTACAAAGATTTGCCCCTCATTTTCATTAAGGGGACCAATGGTGTTCAAGCACCATTGGCAGTGTTGTGGAACTAGGGCTAGCTCTTCATATTTTCTGGATGTGTCCAGAGATTGAACCTTTTTGGCGAGAAGTGGTTGATTTTGTTTTCTATCTTACATCCATTCCACTTTCTCCTCAGGTCTGCTTTAGTTTGCTGGGTTTCGATTTGGTTGAGCCAGAGACAGGGACCATTGCAATGCAGACTCTCCTGAGCCTCCTCTTCTACTACTGTATGGAAAAAGGCTTACTGTCTTACATGGGGAGAAATCTTTGGCACCCACTGTGGAGGCTTGGAAGGCAATGATCAATACTTCTTAAATACTTTATATAGCTACCTACTACAATAATAGACAGTTTAATAAAATTTTGGGGGGTGCTGGACTGGACGGAAAAAAACAATACAAAAATAAAATCAGAAATACAAACCAGAAAACGATATCAATACCCTTTGTATTGTTTTAAGCTTTGTTTTCCTGTATTTTTTCTTGTATAGGGTTCCTATTGTTATGGTAAAAGCATACCGTATATATATAAATTTATATATATATATATATATATATATATATATATATACGTATATTTGTATAAAAACATGAAGCATACCATATGAATATATATATATATATATATATATACACACACATTTATATATATATACATTTTCATATGGTATAATATATGTTTTTTTTTGTTTTTCTTTTTAGCTGTTTTTTGTATTGTCTGTTGGGCAGGCATGAATTAAAAAATATAAAAACAAAACTTAAGAACTGGGAAGATTATGTGAGGTAAGTAGTTTCTTGAGAAGAACCTTCATGGTAGTATCACCAGGTATTATTCTGGTTTTAAGTGATTTAACATTACTCATAAAACTAGATTATTACCGTGTTTCTCCGATTTTAAGTCATCCCCATTAAATAAGCCACCCCCGATTTTTGAAAAAATAATTAAAATAAGACACTCACCCGTGAATAAGACATCCCCCGATATCCGATCCTGTGTGTGTCTCCTTGATGCTGGCTGCAGCGCGTGTCTCCTCCTGGCTGCAGTGCAGAGCCAAACTGAAAGTAAAAAGCCGGCACACGCGCCCCCGCGATTCTGAACCAGGAAGCACGCTGCTGATCCCTGCCCTAACAGAGTTACCTGCCCTAACGGAGATCCCCACACTTAATTACGGGTAAGTGATCAGGGGGGGGCAATCAATGGCATAGAGTGATCAGAAGGGGACAATCATTGCATAGAGTGATCAGAAGGGGACAGTTAATGGCATAGAGTGATCAGAAGGGGACAATCAATGGCATAGAGTGATCAGAAGGGGACAGTCAATGGCACAGAGTGATCAGAAGGGGACAATCAATGGCACATGAGTGATCAGAAGGGGACAATCAATGGGACATGAGTGATCAGAAGGGGACAATCAATGGAACATGAGTGATCAGAAGGGGACAATCAATGGAACATGAGTGATCAGAAGGGGACAATCAATGGAACATGAGTGATCATGAGTGACTTTCAACAATAAATGTGTACTGTAGTCTTCTTCATGGAAAAATAAGACATCCCCTGAAAATAGGACCTAGGGCATATTTTGGCATTTCAAAAAATATAAGACAGTGCCTTATAATCGGGGAAACAGGGTATGTTAAATTGGCCCTGCTATTTTGGAATTCAAGCAGAAGCAGTCAGAAAAGGAAGATTACTCATACCTAATTTACATTTCCATCTGGTGTTTTCAGTCATCTGCAGACCTATGGCTGCTGCTATAATTCAGAAGGTCTGGTCCTCTGGTGTGCACCTTTGACCAGCTCCTATATCACTACATAGCACAGGATTGTCAAAGGAACTATCTGGAGAAACCAAGGAGTAAAGTGAAAAAGCAGGCAGTCAACATACCCAGAAGTGTCAGATTTCAATAATGTAAAAGAGGGAAGATAAGAGTTACCATACACCACATAAATAATCTTCTTTTGCAGAATAAATTTGAGTTTCCTAGCTACAAATTTAGGTTTATATGAGATATTGGGGGTCTGCCACTTAAGGAGGAAAATCTGTGATGGAAGAAAACTTGGGGATAGCAGGACTTCCCTACGGACAATGTGCCACCCATGTGGACCCACCAATCATGGTGGCCATGGCTTGCAAAAAACAGCAGCACAGTCCTGGATCCTGATGCAACTTTGGCACTTGCTCTTTTTTTTTTTAAAGAAATTAGTGGACTTACCCTAAAGGTAGCATAAGGTCCCTACAGTATGTATAGAAATATAGTACATATATATATAAAGTGATATTTGGGGGACTGAGACTGAAGCACACAGGACACAACCATAAAGCTCAAAAACATTTTTTATTAAACTTAAATATTTTTTAGTATACAAATAAAAAAAAACTTTGTCTCTCTTCTTCTATGATACTGTTTCATTACTCTCCTCTGGGTGCCCAAGGTTCTTCCTTTCACAATCCTAGCAATACCAAGGAAAGTTTTGGTATGAGATCCACTAATTTCTAATTATACTCTTGAGTATATAACCTTCCACTAAATATCTTGGTGGTACCTGTTGGAACCTAATAGATAAGTGGCATTTGGATAAGTAGCACAATAATAAACTTTCAAGTGTAGATTCTGTATAATTTTTGGAAAAGGGATGGGTTAGTAGTCTTATCAGTGGGTGTTAAGTTTGTATTTGATATACAGGAATGATACATAAAATAAAAACATAAGTATTAGTCGATATTTTTATTTATAACTAAACTTAATAAGCATTAGAGAATTTATAAATCTGTAAATAGATCTGTAACTGTGTTTTTACAGATTTTTATGAACTTTGTTCATAAAGTGCCTACTGAAATTTAATTTTATACATTTATTTATAAACATGTCATACACATAAGTCATATAAACTAAGCATATGATAAAAAGAACATATGACAAAAGCTGATTGAGAAATATAGACAGCCAAGGGAAAAACACATGGAACTCTCAATCCACCTAACACTAAAAGAGCATTTTACCTATTTTCTTGGGAATATTCTGACATTGTGTTCACCTAAAACATGCTTGTGCATGGCATGTATAACAATGTTTGTAAAATTCTAAGAATTGTGTAGCTTATTAACCTAGACAGTCAAAGAACCCAATCTGGCATCACATTTAGAATACCGGTAGTTTGTTTTAGTCAACAAGTGTCAGATGAGTGCAACATTTTACTTATGCCAATAGCAATAGCATAAATAGCATTTCCTACTATCTTTTAGATTAGTGAACATTTTTACCAATCTGAAATGTTCTCAGACCTAATAGCCAAAGTCTTGAAAGCATTATTGTTGGTGTAGATAGAAAAAGTAAATAAATTCTTCTTCCAAATTATAATTAAAGGGTAAGAGGTGCCGGGATCATTCCAGAAAGAAACTAAAGATACTGTTCCAGTGAATATGCATTTTTCTAATATTATTTGCTTTAATTTTTTATGCTTCCAATCTCCTGGTTTTGGGATGAATAGTTTTGGTTTGTAGTGAGGTGGGAGTATGTTGCATAAAGTCCAGGAATCCCGAATGTTGCTTTAAACCAATTTATAATCTACAGGGGGCACAATTTGCCAGAGGAATCTGTAAATGTGGCTAGTTATTGCAAAACAAAATGTCATGTGGTGCTGGGAACTGGTATTGTGGCCATTTACCAAAGCAAATAATATTTAAAAAAAATACAGTAAAATGAGGAGAGGGCCTTCTTTTTTATGTGACTTCATAAAACATAGAGTAACACCAATACTCTAAATTACATGCCTGGGAGATACAGATTAGTGACTTTGGTCTTCTGGTATTACATATCAGTAAAAGGCTTAGTGCTGGCATGAGTTTAAGGATAAACTGGCATGTCACAGTTTAGGGATCCCTTGGAATTTATTTTCACCAAGACTAAAGGTATGCTAACCATCATGCACTTCCTGGCCTTGAAGGTCAGCTAATTTAGAAAGGCATTTGGAGCTTTGTTATATGCCCTCTCCCTATGGGTCTGATTTATTAAAGCTTCCCAAGACTGGAGGGGATACACTTTCATCAGTGAAGCTGGGTGATTCAGCAAATCTGGAATGAATCTGGTCCAGGATTGAAAACATTTGCTAACAAATAGCAAATTACTTTTAGGAAATCCATTCCAGGTTTACTGGATTACCTATAGCAATCCCCTTTAGTAAGAAAAACATCAGACATACCTGTAAGTGGCAAAGGTTCTGTGGTAGAAGGTGGAGGAGGACAAAGCTGTAGTTGGGTCACAACATCTAAACGCATGTTAAATCTACATTTTAATCTTAGAGTGGCCCTGTTTTACAATTACTGCATATGCTTTGGGTTGTTGAACAGCTGTCAGAACTAAATCCATACTGCTCCCCAGATTTTCCTGGCATTCCCCTGTGCATGCCCAGTTCAGCTTTAATTTCAGAAACCAAGAGCGATTAGGCAGTAAAGATGCATTATTGCAGAATGAACATTGTCTGTCCCTTTCTTCAATAATGACCTGCCTGATCAGACAAACTTAAAAGTAAAGTGGAACTTTAATTGCACTTTAATGCACCCTTTTTCCCTTTTCATACTCTTCTGTAAAAAAAAAAAAAAAGGAAATGGCACCACCACCAATTGACATTGAGGAGTGACACACTGACTGAAATGAATAGGTGGGTGCCATTGGTGGGAGAGGTGAAATGTAAAGAAATAAGTAGATCAGGGTTCCACAGAGCTCTGAATGTGAGTCTTTTTTAACATGGTTGCTACATATGACAATGTTGTGGACTGCAGTGCCCAGCCATGATTACAAAAACTATGTACCAAATGCTTGAGGAAACACATGAGCCTGCACCACAGGGCTTAGAAGGAACCACAACCTAATGAGACATGTCAGCAGCAAAGAGCCTGTATCCCTCTTCGTTCCCTATTCTCAGATATCTTTTCACGATTATCCTGCTGAATCTGCAAAACATCTGCAGCCTCTGGTGATAGGGAGGGAAGTCTTGGGCTACTTACACACTTGCAATAATTGTGATTGGAAACTAACGATCCACGAAAGATCATTCGATAATTGTTAACAAAAAAAGTGCACAACGACTGGTCAGCAACGCCGACAAACGAGGAATCTCACTGGAAACAGACAGACGTTCCGGCAGATCTGTTCGGGCGACGACCCTTCGTAATTTATTGTGTGTACAGTTATTTAGTGACCTTGGATTGTTCTGTGATACACTTTCTCCTGTTTATGTCACTTCCTGCATCGTTTCAACAATCATTCAAACTAATGTTCCTAGTGTGTACATTATTTGTGGATTATATTTTAATGATCCTATTGTTACAGCATGTACAGAATTGTGCAGAATACGATTGTTCAAAATATTCGGGAATAATTGTGCATCATTTGTTTTCAAGCGATACCTATTACACGTGTGTACCTAGCCTTACAAGGCATTTCAAAAGCTTAGGATATGCCACATCAAGTGAGTCATCATGAAGCCACCCTGAGGAGGGTCAAGCCATCTGCGGAATTCCCTTACACCAGTCCACCACTTTAGCAGCAACCTTCACAAAGCAAATGTTTCTTTTGCAGTTGGAGTGGAAAGAACATTTCTCCAAATTACCCCATGTCCAGTATTTTTATGTCAGATTGGTAATACTACTTTGCAGGCACTCTCATTCCTGCTTATAAAATAGGCCCTCTTTATGGGTTTATTTCCTCTGCTAAACCCCAGTGGGAGATACCTAGGTTCTATGGTAGTAGGAGGGGCAGGTTCTGCAGGACAAACTTGTGGTTGGGTCACAGATAAATACTGCCATACTGTGTTGCTGTATACGGTACAGGAGCTACACTAACCCAGATCTCCAGGTGTGGATGGGGAGGTGGCTGCTCCCATGCCATGCTTAGCTAGGGTAAAATTAAGCGTGACAATGGCACTGACCTGCTGGGTGCCCTTTGGCAGGGAAAACTTACATACTTTGCCTTCCGCACCAGCAGCAATGTGACATCAATAAGAACCCATACAACTACAGTGTGAGGAAAGATTTTGGTGAGTTGTGGGTTTGTACACTGCATCAATGGCTTGTGATTCATGCAGCATTTTGACATCTTTTGAGGAGACAACCAGAGTTGTGAGTTGCAGTGAAGCAGGCATTAGCAACACAATCCCTTTCTCCTTCCTCCTGAAGCACACACAATTTGCCTGATATTACCAAGCACTTAAAATTCTCCATCACAGCATAGACACTGATGGGAAATAGCAATATAATTTCTCAGGGGATCTACACCACCTAGACAGAGTCTTATATGCTAACTTCAGGTAACTGCTATAAACCGAGATCTTATGGTAAAGAAACAGTATATTCTCATTTTTGAAGTTGAGAATGGAAGAGGATTGGGCGAAATCCTGGGGAGAAGAGCTAAAGGGAGTATATGATGATGAAAGCACATGGTGCATGTCACTCCTCCCTAGGGACATCAATTCAAAGCTGGTAAGTGGATGGTAGAACAAGGAGGCATCTAGGAGGAAACTCAGAAAATGAGAGACATGCCTGCCCTCCCAAAGTCTAATTGAAATGAAGATGAGAAGGAAAGCGGGTCTGCCTGTCTGGTCCACTGTGCTTGTGATAATGTAGTGCTCTGTCCAGTCCATCATCCACCAACTTCCGAAATCCACACTTCCAAACCCGGCAAAGAGGCCGAATTCCCCACAATGGGAATCGATGGGCTCAGAGGTGGAGAAAAAGTCTAGGAAATTGGATAGGACTAGAGTCAGGGCAAAAACCACAAGGGGTCTTACAGAATGCTTGCTCAATGTTATGCATTGTTTGGAGCTAGCGCGGTTACAAGAGTCCAGAACCCAGACAGGTGTGAAGCACAGTATAGGGTGAAATTGGGGATTTCCATGCCCTACCCTTTTATGAACAAATAAAAGGTTCCTACACAGCTGCGGGCTACGTCAACCATAGATGAAAACTGAAAAACAGGAGTATGGAGCTGTATGGGAGAGCCTTTATATTATATATTATCCTATTGAATGCCTTCTCTGAATCAGTGTACAGGAGAAGGGAAGGTGTTCCAGAAAATTGGGCAGCAAATATCCAATTTTGCATTCGTGAAGCATTGTCCCTTTGTTCCCTAAAATATTAGATTCATTCACATATTTCTCCAACCCAATTTTTCATCTCACACAATATTTAAAATATGACTTAGTTTGAAATGGTTCAATGTGCATTTTAAAATGTTTCTGGCTTTGAGGGGCTCTAGTTCACAGGTTCCTTAGTATCGCCACTATTAAGCAAAGGGTATCTATCAAAAGGGGGCTTTAATACCTGCCCCCTGGTATATGTGTATTTATCAGTAGTGATGTAATTGGGATCTCCTTCCTCAGGACCTGTAATAGCATAGCAAGGTAGGGGAACATTCCTTAATATTTTTGCTAGAACCCACATGCCTGGTTCATTACAGTTGGGGGTAGCAGTTTTAAACTATTTCACATTTTTTGAAATATAAAATTCAATCATCCTGGTGCAAAGTATTACCATTATTGAGAACATGTTGTTAAATAAATGAAATGTCATTCCCTCTAAGATTCAACCAGAAATAAAAAAAAATATCTACATTGTATTTTCTACATTTGAATGCTATTCAGTTGAACAGCATCTGAGTGTCAGCAGAAACTAATAAATCCAGTGCAATTTGGGTACTTCACCTAGTACATCCTTAGTAAATAGTCCAATTTTTCTGTGTAGTTCCAGGTTTCTGAGATCTCACTCAACCCTAAAAGCAGAACTAAATTAAAATAAGAAAATTGTGAGTAGGCAGGAGACAGGTGATGTCCTTTCTGCAAGAAAAATTAACTTACTTGCCATACAATGCCAGGTATCCTGGTGTACCCCAGCCACAGGTGCAAAAATTACGTAATTCCATCCTGCCCAATCAAGATAGCTGAAGATCCAGAATCTGTCTATCCTTCTGCAATAAACAACCTGCCTACTCACAATTTTTATAACCTTTACTGCATTGCCTATTTACAGTTTGGGGTTTGTTTGTTGAATCATTGTTTCCTGAAAACATCAATATTTGTCCGGTTGCCACTCATACAGAGTTGATGCCAATCCCATTGTTTCATATAGATCCATTAGAAGTTTTAGAGGGAATTTGAAGGCATCTCAAATGAAGCAAAATACAATAAAACATTAAAATGCAAGATCATTTATTACCAACCAAATCTATACCAGTAACAAACAAACAATGCTTTCACCAAAGTGCATTTGATTTAAATATTTGCATCAAAGCAAAGCAAATGCCACGATCAATGCTGTAATTGATTTCTCCCTAAATTAAGTTGTATAGACATGAAAAACATAGGTTTTGAGATCCTATAGTTGTACAGCAGAGAAGTCTTGATGCATTTCCCAAATATATATTATTTACGCAGCAATTCATTCTCAATAAGGTTTGCAAAGAGAGAGGCTACATTTTATAGTGCATGCAGTCCCCATTTAATGGGGCTTTTTTACATAGCCCCAATACCAGTTCTCAGGGAGGACTAAATAGCTGTTATAAGAAGCAAATGAGGTTACCCAAAAGAAATAGCAACCGGCCGTACTCACAGCAGTTTCTTAAACACAAACATTTTTTAACTTAATTTTGAACAGATTTGCTGACAGAGTTTTATTTTTTATTTTACCTTTTTATTAAGACACTACTAAAAATTGGGTATCCTATCAGGCAGATTTACACAACTCTGATGCACAGCCCTGACTGGTAGGGCACCTTACTTTTCTCTGTTGCAGTACATTAACAAGGTATTCCCCATATCCATCCCTATCCTGTGACTAGACAGGGAACCCAGCACTGGACCCATGAAAATTGTGCTTGGTCAATTTTCAGCCAGTTATGTGAAACATCTTCAAGAGTTGAAAATCGAAGTCTTTTCCTAAAGCTGACTGAAATCTATTTTAGCAAAATCCTAATTTTCAATTTGTTTCCTTTGGGGGGACTACTAGGCAAACTATTGTCAAACAAAAGGTAAAGAAAGCCTGACATTGCCATGGGGGACATTTTCCACAGTTAAAAAAAATGTAAAACAGAAAGCTGCGCTAGTGGCCAGACAACAGCAGCATGAACACATATTTTGGACATCTTCTTTCTTCCCCTTTCCTAGCGCATGTATTCACAGGACTCCTGCAGCCAAAAGTAGGAAGGTGCATTCTCTCAAATGCTACCATCTACCATATGCTTCCCAGGGTGGAATGGTGTCAGGCCAGAGCAGCCTGCAAAGATCATCCCAAGGAGGAAGAAGAGAAGGAAGATGGTGGCATCCTGTGATGGAACATAAATAGGTAATTCTGCTTTAACTTACAGATCAAACTACTATTCTACTTCTAGGCTGCTATGTACAGAGATTTGATACATGGTTAAAATATGTTCATGTTAAGTTATGTGCATCATTTGCTCTTACTTATTTTGCCACCTTATTCTTATCAGTAGTGCGGAGAATCACGAAGAATGTCCTAGGCCTAATGAATGGCTTCAATTTAATTGCATACTATGGGGATATGAAACACTGATTGTTATTTATTATTATTATTATTTTCTATGAGGATGTGGAGCTTGTAGCTCTTGCACAATCTATTTTCTCTCAATTACCCCGCCATGCTCTCCCTGGGCATTAATCTCTTTGTCTCAGTTTTGGGGACCTGGTAGCATTTTTCTTCCAGTACACAGAGCAAATGTCCCCACTCTATCTTATGTTACCTTATCTTTTTTCGCTTTTCTATTTCAATTTCCCACTGTAATAAGCTTGGAAGTAGGTAGTATGTATACTTCTGACCAAATTGTTTATTGTCCCAGCAGCTGCTGGTTGCTATGTAGTCCTACACTATTTTAATGAGATTCTGGTTGCCACAAGTAAGCATAGGTAATGGAACAGGGTTTAAAATGATATTTGGTCCTAAGGGTTATGTGCATCTGTAGAACTTGTGGCATTGTCATTTTGTAGGTACAGGGAGCGTGTAGTGTGAATAGACTATTTAACCAAAATTCTTTAAATCACACCCAACATGTAGGGCCTTGGCCCTGATTTATTAAAGCTTTCCAGGGCTGGAGAGAATACACTTTCAACAGTGAAGCTGGGTGATCCAGCAAACCTGGAATCTATCTGGTCCAGGATTCAAAACATTTGCTAGTGAATAGCAAATGATTTTCAAAAATCTCATGTTTTCTGGATCACCCAGCTTCACTTCTGAAAGTTTATTATCTCCAGCCTTGGAGAGCTTTCATAACTCAGGCCCTTTGCAGCAAGAATCACTACAGTTCACTACATTTATATTCCCTGTCAGCCTGTCATTGATCCCATATTGTGTCCTCAAAAATATCTAGAGATGTCAGGAAAGAGTTGGGGGAATGGAATTTTTCTTCACACCCAGTCTGCTATTTAACATGGAAAATGCCCTGCTACTAGGTACCCCACTGTAGTAAATTCATCCCCGGTATGCCCCCCCCCCAATATTATTTTCCCTGTTTATTTCTCCCAATTCAGCTCCTTCTACTATTGGCTCCACTTTGATATTCTCACCCTTTTGCAGCTCTGCAGCCCTTTTGCAGCTTCCACCTTTCCTATTATTCTACCTATTCACCTAACCCTCATATCAACCTTCTCAAGTCTACTCACACTCCTTCTTGTTACCCCTCCACACCCCTTTCTTATACAGAAAGGAGCCATGACAAGTAGCTATCTTTCTTCTCATTATTCTTTTAATTGGACACATATATAAACTCAGGCTACCTATATGTAAAATCTATTTTTATACATTTTGATTTGACATTTGTGCTCGAGAAAGATTTTTGGTCATTGTTGTTAATGCTGTCAAAAAAAAAGAAAAAGTACACCTGAGATCATGTTCATATTTTTAATACCAGTTTGTGTGGTTTGAGTGGCACAAGAAAATAAGGTGTTATTTGCATCAATTGTTATCACACACACTTTGTCAGTATGAGTGTAAGTGCTCTTCAGGCCATGTCTGAAGAAAGGGTTTGAAGTTGCTTACTGTAACATTGAGTCCAACAAGTAGTACGAGAAGATGTTTGAGAACGAATAAGATGAAATTGCACAGAACTTTTTTGGAAGAAATGACAGGGTGCCAAAAACATCCAGGCGGTCCCATTACAGAGGCTATCTGATAGACAGTCCATTCATACCTGTCAGCAAAGGTACACAGGAGCAACTGCAGGCCACTGCTATGCCTGCTCAGAAAACTTTGGATATCAAAGTGTTCTTCAAGAACTTCTTACCAAATTTGCAAAACTAAAATTGGAACAATAACAAATGGTTCATCACATGCATTATTACCATATATACCCACCACCTAGATTCAAGTTTAATGTAAAAAATGTGGGTATTTTTTGTTTTTTAAGGAAAACCCCTTTAAAGACTTTTGCTTGTGACATACCTATATTTTTACTAGAGCTCAAATAGTATTTGCCTGATTTGTAAGGCTTATTGATGCTGCTCTCCAAGTACTATGCGCTATTTGAAACCATATACTCATGTACTGATGCTCTAATTGTTTTTTACCAAGAAAGCTTTTATTGTGCTTTGCAATGCCATGCTAAACAATTAGATAGCAGCCAGGTATCTGTAAACCAGCAAACTCGGGGCTATGCTCTAAGTTTTGGTTACAGTGATACATGTCTTATATAAAGTAAATTAAAACTTCTACATTAGCATTTTTCTTACACTTCCTAAGACATAAATAACGTTTTATAATTCAGTAACACCGTAAGCGGGATTTATGAACTTATTAGAGCTATGACTTTAGGGATGTATGTCTTTGACATGTTGTCTTTTGGGTTGCATAAAATCCCCCCTGTACTGCAGTGTACGTTTCTCCCTTTTTTTATTATTATTTAATTGACTCACTGTTCCTGAGACACTTGGTAGTATTTCCTATGGTATTTTGGTGAATTTGGCTGCTGTAGTGACTTTTGAAACCATACTAAATCTTTATTTCTTTACCATTGACTTACTGTAAATAGTGCTTGGGTTTAGAAACTAATCATTTACACATTATTCTTAACAGGTCTAGAACTTACCAGAGACTTGGTCAAGCAACACTTATTGAGAAGCTGGGTGTGCTTCTTTAATTTTTTTTCTCTATTGTGAAGTGAGAGAGGGAAACCGAAGTTTATATTGACACTTTAAGGTTACCATCTAATAGTAAAGATCTAGCGTGACTGTAGAGCACTCTCTGACAAACCTTTTGGGGAAACAAAGCGGCAAACATGCTCTATCTCTCGTTTGTGTGTTCATTCCACTACAAGACCTATTTACTATACACAGCGCCTCTGCCTCCCACCTTAGATCTGTCTGTTAGAAATATTATTCTATGAGAGGTTAGTGAAATGTCAACTTTAATGTAACTTCGCAAGTTGTCAATGGGGTGAATGTGTGGTGTTTTTGGTGACTTATTTTTCAAGTTTTGGGTGGACAGCATACACATGTTATTTAGGGGCTTTGTATTTTAACAGTAAGGGAGAGATGCCTGCGCTTTAGCGAGGAAGATGTAAGTGTGACACAAATATTACTGGTCCTACCACTTCACCCGAATTGTGGATTGTAAGGTGCCTTTTAGATTTTCCCTGTACCTCCACATCATTACAAGACACACCTGGCTTGACGATGGCACCCTTAATCCTGCTTTCCTACTGGGTCTTGATAATAAATATCTTTGCAAATGAGTGCAATCTGACAGCCCAGCACCTATTTGATGACAGATGATTTTGGGATAGGCAATCTCATATTATTATTATTAATAATAATAATAATAATAAAATTATTATTATTATTATTATTATTATTATTATTAATTAACAGTATTTATATAGTGCTAACATATTAGGCTGCACTGTACATTAAATAGGGGTTGCAAATGATAGACAGACAGTGAATGAGATAGTCATTGAGCAGATGATAGAACTGAGCATCATAGAGATCAATGGCAAAATCAGTTTTAATGCAAGACATTTTACCCAAAGTGATATTAAAAAACAGGTCTCTATACAGATACCTAGTGAAGAGATGCCATGACTGACATTACATTTTTATTTTGATCTTCAAAACATTTTATATATATATATATATATATATATATATATACATACACATACCCCATAAGCTTTATTTGTGTCAGCGTATATATAAAAATAATCCATAATTAGGGGTACAAATAAATAAATCTTCCAGGGACTATCTCTGACACATAATATATTTCATAGATGAACAATTGTAATCGTCTTGGGCAAAAAAAAAAAAAATCTGTACAGCTTTCCTCTGACATTGGTCCACCATCACATTCACTTTAGCAAAGCCCCTGCTCAGCCTCGGGAGACTGGCTGCATCTCGCAGCACACAGTTGCCTCCAGGAATTAATGCGCAGGGGATGGTGTCTGGAGATGGGCTGGCAAATGACCAGGGGCCCACAGAGGCAGTCAAGAAGTACCAGGCAAATCTGGAGTACAAAGCCAAAGTCATACTAGGGAGATCGGTCCACCAAACGAGGTACAAAGGAATTAAGCACAAGCAGAGATGGAGTCACAGTCGGAGGTCGGTCCAGGCAGCGTACAAACGATGGGTCAAGGAAAAGGCAATGGTCAGCAACAGAAAATCAAAGGAAAAATTATCCAGCACAGATAAGCCCTGCTAACGCTACAACAGGCCCTTGAACCTGAGAGCAGAAAGGCTATGGAGGACCCAACAGCCAATGACAGCAAGGAATTTATCAGGAAACATTCTGCTAATACATTATGTACAACTTGCTACTACAAGGTTGATTCTACTTTTGCCTTCAGAACTTTCTTAACTGTTCATTGCATAGAACCATTCTCCAGGGAATTTAGTCCAAATTGACAAAATAGCATCATGCAGTTGGTGCAGATCAATCTACCATTTTTCCACTGACGTAGACATTCTACACAAGTTTTGCATACTATATGAAGAGCCCAATACTTATCGTGGTCCCCCAGTTTAATACCAAAATATGCAAGATATGCTTGTTTCACAAATTCTGTAATGTTTCTTCTCTGTTTTTTTGCTGAGAATATTCACCATAAATGTATCAAAATACATTAGGGTCATTTAAACAACTTCTTCCTAAAAATTCTGTAATGTTTCTTCTCTGTTTTTTTGCTGAGAATATTCACCATAAATGTATCAAAATACATTAGGGTCATTTAAACAACTTCTTCCTAAAGAACTCATATTTCAATATTTTAACATTTGTTGTTGGTAAAACCTTCTATTCCAATTCCTGTATCAGAAGAACTAGAGCCAATTCAATTAAACTGATGTCATTCCTGGAATCAGCAGACCTGAAATACACTAAATATATTAAAAAATCCTGGGAAAGAGAAAAAAAATGTTTTTTGTTGAGCTGTGTTATTAATGGGGGGCAACCCTCATGAAGTATTTTTTTATTCTTAAATACATCTAATCAATTTTGTTACAAGGATCTTAGAATACACTGAATTTTGCCATTAAAAATTATTATAGAAATGATTGGTTTATATCTGGGGGTTGGCGTGCTTTTTTATCAGCTGAAACTAGTTTGTCGATTATCCTCTGACCTCTTTTGCCCAGACCCTCACTGGTATTTTACCTTTTTCTGACTATTCTCTGTAAACTCGAGAGATGTGCCTAAAAATCTCAGCAGATTGTAAAATTAAATACACAAACCAACCTGCCATCCCCTAAACAAATATACCAAATTCTGGCACTGAAGTAATATATAGAGCCCCAGCACCTCAAACAAATGATCAACAGCAGGACTTATTAAAAATGGTAAACCTATATTGTGGGCTTTCTCAGGTATGCAAATGTATACATACTCCATGGTCCATATATCTATATAATAATTCATACCCCGGTGTGGTGTATGCACATAGTGTGGTCCTAGTTTAAAAGTATGCAAATTTCGTCGTTCATTTTGAACGATAAAAATTGGAAGTGTGTACGCACCTTAACTTAACCTACTATTGAACGAGGCAATTTCTAATAGCAAACAGATTAATTAGCAAATACAAGCAGTACATTAGCATTAGAGAAAAGTGATGGACATAATACCTGATTTAAAGCAAATAAGCTTCCACAATGCACCACAACTCAATTTCCTCTCACCTCTGAATTCAGCAAGTAGGATGTACAAATCAGATATGGCCATGTGAGAGCGAAAGTAAGAAGGATGATAGATGCCATACTACATTTCCCAGTATATTAATTTTCACTACACATCAACTCCTTTAGTGGGATGACTCCCTATCCTAATCCCTGCTTAACTTGCCATCATCTTGAATGATTTTATTTTTAACCATCTGGGTTATCTATAATCCACGGTTGTGAGTAAAATTGACATATACAGTTTTTCTTTCTCTTTTTGAGATATATTTGTATAAATTCATTTTTATATATGGTTGTATGATTAGCTTTGCGTTACAATTAAATTGTACTAGCCATACTCCTAAAGAACAAAAGTTACTGCAAAATGTTCCAAAAATACTGCCGGAATTGAAATATTTGGACTTTTGTACTGTGATAGTAAATTATACAATCACAGAACTGTGAGTAGACATTAATAGTTCTGATGTGCTGTTCTGTCTTTCAAACGTTTATGATTTATGTATATAAAAACTTGCATTCTAATAAAAAGGTTACTTTTTTTTATTTTTACACCTGAGGATTTACCCCAAAACTCGAAAATCTATTTTCCTTGCTTTTTATGATGTGTTAGATGCCTGAAAAAAATCCCTAATTTTTGTAGTATTAAACTGTGACAGGGTGTCCCATGGCTTGGCTGGGAATGTCCTAGATGGGGTGTATATAGCACCCTTGCTAACAGGCTTTGTGCATTAACCCCCTACCGGTATTCCTGAGTGTGACTCAGGGTGGATTTTCCATACCGTACCTAAAAACATAATAAAACCCCACTTACCTTGCTCCATCAGGGTCCCCCATCGTCCTGCTGGTCATTGCAGGTCCTGAGGACACGTCCTCCTCCTCCGATCTTCAGCCAAGAACTGCAGAGGAGATCTCCGGGGTGACCTTGGTGCGGGTGTGAGGAGCGGCGGGAAATTTAAATCATTTTGTATTGGTTTCAATATAAAATAGCTGTATTGAGTTCAATACAAAGAAATCTTCATATAATATATAATTATAATATATATGCTGCTGTACAGTTATATTACATGTTTCACTATTTTTTTTTAACAGATTTTTGTGTTTTTGTTTTAAAGTTTATTAATAAATTTATTAACTATTTGACATATGTCTTTGAGGTATACCTAAGAAATAAAGGCCTACAATGTAAAATAAATTACAATGCAATAAATTGTTACCGCTTTTTACAAGCTCGCAAGACCAATTCCAGTTTCTATTAGCAGCCAGATGCCGCAAATCAAATGTGCTTCGATAAAATGTGATCATCATATAAAAGCAGAAGTGTGGAGCATTCATTCAGGTATGTAAAACATAATATAAGGCAGCACGGTGGCTCAGTGGTTAGCACTCTGGCTTTTGCAGTGCTAGGTCACAGGTTCAAATCACGGCCAAGACACTATCTGCATGGAGTTTGCAGGTTTTCCCTGTGTCTGTGTGGGTTTCCTCCCACATCCCAAAAACATGCAGTGAGCTTAATTGGCTTCCCTCCAAAATTGACCTTACACTACATTAATGACATATGACCATGGTGGGGACAGATTGTGAGCTCCTTTGAGGGACAGTTAGTGAGACACCACTATGGACTTTGTACAGCGCTGCGTAATATGATGGCGCTATATAAAAAATAACAATAATGCCAAGGGAAAAAGCATTAGCTATCTTAGAGAAACAATTGTTTGAAAACAATAAAGGCACCAGGATATAAAGGCACCCACACAAGATAAAAAAATCCCCAAAATATTTCTACCAAAAGCTGCTTGAGGATATAGCGTTCCAGGTCATCAACATCGACTCTAGTTTATAACATTCATGCACAGCCATATCCTGTGTGTGTTGGTAATCTATAATGTAACTATAGCATAGCCAGTTTCTACACTGCTACCCAATATTTACTTCTTACATGCCCATTGCACACATCCAGCAATCCAATCAGCAGCAACACTAACCAATCTGATGCAAAGAACAGACCTCTGCCCACAGCTGTATTAAAAGTTAGAAAGTATACAAATGGTAACACTTCAACAGTGAGGTTTTCATAAGAGTGGGCAGTTGCAGAGTGAGGTCTGGCATATAAAATGTCGCATGTGGTTGGTATTCTAACTGTATGTCTTGCTTTAGCAGAAGCATAGTTGGCCTGTTAACCCAAAAAAGTTACAAAGATTGTGGTGTTCATGGTTTTTGGGGGGATTGCAGCCCCTGCCCCCTATTCTGAGACACTTCTGTTTATTAAGCAATTTGGTTTTCATATTACACAGCAACAACCTAAGTAAGCAATTTAACAAACTTTTGGGGAAAACAAGCAAATTAGCAACACAATTTGACAGGAATTAGTCTGCTTCCTATTTAACAAAGCACATGTAATATATCCTCTGCATAAAACTCCTACTTCAGTAGCTAACAGATTTGCATGGACCCAAGAAAAAGGAGATAGGTTTTCACACCAGAGAAGTGGAGTTTTATTGTGTTGCAATACTACTTCAGAACAGCAGAGGGCGGCCTTTATGATGAAATATGAATTATTGCAATAACTTTATATTACTGTCCCTGCTTAGCACTACTTTGATAAATCTCCTTCCACTGTATTAAAAAAAAATACAAAAATGTAGGAATATAGCTACTTTGAGACTTTTTTTTAAATAGGTGTTCTGACTACAACCCCTCTACCCCCAACCACACACACATTTAATAAGATCTCATTTAGATGTAAATTTTTTTACTGAAAAATTCCAGTTAGCCCAGAGCAGGGGTTGGCACAACATCCCCAGTGAGATGCCCTTTTGATGCATCACTACAGGCCTCCTGGAGAGGCGGTGTGGGGCCAGGGTGGGGGGTTAGTAGGGAGAAGGGGGGAGAGAATCTGTCTCAGTGTGGATTTTGTTTTGTGCTCCATACACATGGGTCAAGTCTGCATTAACCCCTGTCCTGGTAATTTGCATTAAAATCAAACAGCCTCTGCTGGGCTTTTTAAAAAGAAAAAATAAATAAATAAAAAAATGCATGCATTACAGATTACAATATTTTAATTTTTTCCCTGAGTCCCATTTAAAAGAAAAAAAATGGAAACATCTATTGTGTAACTAAATCACCAATCAGACTCTATTGTAAGAGGACTTTAGTCCTTGTGTTGAGGTCTGTTTTCTCCTGCACACAATAATCAGATTATGGGGCTGAACCCCAGTGCACTCAGATACACCCAGCAGCCCACTTCTGTTAACCCTTGAGGTGCCAATACACAAACTATGTGGCCTGTGCTTCATCAGACCTCTAAAATGCATGAAACTGGCTAGGACTTGTGATTTTGTTCTTGCAGAATTTATTTTAAGTCAAACAGACTTTTTTTTTCTTCTTAGTAGTGATCAGTTAGTTCATTGTGGGAAGAAATAAAGTAGAGGACGTCAAGCCTGTGGTTGGTTAAGATTTTCCAGTGTATTGTAAACTGTCTAACCAATTGTACAACTATAGTCCCTTTTGGTGTAAAAACAATGCAAAATCCTTTTACTGTGCATATTCAAAATGTAAAGCTAAATTTGGGCATACAAAAAGGCATAATCTAGTATACATTGATAGTTTCCATATAAGTGGATGTTAGGTGCCTGCCTAAAGTCAAGGAAAGGTATTCATTAATGATAGGATTGCAGATTTAAATGCATTTTGTTACCTTGACTTGAAATGCATATTTTAACAGATCAATACATGTAAAAGTTTAGGGCCCATTCAAAACAAATCTAAAATGTGTCAGATCTCTAACTACCTTTGCTTTTTAAAAAGACTGCTCATTTACCACTTATATTGATGCATGCAAATTTGTATGCATTTTCATTACAGTAAAGATCAGAATTGAAACAATCATGCAAAATACAATAAAATATGCATGGGGTAATAAATGCAAAGATATGCTAACACATATTGGCCCAAAGTAGTTTCTGCCTGATCAGCTAATCTATGAATAATGGACTACAATCACTTGTCTATTGCAGTTTTTGTGAACAATGCACGTTCCTTAGGCTTAGTATTCTGCTTTACTAACCTTCTATAATCATGTCGGAAGTAGTAAAAATCTAGATTACATTTTATCTAACACTATTTTTACCACCAGCTTGGCTAAAATTTTCTTTGGCTATATTTTGTTTCAGGTCTTTGTTTAAATACCTTATCCAATATCCTAGTTACTATTTACCTAAATTTGTTTTTCTGAACTCACCATATCAGGACCAGTTTGTATCAAAAACTTTCCTTAACAAAATGCAACTTATGAAAAGAATCTAAAAAACAGCCCTCGGTTTATTATATAAAAAAAAAGTACAAAAATACTTTGCTTTTCTAAATGAAATAGCACCACCTTTGCTGTCAATTAAGGAAAAAAAAAGTTTTCCAAAACTTTTGGAGAGTATTAAAATAAATAAATTGTCATTTCAACTTAGGAAAAAAGAAAATATAGACAACACATTTGCTGCAAATTGTGTACTGATCACCTTACAGAAAACGTAATTCCAACGATAGTGAAAAAGTTCAGAGAAGGCAGCTTCGTCCACACTCATATTTGTGCAACTGGAAAGGTCCTGAATTTCAAACTAGGAGGTAGGGGGATGGCACTTCCTCCTGGGTGCCAGCCCCAGACAGGGTGAGTTCTACTCACAGAATTGGTGTCCTTGGTCTTCAGTGTGTAGGCTGGGCATAGGTCTCCATCCTCCCCCACCACCAGCGATGGGGGTGCAGGGAAATTTCCTAGAAAACTAAACGGTGGCCTAACAGGCTGTTGGGGATTGGTGGTTTTCCTGGTCTGAAACTTTGTAGCTCTCAAAACTTGCTTTTTCTTTTTAAATTTCCCCTTGCCTTTAGGCCTACCTGGTCTTTTGTGCCCAGTGGTTTTACATCCTTTGTGGGTAATCCTTGGATGCAACTCTCGGAGGTCGGTTCTGAATCCCCTAGCGTAGCACCACAGCTTGGACTGTCGGACCAATCGGTCAAATTGCTGCATTCTGGGCTCAGGTTCAGCAGTTCTGTCCTCTTCCTCTGAAGGTGACGTTGTCTCCTCTGCAGTCCCCTCCACACTCGTGTGATCACCTTGTGCATTCTCACATTCTTTATCTTGTTCCGATTGCTCAGCTTTGGATTCCTGATCCCATTCATTGCTCACAGGGGGTGTCCTTGCACTCTTGGCCACTCTACACATCTTGACACCGTCTTGGCTTCTGGTTATTATTGGACGACTTCTCTGATTTACATTTACTGATCTGTAAAGGACGCTGCTGTCGGATGAACCACTGCTGTCAGATTCTGTGTCTGAGGAGCTAGTTTGGTCAAGTATGGTGTCAGAGGAGCTGGAGTAGCCAGCTGAGGTCACTGGACTGTGCGGTGGGCCTTGGAATATATTGAGGTCAGATGGAAATTTGGCCCTTATCCTGGAAGATGCACAATCTTGAGTAGTATCACGGGGCCGGTCATCATTCTGCATCCAGTCTTTTGATACAACTATGTTGGGTCCCCAGGATGAAGAGCAAAGAATATTCAGGTCCTCTCGGGATATTAGGCAACACTGCACAGCTCTGCTGGGAACGGATCTGAGCGCTTTCAGAGCCCTTAACTCACGCAGGTCACAGCGCCTGCTCTGAATTTGTAGTCTCTCCATCCGTCGGCAGACACGCCCGCGAGGAACCCCTCGCAGGGGACCGCTCAGCACCTGAGCTAAAGCAAACAGCTGCCTGCCTCCAACGCGCAGGTAACCCAGCCGCATTCCGGCTATCTCCTGGTATCCAGCTGGAGGCTCCATCACAGTCCATGTGCATTACAGATAAACAGGAAACCTACAGGACATATTCCCCCATCACTCTGCCATGGCAAAGTTCCGATTTAAACTTAGCCTGATCTGTAGGTCATATAGGTGCAGCAGGGGCGCCCCCTGCTGGGCGGACAAAGATAACCAATGCTTGCAGCTAACCTCTACGACCAGCCGGAGCACAGAGCGATCGCTTGCACTTTCTTCAAAGACTGCAGGGACGCTAACACCGTAACAGCGTCAGATCGCGAGGAAGATGCGGGGATTTAGCAGTCCCGGTGAGCAGTTGCGGCAGGCACGATATGAGCACAAGGTTTTTGTGAGTACAATGCACGCTAAATGCCGTGTGAGCGCTCCCCCCCTCTCTGCTCTGCCCACTACACATAGAAGCACGCTCCTGCCAATCAATGGTCCTTGCTCTCTGTCTTCATTGGCTGCTTTGCATTGTGACGTCACAACTCCCAACACGCACGCCCCTCCCCTCCACCAAGTCTCACAAAGAGACCGTGTAATACAATCGGCAATTTCAAATAGTCTGCCGATTATTCGTGGAATTCATATCAAAATCCACTTGTAGCTACAATTTTATTGCTGCAAACCTCTGTCTATAATTCTTTCAAGCCTTTAATTAGAAATAAAAGCTGCTGATCTCATTATAACAAGATACAGACACACAATGTGCCTGAAAGCCGCACTACACGCTAATGTTTCTTTGTGTTTTCCTTCTTGTAGGTGATAAGTTTCCCATATAACTTCCTAAGCTTTTATCTCAAATCCAAAACCATAAAATAGATCTATATGTAGGAAGTCAATAAAAAAAAAAGAATCCACGTGTTGTATTAAATAAAAAAGAAAGGAAACATTTAGTTTTCTCTAATTATAAACTCAATGTCAATTAACGGTAGAATTAAATCAATGGTATAGGAAGATGTAGTGTGATCGAATTCTAAAGAGTGATCGAAATAAAAGCAGATTTATACAAACATTTGTCATATATTTACATCGTGTTTACTTTGCTTCCATTCATTCAATAAAGCCACACACATGCATGGCCTTTGTTTTTATTGCATTTTCAATTTGCCTGTGTGGCGATGATCTTAAAAAAATAAGCACTTCTGCGCCTTTAAAAAATAAAGTTTATTATTATTATTATTGGGTTTAATGAATCGTGTGTATAGATAATGCGCCTCAATGCTGGATGATCGCCCTGTTACTTACAAAGCCTTTGATAGAAAACTAAAAAAATAGTTTTTAAAAACGATCACTTCATTTGTGTAGTTTTTTTTGGTTTTGTTTTTTGTGATGATCTTTTATCATCAATGTACTGAAAACCAGTGCGCATTTGTTTGTGACTTGTGCAATGCAATACATTAAGTGCAAATTGCGTTAAATAGCTGCCATAGTCCCACACATGTTGATGGATGTAATGGACTGATCATCACCACCACCAACCTTTACTATTTCATTACATTGCTGCTTTGCCTATTTTATACAATGATCTGCACTAAATATACATATCATACAGCATCGAATTGGATGTATTGGTAAATCTGATTAGAACTGCACGAAAAAAGTAACTTTTTGCTGAATAAAAAATCATTAAGCCCGTTTTTTTGTTTTTTGGTATATCACATAATGAGCCTTGATTATCCCAGGACAAAGTGTCACCATCTAGTGGCGGTATCTACAACTACACCGCAAGTTATTACGATGTCCGCAAGAGTTTCTAAACGGCAGTTATGAAAACTACAGATATACTAACCTGCCAAAGGGAGCGCACCTATGCAAAAATGTCTGTACCTAAGATCCTGGCTGGATGCTGACTGTACCCCATATTTTTCATAGCACCCATTCCTGGTAAGCTTTTGCAGAAACTACTCTGCTCCCTTTTACACTCAGAAGCAGAACATATCAGATGTACCTTGAACATTCTCACAAATGTGGCTGGGTTCTCATTTGGTGTTTAGCCCAAATAAAAATACATTTAAAAAAATACCAATTACCTTTACCAGGTGCAGATGGAACACCGGGCGCAGCCATCTTTGTTCTTCCAGGTTCTGCTCATGTCACCTGATCTCACATTGAACATGTGTGAGGTTGAGCACTTTTTTTTTTACATTCTAGGAAACATCGTTAGAACATATTTATGATCTTGGACAGCCCAAAACCTTCTGGGATATGTGGTGATAAGTCCGCTTTAACTTTTTTCATTGTTAGTGCTATCAACGCTGCATTTCTATAACATGTACTTACTCTTGAAGATGCTGAACTTTTGGCGAATCAAGTTGAGATTGTTTTTCCCACCACCCTGCCTTGTTGATCATTGCCAAGTTTAGGTGTAATCTGTCAGATGTGTGTTGTGTCAGTTACAGCCCTCAGGTAAGTTAAACTACATGATTCCTGCTGTTATGGTAATCAATATAGTTTAAAGCTATGGCTCTGGAGAAAGGTTGGAATCAAATTGGAGTGGGTGACCAGTTTTGGCTGTTTGTTGGGTTTGTGTCACCTTTATTTCATAGGATGCCCCTCAGAGCTGCCTTTCAGTTTTTGAAATCAAAAATAAAGAGTTTTAGCAGTAACAAATGTAGTTTAGCTAACATTTTCATATAAAGGTATTAGCCCAAAAAATGAAAGCCCAAAGACTTTCTCGTTTATTGAGGGAGACAGAATGTGGCCATCACAGGATTACGTCTCCCACTAACAGCCAGTTTTTTATAGTCTCTTAGCAGGCTGGACATCATTTCGTCAGCTCTGCTGTAGAATAACTTTTCCCCACTTTTCTAAAACAAAAAATATTTGGTCAGGCTTTAGCATAAGATGCTGTCCAAACCCTGAAATTGTGTTGGCTCCAAACCACATTCTATGTCCAGAGCCATTACTTTTGCACGTACCTTGTCCTTGGAGATAGGAGATAAATAATATGAGTGCCATTTTTTAAATTCCTCGCCATTCTGCCAGAACTAAAGTGGAAAAAATAAGACAAAGAATGTGGATGTCATTCTGTGGGTTGAATGTTTTCCACTATTTAGTGTTAGGTTAGCATCGTACTGATTGCTCTGCAGAACCACATTTACTTCCTTGTGCCCACCTACCCTGATCTGTTCACCTCTGGCTGCTAGACCCTCATCTGCAACCGGCTGTTTGTATTACATGAATACATGGGGCTTTGCCTCATACCCTAAGGACTTAAATTGCCTTTTTTCTATGCGACACTGACATGTCAAATACAGAAAAATTGCAGGCCTGATACTATGATTAGTTATGCCTTACATTTTTTCCACTGGTTCCCGAATTGTCATCCTTTATGCTCCCTAACTGTGTAGATGTATGTAGTCTGGAATTGGTTTACCTAATAATTGGAATTGGACTTTACCATGGCACAGAATATGTCCAAATCTTCTATTTTGTTATCTGAAATTCCAGGACAGATCAACAGGATGTCATGGGTCATTTATTTAGGTGACGGTTACTGCAGAAAATCTATTTGAACCTCTGTGCCTTTCTGATCTGTCCCTGGTCATAGAGCTTGTGGCCACAGTGCTTCTGTCTGATTCTATCTCTGAGTCCCCCTATCTCTCTCAGTGTAAATTATATTGGCTAAGTTGCAGTGTGCTGCTTATACCACCAAATTTAAAGGAATCATCTCAGTCCTGATAGGTGTGGTGTGCATAACCCTATCCTTAACATAGAGCATTAGAGAATAGGACTTTTCCTAAACACCTATTGCTTGATGCCATTTTTTATGAGACAACATTCTGATATAACAATTTAACCCACCTGAAATTTGCTTTAGGTTTCTTCTTTCCCACTTTTATTTTGTTTGTCGTCTAATCCCTTAATGGATCTGGCTGTGGTACAGATCAACAATGGATCTGCCAAATAACAGACATTCCTGTGTTTAGGATTCTGCTCTGAGGAACAGTTAAAAGCTCTTCTTAAAGCGTACCTAAACTCAGAAATATCACTTTACATCCTTTTATGTAAGGTAAAAATTGTTATTTTTTTTTTTTAAAACTCTAACTCTAACTCTCCATCGCCTAGGCTGGGAGTGCAAAGCCTCCCGGGATACTGACGCCCCACATACCAGGAGGCTCTTGGATGCTCATTCTTCTTCTTGGGTATGCGCAGAAGGAGCCGTTTTGTGCAAACAGAAAAATTTGCCGATCTCATGCATGCCCAGGGATCTGCAAATTTTTTTTTCCTCACCCAGGCACAAGATCGGGTGAGGTAGGATGAAGAACCAGGAAGAGGAGGAGAAAATGGCGGCGCCTGGAGCGCCGGCTCTGGGACAGATGCCGGGACGATGCGGGAGCAGATGCAATACACCACCGGATGGATCGGACTGCCCTGCGGGGTTGAAGGTAAGTGTATTTGTTTTTGGCAGTTTTGAGTTTAGTTCCTCTTTAAGTCCCATCTCCAAGAGTAAGTCTTTTCGCTCAACACTGGCTGTTTTGTAATTACCACAAATCATTGTAGTGTGGATTAAATCTCGTCACTGGGACCTCCCTTCTAAGGCAGTGAGCCCCACCTTATAAGACTGTTTGGATTTCATGGTTTCTGCCTTCTAATATACGGCTTCTTATTTAATATCTCACAATAACGTGCAAATGCTTTCAGTTCAAAATCTACTTCTATAAATAAATGGTACTATAAAATCAAATAGCATGCAAAATTGTTTTTATATGTAATAGAAGACTAAGTTCCTTC
Organism: Pyxicephalus adspersus; assembly: GCF_032062135.1. Classification (NCBI taxonomy): domain Eukaryota; kingdom Metazoa; phylum Chordata; class Amphibia; order Anura; family Pyxicephalidae; genus Pyxicephalus; species Pyxicephalus adspersus. The sequence continues at coordinate 20,560,056 of NC_092863.1, read as the reverse complement.
ATACATGTAGCGCCTCACCCGCATACTTGAGGGAATGCATCTGAGGTTCAAGTCCTCCATTTCCTTTTGTAAGTCCCAGGTCCCAAGAAAGACGCACAGATTAGGCCTGATTTACTAAAGATATCCAAGACTGGAGAAGATAGACTATCATGGGAGTGATTCAGTAAACCTGGAATGGATCTAGTCCAGGACTGAAAATATTTGCCAACTAAGAGCATTTTCCAGGAAATCCATTCAAGGTTTGCTGGTTCCCCATGATCCATCCTATGGTCTTTCCATGTCTATCTTCTCTTAAAGAATTTAAATAAATAAGGCCCAGTCTGTCTGTTTATAAAATGTGCTTCTGTGCTGCAGTGGCAGTGTACCAAGGGTACCTGGTGTTTAGGTAATTAATATCCTAATATAACTTCTTGTAGTAACATTTGTTTCTGTTCTTGGGCGCTGATCTGTGCAAAGTCTATGGGTTGAGTGGGGTTGACATAGGCAGCTGCAAAGTGCGCAGGGGGGGGTCAAGTCAATTGTGTATCGTGGCCCACCATTGCCTACATCTGCCACTGTCTCATGCACAACAGACTAAATCTTGGCAGACCGTAAGAGTGAAAAAGTAACAATGTTGAACACAGCCTTCAAAGTAAGATTTGGGGGTTTGTAATAAGGTGTATGAAGTATGTTCCAGAACATATGTTGTTAGAAGCAATGCCACTGACACCGGTAATCTGAGGCATGTTTTACTCCCACTGGTGGTTTATTTTCACTTCTGCTGGTGAACAGTAGGGAAAATTGTACTCACACATTCTCCTCAGTGTAACCCTAGGTGGAAAGGTGGCACACTACTAGCAAAATGTTATAAAATGTTATAAAGCCACATAAAAAGCCAAATCTTATAAAGTCACACTCACTAAAGAATACACCTCTGGTAGGCAGAACCAATCAGAATAGGCAGAATACGCCTCTGGTTGTAGAACACATCTGGGCTTATTCATACCCCATGTGTTGGATTGCATTTTTTTTTAAAAGAAACCATTGCATTTTGTCTCCTGTGAACAAAAAAGTTGCATGGAAAAGGATGCCAATGCACGTCAACTCAAAAGCAGGCATGCATATTAGGCGTCAACACAATCAATGAAAGCCATCTCAAGATGTCTATTGTAGTTCTTCCAAATCTTAGTAAATATGAGAATCAAGAAACATGTCCCCTGTCTGATTGTGCAGTGTGCAAATGTCTGTAACATTAAAGTGGAACTTTTGTGAAAAAAAATTGATCTGTCCACAAACCGAGCGGAGCAAGCCCCTCGCTGGCTCAACTTTCCTCTTCTTTCTGGCGCTCACCATAGCGTCCAGCGCCACCATTTTTTTTCTCTAGGGTTATTCCCACGTCACCCGATCTTGCACTGCACAGGTGTTGTATCTTTCTGAAAATATAAAAAAAAAGTGCCGATCTCGCTGCCTATGTGTCATATGGGAAAGCACCTGATGATGTGTGACCGAACTTATGTGACGCATGCATCTCAGGAGGCTTTGGTTTCCTCTTTAGTCTTTACGGCCGCAGTGGCAAATACAGATTGGGAAGAAACCTCCCAAAAAATGTATCTTATATAAAACCTTTTTATATAAAGACTAGGCATGAGCGTTACTGAACTGCTTACTTCTACCCCCATTATGAGCTGCTATGGGTGAGGCGGTACCTGTAGGAGGAAGCAGTAACCCAATTACAAGCTCACAGCCAATCTGAACATAGCTTTACTGTTAGGTTTGTGGGGCAGATGGTGAAGGGTAAGGCAAGAATAAACTGGCATGGTCTTTTTTTAGAATTCAATGCACTGTTAAGAATTAAAAAAAAAAGTTTGGGCTATACGTACAGTTAAAGCATACCTAAACTCAGAATTTTTACTTTAAATAAAAGGGTAGACAACCCTGTTGATGTTTTTTTTTTAAAAAAAAGAGTGCAGCACTGCCCCTTAATTCTCGATCACCTAGGTGATCAAGAATAAAGACGAGCACAGACCCTTCCGGGTTACCTAAGTCACACATCCCGAGAGGCTCTTGGCTGTCGGGCCTGCGCAGAAGGAGCCATTTCTTCAATAGGGAAAATAGTTGCCGATCTCACGCATGCACAGTGAGATCGGCAAGTTTTTTCCCAATCTACGTGACCCGATTTCACGCCTGCGTAGTGTGAGATCAGGTGGCGTAGGAAGAAGAGAGGAGAAGATGTCGGTGCCTGGCGCTCCCTCTGCGCCGGGCCTAAGACCGGGACGACGCGGAACCCGATGGAAGAAACCTCCCGACGGATCTGCGGGATTAAAGGTAAGTGTGTTTTTTTTTTGTTTTGTTTTGTTTTGTGTTTACTTCTGCTTGTGTATAAGTGCATTCATTTTTAGTCCTCAAAAAACACAAAGGGGTCTATTTTAAAGCAGCGAATCTTGACCTGTTGGGGAATCTTTGAGGTCCATGTGTTTCAGTGGCAGTAATTCTCCAATGATTTTCCACCAGGGAATGTTGCTTTTTAAATCCCATGGAGCAGATAAGAACCTCTTTAAAGTTGCTTATAACAGTGCAGTTCTGGTAAAGTATGGTATGAAGATTTTTTTCTTTACTTCTAATGTTGAAGTTATTAAATCCCTTTATTACGACAACGACTGTACACACGGCAGATTTTCGCCCGATAATTGGCCGATGCCGATTATCGGGCGATAAAAATCTGACGTGTGTACGTAGCTTTAGAGTACCTTCAAAACTGCAAGACTTGTCTGGTGCGCCCTGTATACAGTTGTTGGTACCTACTAAGCTTGCAGCATGTAAAGGATAGAGGCAAAAGAAGGAACAAAAATAGATATTTTATTTGTAAGAGTTACCAAATATATACAATAAGTATAATAACATTTTACGACATTGCTAAACATAGCACAGCTCAAACATAGCTTTACCCAACATTACTATACATTGCACAGCTCAAACATAGCTTATATAAATAGATTTTAAGGTAGTCATCTCTTTAACCGACCTGTTTCGCCTTGCGGCTTGCTCATGGTTTTTTAAGAGACTTTTATTTGTGGATGATGACATGTTAATACCATAATAAGGAGTATTTGCAGCGTGGTAATTCAGTACCACAGACTTTGTCAATCTTTTTAAAATAGAGGAACCCCTGAAATAAAGTTCATGTCTTAGAGAACCCTTGCTATATTAAATATATCCACAACTCATGGTATATTGGTGTGGGGGAGTCCCATGCCATATTGTAACCCTCCTTCATCCTAGGGGGTGCCAGGTGTCGCCATCTTCGTTCTTTTTTTTTTTTTGTTCTGGCTACGTTTCCCACCCTCGTACAGCGCAGGTCTGCTGTAAATGGAGGAAAAAAAGAGTGCTGATCTCGCTGCGCATGCATGCGATGTAGGGGCAGCAAGAAGCTTCCTGGGATGCGTGACCTGGTTTTCCCAGGAGGGTCTGCACTCCCATTCTGTCTTTTGCTGATAGGTTTAAAACTTTAAAATTGAGAAGAACCCTGGTTGAGAAAGCACTGGGAAAACTTCATTACATTAAAAAAATAATACAGCATAGTAAAAGTTAACAACAGAATAACTAAATGGTATTGAAAGCATACAAAATTACTGATTGGTGAGAAAAACATGGAGGTAATAAAATTGAAAATCCAAAGTGGCTTTCTTGGTACAATTTACTGCAAATGCTGAGTATGAGACTGAGTAATAAGGTAATTCTTTATGTACCATAGAAAAAATGTGAGCAGGCAGGTTTTATTTTTGCAAAAGGGAGAGGGAATATCCCTTAATAAATGTATCTGCCTGTTCACTGCATGCACAGCTCAGTGTACTATGCTGCTTATTGAACTGCAGGCAACGCAGGTCAAAAGCAGTCAAATGCTGTGTTTGCCATCTGGATGCAGGCATTTGCCCTTGATTAGCTATTTAAATGTAAACGTGTTTGCTTACCAAACACAGCATTTTAAAAGGCCATCTGTGGACACTTCACTGAATTCAAGCTTTGCTATGTACATTAAAGCTAAACTTTAACTGCAGTAAAACTCAAACATAAAGTCTTGTGTTGTGTCACACTAATGTTCGATTAGCCTCTCCAGGGCACCCCAGTTTCAATGGTATTGCGGTTTTTACAGCCACCTTCAGTGTTTGAGGATGTTTTGTCCTGCAGTTAAGTCCTGTTAAAAGTTAGAATTGGAGAAATAGTTGGATGGAGCAAAAGGAATAGGAATTACAAGCTTTGGTCCTTTGTTTGCTGGAGCTTGATATATTTGGTTCATTTTGCTATGCTTCATGCTTTTGCAAGATGAATACTGTCAAGTCTGCTGTTTAGTACTTTGACATTCTGTCTCTCATGCTGCATTTCTGTGCTTGGGATCATGAGTGTGATCGAGTAACCTGCCATCACAAGTGAGTGTATGAGCTTACAGCGAGAAGGTTAGCTGCCCACTATTCAGATATCTGCAGATCTCTGTATAAGTACATTTGGATGAACATCATATTGATTGATATACTGCTGCAGCTACTAACTACTTAGCTGACTGTATAGTTGTTTCTGTGGGTCTGGTGGAGTTACTTTTTGTCATGCTCAGGTAAGATATTTTCTGGGAGTTTTTTTCACCTTTGCCCCTTACCTCGTACTGTTACCTGTTTTGAATCACCACTATGAATTGGGGTCTCCATTCATATGCACCCTTTATTTTTTTCTTAGCAACTGGTCTTCCTCCTTTTTTTTGGAGTGTGTGTAAAGTAAGCAACTAGTAGATCTCTTACAGATTAACTACAAGTCCCAACTTTCTGTGCTGTCTAGAGACTACCCATAGTTGAGTTGCCCAACAGGTAGTGCAACAATAATATTGTATATGTAAGTGCCCCAAATTAATTTATTTTAAATGCTACATAGCATGCGCTAAATGAGCCGGTTACTTATGCTATATTATGACGGGGGATATCCACTCTTCAGGCAGTTGTGCATTTTTCTATCAACTTTGTGGCTATATCAGAAAGTCAATATAAGTATGTTGGCCAACAGGATACCAACAACTTCAGGATCTCCACTATGATCCAAAAATTGTATACTAGACAGGTAAACATTCTGGACCCCGAACATTGTGGGAGACAAGGCCTTTGGTTTACACATCAACCTAATGAAGCCTTTACACCTGACAAAATCTGGGTTTAACCAAGAGACTTTTTAATTACTGCCTATTACATGCCAGGATGTTGAATTCACTTTTTGAATCCTGGCATGTTATTTGCACAGCTATGATGCTTTCCCCAAACAACGCTGACTTGGTGGTGAAGACAACCTGTGTCCTTTAAAACTACTTTAGAAAAAAAGGCCTAAAAATGGATGAGCATCATCTAGAGGGTCTGACACGATCTTCAAGCAATGCATTTCAGGCTGGTTGGATGCAGGACAAATGTGCTGAGTACTTTGTGACCCCAGGAGAACTGCGTTGCCAACACAGCTGTATCTAGAAGTCCACCCAGTTAGGGAAAAATGTGATTGTGTTTGTATGCATTTGTTATTTAGCTGTAGGTCTTCAGTAATCATGCCTAGTGTGGCACAGCCTTATGACTCTGTGTGATAGGGGTCACATATGACAAAGATGAGGCTTTTTTTTTCCCCAGAGAGTACAAACATTTTGGGGAAAAAACACTGGCTTCACATTGGGTCTACAGTCTCTGGAAAAGAGCTGTTGCCTATAGCACAACATTTTTGTTACTCTTCCTTACAAATTTCCTTAGTACATGTTACTCAGTTTTTCATTCTGTGGCAGTGGAGTGAATATGTGCTGCAGTGTGGGTATATCATACCGTGGTAATTGACAGTTACCATAATATTCCTAATACCATACCATAATAATATAATTAATATAGGTTCACCATTGTCCGTAGGCAGTGCCATCAGCAACTGTTAGCCCATTTGCAAAGGTAAACCATGTGCCAAATCCCTAATATTTGGTGGTTGTCAGGGCCTGGAAATCATTAGGCAATAGAAATACTACCCCCCATTTACTTTTTGCAAATAGGCCCACAGCTACTGATTATATTGGTTACACCTATGATAGATCTATTGCTAAAAAACAGTCATAAGCAAGTGTGACACTATACTTGTCAAATATATTTTGACATACCACTGTATCCTGTTGCAACCCTAACGTGGCTGGGACAAGACTTTTTTTTTACTATAGAGATCAGGCCTATCACAGAAGTGTTTGATTTACTTTGGGTCTGTTTTTTGCAGGTAAAAAAAGATCTATGGGTAACAGTACATAGTATTTTCTTTTTTTAAAAGTGACATATTTGCTGTGTTCTAATGTTTAGAGTGGAGCAATATGATGCTTTGCTAGGCCAGATGTTTGTCTTGACCTTGTCTTGCATCTAAGTTTGCACCACTGGGTATTGCAGGACCCTGCATAAACCCTATTGCAAACTAAACTGGGCGTTAAAGTAAGACTCCTCATAGGGGGCACATATATTATACCTAACAAAAAAATATAACTAACAAAAAAAAAAAAAAAACAGGTGCACAAACTGGCAAAAATATATAATCCTTATAAGGGATGCAAAATAAGCCCAGCAGGGAAAACTGAGCAAGTCCTAATAAGGGCAATGCATAGAGACATATTTGTCCCTAAACAGCTTCTGGGAAAAGCTGGAAGGTCAAACTGTGTCCTATTTACCTCTTCCTTTCTAGATGCTGGTGCTACATTATCATCAAATTCCACCAACCTGGAATCAACATTTCTAAAAGCTCCAGTAAAGAAACACATGTTTTAGGGGACATATTTTAGATGCCACAGACGGCAAACCACAGGGTTCCTCACCTCCAGTCCTTGAGGACCATATACACATTGGATTTTGTAAATGTAATTTTGACCTGGTCCCAAGGCACCAAATCAGGAACTCTGCAGTTCTTTAGGTGCTTTGTATAGTTAAAGATTTTAGCATGCTTGCCCATTCTTGCTGTCCTGGACAGCCGTGTGGTCTTTCCTTCTGCTTCCTAATTTGTAGAGCTAGTAACAAGAAAAGATTTGCATCGTACCCACTGTTGTAATGTCATTTAGTTGTTAGTTTAGTTGTGATTATTATTACTAGTTAGTAGGTTAGAAATATTAGGTTGCATTTTTAGTATTGGTCAGTAGCTAATATTAGATTTTGTTAGTTAGCACAGCAATTTCTACTCTATATGTTGTAAAAGACAACATTTTCTGGGAATAAATTGAAGTAGCAACTTGTAATACATACAGTATGTTAATATGCAGGTGTCTTGTGTCCGTTTTCTTATGATCATTTTTTTGAAGCTGCATTTACTTGGCTTCATTAAGTTATTGCATTTTGAATACTGGATGCTTGCAAGTGCTGGTTTACCGCCTATCAATTATAATTTCTTCTTGAATGTAAGAGCCCTAGGGCCCAAATAACTTTACACACATCTTTTAAAGGGTCATAGAAACCTGCAAAGAGTTGGACTAATGGTAAAATGATCTGGTTTTGTGCAGTCTAGTAACACTTTGTCTTTAATTTTCAGCATGTTATGGAATTGTTCAAGTGCCCACAGGACCATGGTTCTGCCGAAAATGTGAATCACAAGAACGGGCTGCCAGAGTGGTGAGTTTGTGATGCAAATGACTACTTCTAAATATAAATTATATGAGTGGGATAACATCCAACCCTCCTTCAAGTTTCAAGTATTCCATGCCGACCCCAATTTTTACCAATTTTGTTTTAAAGAAGATGGATAGCAGGAGTTTGTCCACCATTAAATCACCATTAAATCACCATTACACGGCGAATAGCGTTGTGGTTAAAACATTTTTTCTTTGGAACTAACATAGGTTTCTTTGTATAGACAACTAACACCATCCCCATGACTTACTAAATGGGAATTGGTTACTTACGTTTAATGTAATGTGCTGTGATGTTGATACACCAACTTTTTGTTCACCTAAATATATGTAATACAAGATTATTGGCTGACAAACCCCAGCTTTCTCTGTCTTCTTTATTACATACTTCTAAATATATTTAGACATTCAAAATGTTCTGGTTATAATGAAACTCTGATTAAAATTACTAGAAGAAATTATCTACGTTGTTAAAAACATTTTTCCTTAGATATGGATAGAGTATGCAAGGGTCAGAATACCTGTCAGGATTTTACTTCTCCCTGGGACTGCAAACTTCTCAGTTCCAGTATGTTTACACATTGCCAGCAGGACAGGAAGTGAGAAAACCTCTCCAGCAAGAAAGCAAGGAATGGTTTTTCATTAGTAGAATGCATTAGTAAAATGAGGGAAACTAGAACCCCTGTGACCGTCTGTGGCCCAGTTGCAGATTTTCCCTCAATTCCTGTGAGGCGATACCATTGTTAGGATAGGAAGTGAGGAAGTGAGGTTAAAGCAGACCTATCACCACATATATATATACCTAATATACCTAAGATCTTTTGTTAGATTTAAACCTAAACTTAGTTTTGGTCAAGACTTTTTGAAAACTCTTTCGGATAGTTCAAGTTATACCAAGCCCCATCTCCACCCTCAGGGATCTAGATGACTGGCAATGGCAACCCAAAGATTAACAAAAAATGTCATCCGCTCCCCCATTTCCATGGCCATGCAACTACATGTTATTAAAGCAAAGTAAAATAAAAAAAGTGAGATTGTAAGTAGTTTAGGGCAGTTTGGGCAGTTTAGTATAGGTCCACTTTAATACATTTTATCCAATTACCTTTCCATTAATAATTAGGCCAATTAAATATGTCACCTCAGATTTTTACTGCTATATAGAATGAATAGAGGGAATTTAGTGACTGCTAACAATCTCTCTTAAACATTTCCTAAACAGCTACTGTCAGCAACATCATTTTTACCTTTCACTAACCTCTCCAGCTGCACTTTGAAAGTTGTCATAGTTGACATAAGGGTCAGTGATGCATTCGGACACTTTGCAAAAATGTTTTGCAGTGGGTCCTTTTCCCTACTTCAATTTTTGATCTTATCTAGGAGATAACTCAATAGGAGTAAAACCAACCTTATTCCTTCCACATCAGCATATTTTCTCTTCTGCACTAGATCGGTCCCCTACAACCTTTTCTTACGTCAGTCTGCCCACTGACACTTTAACATTTAGTGCAAGCCTGAGCCATCATGTTTACAGTATGGCACTTTGGCCCAGTCCACCAACTTAAGCAGGGAAAGAAAACACTCATGGATGTAGAAATGTAGTAAGGTAGAAAGAATAAATGAGCACATTACAAAATACTTTTGTTCCTGAAAATTCTTCCTTTAGTATTATAAATTAGAAGGCTGGTGAACTGACAACTTCCTGTTAGAATGGGGAATGTTAAAAGGGTTTTTGCTCTGCTACAACTACAGAGATCAGGGAGGTAATTTTTAAAGCTCCTGTAAGGATTTAATAAATCAGGCCCAATAAGTCCCAATATTTTACAATTAGACTTTTTTTTACAATTTACAATAGCTAGCATTCACAGACTATTTTATGTCTATACCCATTTTTGATCTATGTTCTACGGGGTTTATTAATTGAGTGAACGTGCCATTTACCAAACACTTACTGTAGGTGAATCAATCATGATTATTTGTACATTGACCAGGAAAATACGACATCAGTGAAATTTTGCTGTTTGTCATATTCACTGCATTGTAAATATATCTAAGCCCAACAACAAATGCTTGAATGGGCATACATCGAAATCTTAAAGCAGAACTAAACTGAAAATAAAAAAACACACTTACCTTCATTCCCCCAGATCACTCGATGGCACTGGACTTTCCCTCGATCAGGTCCTTCGTAAATGACACGTTCACTTCTCAATTATTACACTCCTTAGAACATAGATAAAAATGGGTTTTGGATAAAATATAATTATATATATATATATATATATATATATATATATATATATAGCCACAGTGGCTCAAAATTGATATAATTGAGAACCAGTTGGAAAAAAATAAGGTTGACAAAGCACCAGGAGCTGATGAATTACATCCACAATCATTTTAAGGTCATTACAAAGGAAAAGAGGGCACTCTTTGCATTTGGAGACAATCAGAAGTTTAATCTCCAGATAAGGAAGGGGTTCCTCACTGTAAGGTCTGTGAAAATGTGGAATAGGCTCCTTCAGGAAGCAGTTTTAGCAACTATTATAGATTGCTTTAAGAAAAAGCTGGATGCTAGAAGCTTATAATTGAACTGGGTATTAAAGCTTTAAAGTGAAAATATTGGTTGATCCAGGGAGCATTTGATTGCCTCATGGAATCAGGAAGACATTTTTTTCCCCTGCTGGAGCAAATTGTGACATTTTTTTTTGCCTTCCTCTGGATCAGCTACAGTTAGGTCCATAAATATTTGGACAGAGACAACTTTTTTTCTAATTTTGGTTCTGTACATTACCAAAATAATTGTAAATGAAACAACTCAGATGCAGTTGAACTGCAGGCTTTCAGCTCTATTTCAGTGGGTTGAACAAAAAGATTGCATAAAAATGTGAGGAACTAAAGCCTTTTTTAACACAATCACTTCATTTCAGGGGCTCAAAAGTAATTGGACAAATTAAAAAGCTGAAAATAAAATGTTCATTTCTAATACTTGGTTGAAAACGAGGTAAAGCTGAAAGTCTGCAGTTCAATTGCATCTGAGTTGTTTCATTTAAAATAATTGTGGAAATGTTCAGGAACCGAAATGAGGAAAAAGTTATCTCTGTCCAAATATTTATGGACCTAACTGTATGTCTATAGGGTTTTTATTTGGCATATGTGTTTATTACAATAACTTGTCCAGCATTTGATTAAGCTCCATGTATTGATCCTAAATGGAGGCGTATCCAGCATTTGAAATCTAATTTTTGTTTGTCAGATTGATGAACATATTATCCTGTTAGCCTAATATTTGTGCTATTTGGTGTCTATTTTATATAGCGGTGATATTTGACATTCAACAAACATTCTCTGTTGGAGAATCGGTTTCTTTCGTTGAAAAGACATGTGCCTGAAACAATGTGCGCTAAATGTCAGATTCACTGTTTTAACAATAGACTCCATAATATTTTCTGTGTTTAGTTGACCAACATCATGGCTAACATATTTTTTTATGCATTTACCATGCACTTAGGATAAACTTTAATCTCTTTATGTGGACTGGTCAAAAATGTGTTCTGCTAACTTTTTGAAAATAAAATGTTAAACTTAACAAAGACACTATGGGACCAGAAATCAAGCAGCGGTTAACACTCCATTTTTGTGAAATGTTTGGTAAGAAATTTATGTAAGAAAAACTAGCTAATTTTTTTTCATCCCTCTCCTTTATAGAGATGTGATCTTTGCCCACATAAAGAGGGGGCACTTAAGAGAACAGACAATGGAGGTAAGTTATGAGACTCTGTATTCATGCTCAACTCAAATCGAAATGCACACCCAAACAATTGACCTCCCTCGTTTGCTTCCTTTTGGTCTTTTAAATTTACCATTGACCCTAATGTGTTATATGGTGCAACAAAATATGACACATTGTTATAAGTTAGGATTGTTCCTAGCTTTTTATGTGTCCTACCGATTACCTCCACCTATGTTATGGCAAATAGGGGAAAGTACTTTAAAACTACTCTTTTATAGATACAGTATGGTGAGTTAGTGTTCTTACACTAGAAAGTGTTACTAGCACTATGTAGTAAATAAATTCCTGTCTATCTGTTAAGTATTGTATGTGAGGATTATTCTATTTCTGTGTTAATCTGTGCCTTTTGCCTTGTACAGTAGCAGTGTGATCCTGCTGCTTGTGTCTATCTCCCCTGCTGTGGGTGTTTACTCCAAAGTAGCAAGTGCTACTTAAGGCTGAGTCTACACGGACATTTTTAAAAACGCATGTAAACGTTCCTAGTGCATTGATATGCATTTTTATGTGTTTTTATGCACTTTAACCTCCCTAGCGGTTCATTTCTTTTTTGTTATGTCTAAAAGCGGTACGTTGTTTTTCATGAAAAATTATTTTACAGTATAATATATTAGTATGAGTATATTAAAGTTTGAAACACAAAATCATGTAAAAATAATAAATTGAATAAATTAAAAAATCTATATATTTAAATCAAAATTTTGTTTTAATTTTTTTTAATTAAAAAAAAAAATACATATATACTCATACTATTATAGATACTGTGAAATAAATGCTCTTGAAAACAATGTACTGATTTTACACATATAAATCCAATGTATTGCATTCAATACAGTTTTTTTTTAATTTCCCACCCCGCCCTGCCCCACCAGCAATGTACACACGCACCAACGTCACCGGGAACTCCCCCGTGACTCATCGGGTGCAGAAGCCGGCCGGAGGAAGAAGAAAGAACGCAGAGATCGCGGCAATGGACCGCGCAGGATGCCGGCAGATCAGGTAAGCACTGTATTTACTAACCTCCCCAAAGGTTTACCTACCCCGAGTCACACTCTGGGTTACCGCTTTCAGCAACTTTTTTCTACCCCGAGTCACACTCGGGGTTACCGCTAGGGAGGTTAATTAGCGTTTTAAAGCTTGCCTTGCATTTTCTCAAGTTTTTCCACATTTTTCCGCAGTTTTCCATTTTTTTGCAGTGAATTTCAAACATGGTCTTTTAAAGCCTCAGGTTAAACGCTGGGGAAAACCTCCGTGTAGGCTAAGCCTAAGGGAAACCAGTTAAAGATATTCTTTTTCATTTTGATACTTTTTTAGGTTGGGCACATGTGGTATGTGCCCTGTACATCCCAGAGGTTCAGTTTGCCAATGTCCTGACAATGGAGCCTATTGTCCTGCAATATGTGCCTCATGATCGATTTAATAAGGTAATATTTTATTATTTTGTTTTTTTTTTTTTTCATTTAATTATTCCTTATAAATTGTAAATATAATATTGTCAGTCTAATTGTCATAATCCCACAGACATGCTACATCTGTGAGGAACAGGGACGAGAGAGCAGGGCTGCTTCTGGGGCCTGTATGACATGTAATCGACATGGCTGTCGGCAGGCATTTCATGTGACATGGTAAGTAGTAATTGCAATTTGTTTCGCTAAGAATATATAAAAACATATGATCAGTTACAGTGCAAGATTCCTTGGCATGAATATGCCAAATACCAGAATAAAATTATATTGCCATTCACCAAACATTCTTTGGTGGAAAATCTTCCAGGTGCATGTGTTTTTAACTGCAGTGAATAATTTTCTACCAGAAAATGTTTAGTGAATTTCATATTTGCTGCCTTTTTTTTCTTTAGTCACATAGATATATCAAATAATCCCCTTATACTAAAAGTTTTCAAAGTGTATCTTATTTCCACAACCTTACAAGTTTGCTGTTTTTCAGAACATAAATGCTAATTAATGCTATGCTTTATATAGTTATTGTTTGTTTAGTGAGAAGTAGCAAATCCTAATCATGCACCATTCTTTCATAAGAAAACTAACCTGGAATTTGTATCACAGTTGCATACATGTTCATAACCGACATTTGTGGCCATTGTTCAATATTCTGCCCTTCTGATCAGAAAGTGACCAGAGATAGCAAGTTATTCCAGTAACCAAAAAAGTGCCTAATGTCTAGTATACACAAGCAGATCTGCTGCCAATTGTACACCCAACTGTAAATTTCTGTCTATCTCTCAATATCTCTCTGTCCTTTGTGGCATAGGTTTAACAGGGTCCACATTACAACAAACATATATGTAGGTGATCAGACAAAACACATTCTTTTTAGTTTTTATGGTATTTAAATTACACTGTAGGCATAGGGTAATAGGAAAATGAAAAACAGAGTTGATATTTTGCAGTCTTGTTTGACAGTTGGGAAGGAGTTCCACATAACTGGAATATTGAAATTTACAACTGCGCTTCATGCAGCTACTAGGCTGATAGATGCAAATTTTCCATGCTTTTTAATATGCTGCACTGATCTTGCCATTGATTTTGACTATGTTACTTGCATTGATGTAGCTCATACCCCTCAAAGAAGATCCACCCCACTTAAACAAGGCATGGTGTGTGTCTGTATGTATATATAAAATCAAAAAGAAACACCTTTTCAGTTCTAATGTTTTATGTATCAGGATAATAAAAAAAAATGTTTTTTAGCAGGTTCTAAAATAACTAATACATTTATTGACAGTGATATGTAAAACAACATATTCCACTGTGTCATTATTTATTTAAATAAAATGAAGCAGTCATGTGTGGCATCTCCCTAAATATTTACCTTAGACAGTAACAATGACATATGACTATGGTAGAGACATTAGATTGTGGGCCCTTTAAGGGACAGCTAGTGACATGACTATGAACTTCGCTTCGTAATATGTCAGTGCTAAATAAATACTGTATAATACTAATACTGTAACCTCTATCCAGTAATCTATCTCTTATTGCTTTTGCTTCCACTTCAAACTGATCATTCCGAGTACAATTTCTTTTTAGTGTTGGCTGTATGGTATGCTTTTATTAAGTTTTTATCTCTTCAATTGGCATATTGTTTATCATCTTTTCCACTTTAGTGCCCAGATGGCTGGTCTGTTATGTGAAGAGGAGGCTCAGGAGGCTGACAATGTTAAGTACATTGGATACTGCAAGTACCACTTCAACAAGATGGTCAGAGATCCACAGGTGCCTTAATTTGTTCTTCCATAAACTATTCCCATCTGCTTCCAACTTTATGGTTTTCCTGTTATGTGCTAAACTCCTTCCTCTTCGTCGGTAGAAACACTGAAGTCTATTGTAAACATTTCAGTATTTTTGTGCTATATTTATACCTAATAAACACATAATGATTTTCTAGTAGCTTCTTTTTTTATTATCTCTTTATGAAATCCACTGGTTTGCACTAGAAACTGTAGTGGGAATTTTTAACTAAGTAAACTTCAGGCAGATAGGGAAAAAAAATAAAAAATGCAGGTATGTATATGTTAAACATATATTTAGGTGAAAAGTGTAGAGTGCGAAGAGTGCATTGCTGCATCTAAATGCATGCATTATTGTAATAATGCACATATGCAATTCCTGGCATAACAGCATACAGATAGTAAGAGGGCATGGCAAGACTACCAGCCAGTCAGGTTCTACAGTGCCAGTGAGAACAGATCTTTCTTTTATCCAATTACTCGACTGGAGTGTGTTTTGACCAACCCCCCTGACCAAACTGCTGTTGGTGCAGTGGAGATTAAGGCTTAGCTGTGTTGTGTGGTAAGAATACCTAGATTATAGATCTGGCTGCACGTAATTACAAATTCACTTAATTGTAGTAAAGTTTTAATTTTAATTTCATAGTTTGTTGCTTAGAGGCCAGCTTTAGTTACTTTCTCAGCAAAGTTTTTTTTTTCTTTATCATGAACAGCATAATAAAACTTTCTTTTGTCCGCTGCTTTTTGGTAATAGCAATAGTTGTGTTCCTTAACCTACTGTCAAAAATATGTAATTGTTTTTTTTCACCCTTTAGAAAGTCTCACGAATTCCTTGTCCGATAATCCCTGGTCGCTGCAGTCGGTCAGCTTCACCTTCTATAGAAAAACCCCTCTTTTACAAAGAGAGGCAAAAAAAGGTATGTATGTGTTAACACAGGTTTTGTTGTATTTGTTTATAACTGTACATTTTTGAATAACTTTCTTTTCCCTAGAGTCATAAGGACAGGGAGCGAGTTCGGCATAGAAAGCACCGTGATTCACCAGGACACATAACTGTCCCACCACTATTGCCCATCTCTGTTGAGAAGGTATTTCCTTCTTCTAAATTCTTTGACACTAAAATGAATTCTTCAGATAAAATAAAAGATTTATTAAAAAAAAGTGGCACCCTTTTTGGGTTATAAAGTGATTATGATGCAATTCTTTAAAATCTACCTTGTGGTTTTTATGTTCGGAATTTATTAGTAAAGTTTTGTAAAGTTTATAATGCTACAAAACATCTGTAAAAATAGATAAAGTTGACATAAATGAGTCCATTCATTGTGTAGGCAGGAGGAGGAGGAAGCAGAGTTATCTTGTGGTCTAGACACTCCTTGTAGCTTCTGTGACTAGTTGTCCCCTCCACAGACTTCAATGGAAAAAGATTACAACTGCATAGAAACATCTGGACAGACATTTCTAGGCTTTTTTTTAGAGCAGTTTCCAGACGTTTTTGACTGCAAAGTGCCCTCCAGGTCTCAGAACAGGAAGTAGTTCTAGGTGACAAGAATGGCTGGCTGTATCCCTGGACACAGCAGAGCTGATTATTCTAATCCTTTCCATCCTGAGGTCCATCCTGAGACAAATCAGAAACCTCATATGCAAAAGAAAAAGCTTGGGTGGATAATTTAGAACATTTCTTCTCAACAGAGAAGGAAGAGATGGAAGCATGGTGAGCCAGATGAGGAACAAAGCAGCCAGGTGCATTGGTAAGCCAGATAAGAAACAAGAGCAGCCAGGTGCATTGGTAGGCCAAATAAAAAACAGAGCAGCCAGGTGCACTGGTATCTGACATGTGCTTAGAAAGGCAGTCAGGTGGGTGCTTTGGTAGCCAACATGTGGTTAGAAAGGTACCTAGGTGCATTTGCAAGTCAAGTATAGTTGGGGTCTGGTTATGTGTGTGTGTGGGGGGGGGGCCTTATTTGATATCTGGAAGCCCTGTTTAATAAGTTGGTGCTGATATCTGCCCACCAACACCCTGGGAATGATTACAAGAAATAAAGAGCAGTAATGTTGTTCCCTTTACTGTCACCAGCTCAACTTACCGTTTAAATAAAGCTAAAAAAAAACATAGACTTCAAAAACATCTGTTTAAGCCTTTGCAAAAGCCTGTACAGGTAGTCCCCGGGTTACATATGAGATATGGACTGTAGGTTTGTTCTTAAGTTGAATTTGTATGTAAGTTGAAACAGGTACATAAATGCAATGAGGACAGATGTTTATCTCAACATATTGTTGGGCAACGTGGTGTCAGTTACTGTATAAAATCCTCACTGTGAGTTAATCACAAACCAAAAACCCACAACCTCTGCTGTGTTTAGCAAAAGATTTCTTCTGCAAGTCCTGCGAACCCTGTCCTGCACAGAAGGAGGAGGGAAGCCCCATTTGTTTGTATGTAGGAGACATCCGGATGTCAGATGTCCTTAACCTGGGGACTATCTGTATAGGTGCTAGCAAAAGCTAGCATTTTAGCCTGAAATTGCTCCCAGACGCCTAGCTCTGCAGAATAAACAATTGGAAGCAGTAAACCCTGCGTTTTCCTAAAGCATGTCTGAACATAGCCTAACTTTTTCCCGCAAGTAACTTACTTGCTTTAAAAAAATGCTGTCAGGTAGGTAGAAGCATTTAGCACAGAAGCGACCTACACAGTCTTTTATCATAAATAAGTCTGACTTTCAGCACATTTTACTATAGTTCCTTCTTAATGCAAAACTAAACCACAAATGTTTTAACTGATAGTGAGGTTAAGGTTTCTCTCGTGGCAATGCTCTTTACCAGCATAAAAAAAAAACCTACATATAAGATTTAAGACCTGACACATGATGTGACCATGGACCTAGGTAATTATGACAGGCAATGTATCTATCTACAATAAAATAACCTTACCTGCTTGATTGCGGTTTGTTAAACACTTGCCTATCCCCATTCTGTCGCGGGTCCCACCATCTTCTTTCCACTTCTCCTCCTGTTTTTGATTTGTGGGCATCTTGATTAGTTGGCCAGGATGACATGAGAGTTCATGTAGTCCCAGCAGCCACAAGGGGAATCCCAGCACCCTTTGCTGAGTTGCGCATGCAGCGATCAGGAAGGAAAGTGTTTTATTGCACTAGGGAAATCACTTATCCCTTTTCTACAACAAAGACCTGCCTAAATTTGAAAGCGGAACCTTAGTTCCTCTTTAACTGTGCATTTAGATTTGTTTTTCCCTCTGCGCGAGCTACAACGATGAATTTTATGGAAAAGTAAGTTAAAAAGAATTCTTAGCAGTGGACTGGCCATGAAGGGCCCCAATACAAATGCCCCTTGGCCTCTTCCCTCTCTGCTAGACCAGGGCCTAATATACAATCCTGCTTCTCTGGCTTTTCAGATCCCTGGCTTTTCAGTATCCTGTTCACTATATTCAGGCCAAAACCAATATCTGCCACTCAACCTAGAGGACATTTGTCAAATAGTGCAAGCTCTTCTACTTCAACCCCAGGACTTTTGTGATTGCTTGGTTCCCCAAGTTCCTGTAGTTAGACATAAATTGGTGCCCAGCCCTGAGAAAAATCAAGGGTCAAATAAATTGTTCCAACATCTTTTGTGCAAATTGTTACTTCTTCCTCATGGCACCATCTAGTTCTTGAGGACCCTCATTTTGAGCCCTTTTAAAATCTGCTCTCTTTGTCTCGCAGGTTGTCTGAGCTGGCTGCTCTATCCTGAGCCCCACTGTTCATTCTCTTTACCAACATATTGGTCTTTGAATGTCATCCTTCTTTTCTTCTTAAAGTTGTATCTTTTGTTGTTGTAAAGTTGTCCTGTCTTCTCAATGAAGATATTGTGCTGCACATCTTTACCCTTCACTTTCCTGTCCCAAAATTTTCGCTCAGTGTCTAGCACTCCTGCCTTTGAGGTGCTAGGTCACAGGTTTGAATTTCGGCCATGAAATTATCTGGAAGAAGTTTCTCCCTGTTCTTGTGTGGGTTTCCCCCTGGGCACTTTATTTTCCTCCCACATCTCAAAAACATGCAGTTTGGTTATTTTGGTTTCTCCTAATTATTGACTTTGGACTGTTAATGACATATGATGATGTTAGTGAACTACTGTAGAAAACTACTGTACACTCCCTTTAAGACTGATTATTCATATTGTTGCCTAATCCCAGTCAAGACTGGATCCTTTCAAGTAGTGTTTTGTTCCATACAGCATGAAAGTAGCACTGACAGTCCAGAGGTTTCAAGAACAGAGTTAAAAGGCAAGAAGCCATATGGACACAGAGGTCGCAAAATGGGAAGTGGAAAAAATTCTTCAGGTGGTACATCTTCTACAGGTATTTATAAAAAAAGGTTTCCCTGATGTTGCTTTGTTTGTTAATAAAGACCCTAAAAGACATGTCTTAAATACGGAGTTGAAATTTACATTCCACCTTAAGTTGTATGGCATGTCTTCTTTCTGTTGTGGGCACTTAAACAAATTGCTGTTTCAACTGAACACTGCCTGTACCCACTTCATTTTTGCTCCTTAATTTAACAGATGTTTATGTTCAAGTCCTATAAATGGATACCTCCCTTTTTTGTAGAAAGAGACATTGCTGGCTAATCAGATATGTGTTTAACATGTTGGAATGTCTTTCTGAGCACTTCCTACATTGATTAGTTAGTTTGAATTTTAACCCTTACATTGCCCATATGTTGCAAGTGATACAGATATTGGTCATAATTTATGGATATTGTCAGAAATGTGTTCTTTTTGTATACTTTAATGTGGAAATGATGAAAAATGTTTATTAAGATAGCTTAAAAGTGATGCTTGTGGGGCCATTACCTCAAAGCAGAGACCCACCAACTTCTTATATTTCAGAACTCTAGCAGGGAGATGTCCTCACTGGAGTTTCCAAGAGATAAGTGCAAATAGTGGTTGATTTATTTCTGTCAACATCCACCCTTACCTGAAATATCAGATTTGGTGCACTGACAGTTTCAGATATTTGTAAATGTTCCACCTTCGCTTGTTGTGGGTAGAAGTAGTCTTCTCTCACTAGATCTCCCACTGCAGGTAGTGTTTCCTCTCCTCCTGATTTGGTCACTTTCCCCAAGTTGGAAGAACAGGAGGAGGAAGAGGGGGATGATGAAGAAGAGGATGATGATGACGCAGGGAGATCCTCCAGACCAACACCATCATCTCCTCCAGAACTTGCCTTCTCAAGCTTTGGTTCCATCATGCGATTTTCTAGTGAATCCTTACCACATAGCCGACCATGGGACCCCTCCTCTGGGGAAGCCAGACAACAGAAATGGAGTAGAGATGGTACTGAGCCCCCACGGGAAAAGAAACATAGAGGCAGCCAGAAAAGCAGACATGGTCCTGGAAGACCCAGGGGGAGCAAGAACAACCCTCCACATAGCATGTGCTCCTCCACTTTGCCTCTTCCTCCGCGGCATTATGTACACCAATCTAATCTTCATAGTGTCAGCATGGATTCAACCCTGCTATCCTCAGGTAATGTTATGTTTTTCCAGCCACTTGGCCCTAATTAAAGCACCGTGATTATGAAAACATAAGGTCCTAAGTGATAATTTTGTGAATAACCAGTGCTTTAGATTAAGTTTGTGTTTTATCTTGTTTTACACATAATCTTTTTATGTACTGATATTGTGTCTTCTCCTTTCAGGTATCTACACCAGTAATAAGGACCCAATCTCTGTAAGGACAGCATGCAGCACCCCACTCCCCTCCAGCATCTTGTCTCACCAGACCTCCCTTCCTCCATACAGCAGAGCTTGCTCCATAACCCCTTCTTCCACAGCCTCCACCACACAGGTCTGAAATTAGTGTGATGAAGTTGAAATGCTTTCATGTAATGTTGATGTTTAAAAGTGAACCATACCTGGAATCCTCAGACTTGAAATCTTCCACATTACCTTGCCACATTGGATAATTTATTGGTACAGCCTTCTTGTGTAGATAGACAATTTGTTTTTTGAATAGTAAGGTCACACAAGTTATCAGGCACATGGTGATTTCAATTAAAAGTTCATCATGCATTTTGTTTGCTATGTTAGGTCTATGCAATCACATTGTACATTTTATATATAGTGAGTTCTTCTGACACATGAGCATAGAAGCACATAGAAAGCACTTCCAGCTGTTGTCTAAATTAGTAGTTATTTTGAGATGTGGAACCTGAATTTGTTCTTAAGTTCTATTACTTTGTTTTCCTGCAGTATTATTGCAAAAAACACACCTTGTTCTTAGGATAGCTTTGTTTACTCCCTGCACTGTATATATAGTGGGAGCTGTGGTTGTCACCCAGGCGCCTGTCCTGATTTGAAACAAGTCTTCCTTTGTCTGACACACACACGGCCAAAAATACTGGCATCCATGCATTTATGTCAGTGCCGAGGAATGCCTGATTTTTTTGTCTGTTTTTTTGTTTTCTTCCAGTGCCAACAAAAGAAAAACGTGACAATATCAAAGCATTTGTCATAATAAAATGTAGGCTGGCCCAGGATAACCAATAACTACCAGTATTATTTTTTTCCCTGATATTTCTGATTAATCAGACATATTGTTTTTTTTTCATCTCTGCTGATTCAATACTTGACCCAGTTTTTATTTTCTAACCTTTTTTTTCTCTTCAGTCCAGATTTTTATAGCTGGAGAAGGTCTGATTGCCAAAGCCTTTGCTGGTGGTTTTCTAGTTTGGAAACTTTATAGGCTGTGGGGCTGTGGTCTATTTCCTCAGTGAATCTGGTTATGGCATGTGTTGACAAAGAGTCTACAAAAGTGATAGCGGAAGTTCATGTATTTAGGGGTTTCTCTGATGAGAAGTTGAAACCTATTACCTATAAGGGTGATCTTCATTTGACAGAACTATCAAGTTTAGGTCTTCAGTTTAAAGCTAAACTGCAGTTTACAATGTATACTTCATCAGGTGTTCTTTTCAAGATGACTTTTACAATGTTATAGATTATATCTTTACCACAGTTTATACATTTCTCTAAAAAGTAGCTTTCTGTTGATTAGGGAGAAAAACTACTTACACATGCTAGATAATTGTTGCCTTAGACAAACAATTTTTACTAATGATAAAGAATCCACTTTGGCAGGTCAAGAATCACCAAGGACAGCTGCTGTCATTTTCTTTGGGGAAAGAGGGCGGCAGTGAGAGGCACTCCTTTGCATAATTTTTAGGAAATGATAGCGGTGGTCCTTGGTCAGTTGTGATGTCAGAGCGGATCATTTGCAAAGGGTGCCTCTTGCTGCCTCCTCCTTTCCCTCTATAAAAATAAATACTACTACGGTACGTAGTGTGTTATACTGGGTCAGTCTGCACATATTTATAGACATATTTTGATTAGTAAATCATAGAATGCATTTAATAATGAGGAAAAATATGGACACTCCAGTGTCCTAATGAACATATTTAAATATAAACTCCACTTAAAAAAAAATGATTTTCTATCAAACTGTGATTGATTACATCAGTTTTGCTTTTTTCAGAAAATTACTACTAATTTTTTCCCCATGTTTCCTATAATGGGATGTAGCTAAAGGGCAGAAGGTAAATGTTGTGTAATGTTGTTAAACTTGAAGTTGTTTTTATTGATTCTATTTTTACTTTGAAAGAGCTTGTGAGTTTTTTTTAGCCACGCTGTTGATACACTGATACTTCCAGCAAGGTACACTACTACCAGCAAGACTAGGTGCCCACTACACCAGCCTGAATTTCTGATCTGTACCATGAAATTACAACATTTAAACAGCCCTTCTTTCCAGATGGAATGTGGAGTAGGGCACGGGCAAAGGAAATATATGCCGAAATTGTGAATGCTGAAAATGTTATATAGGTCCCTAGGTTTTGAAGCACCCAGGAAGCTGGAAAGGGCATCTAAAGATATGTGCAGGCATCACTATGTGTTTGTATTGAGGCAGTGTATTCTATTTTGTACCACTTTGGTCCCTACAGGTTTACTTTAGTTATCAGCTTGTCTCTGCCCTCTGTTGGTGTATTTGCATAGGAAGTCAGATTAAACACTCATAAAAATAATTCTGTGCAGTTCAACAGTCAACAGAGATCACCTTTTAATTTTTTTTTTTTTTTGTACTCTTTGCAACTCTTGTAGGTCTTCTCATTGGCTGGCCCTACATTTAGCATCCCATCATCTCACATTTTTGGAAGTGCTTTATCGATGCCCACACTTCTTAGCCAAGCTGAAAACAATAGGACAGGTAACTGTAATATCTAATTTTACTCAGGAAATGTATTTTATATATTTTATTTAGCCTGTCCAAACCTTTTACTCTATGCATGAGTTCCCCTTACACTTTGACAAATTACTAATGGACCCTGCCTTCAGACATTAATTTAGCTGAACAAAGCACATGTAGCAGTTGTTTCTAGTTATCCTGTATCCTGCTATATCTGAAGAAGAAAATGTGTTTCTTTTTGGAAACGTGACTTTATAGACATAGCAAACACTACTGTTCACAGACCATATATAAACTTTTTTTGCATTCAATTAACAAAAAACATCATAATAACATATTATATATACAGTTAGGTCCGTAAATATTTGGACAGAGACAACTTTTTTCGAATTTTGGTTCTGTACATTACCACAGTTAATTTTAAATAAAACAACTAGTTTGACTTTCAGCTTTAATTCAGTTGCTTCAACAAAACGATTGCATAAAAATGTGAGGAAATAAAGCCTTTTTTTAACACAATTAATAAATATATATTTATATATATATATCTTTGAATACCATACTGTTTACCAAATCATGAGTTGCCAAAATTATAAATATTTAGTGAACAAATGCATTCTCATGGCTCCCTTTACAATAATTAGTGTAAAAATATAGAAGACACTTCTCCTCTTAAAGTCTTCAGTGGAATCTCACAAGAGTGCTCAACATGCTCAACAGCATTAAAAGCTGCTTTATCAAGAGACAAGGGAAGGCAGATCAATATTTAAGAATAGCAAAATCTATATTAAATGATTGTTGCCAATTGCCATATTGAGTTGGTAACTGGCTATTAGGTTACATACATAAAAGCTTTCAATTGGTATTACAGGGCAACTTCATCATCCCATAAAAACTTTTAAAACACTCTGGTTTTAAGACAAACTCTCCAACCATTCTAATATGTGGCATGATCCCCAAAAGCAGGTGTGAAAAATGTAGACTTAGAAAGTTGTGGCCAGTTCTCAATTGGGAAAAGTCCCACATATATGAGAAGAGAAATGGAAGACCCATTATGTAATATAGTCATTTAAAATAACCCAACCAATTGTCTGTGGGAATATGTCGCAGGCAAGAGATTTCTAATATATATGTATATATGTGTATATATATATTTCTAATATATATGTGTAATATATTGTCCTGTGGCACAATATAAGGATATCTAAGATTTACAAGAGCTGCTAAATCGTGAATGATTAGTGATAACATTCACAGCCCTAAAAGAGGATTAATGTGGTTAACTTACATGGCTGCTGGAGCTCTGTGTAAGGAGATCTGTGTTCCATGTGGCAGACCTAATCCAGAGTGAAAGGTTTTGACAGCTCTGTCATTTAAATCGGCCCTGCATATTTGCTGCATATGAGGTTTTCGGCTATCATCTCATCGTATATTGGTTGGAGAGTTTGTCCAAGAGAGTGCTTTAAAAGTTTTTATGTGATGATGAAGTTGCCCTGTAAATACCAATTAAGGCTTTTGTTTAGAAATTTCATAAAATTATGATAGTTGCCTACCACTTGTGCTTTTCAATTGTTGCCTTATCACATGGGGGCTAAAAGTGGCTTTTTGACACACATTACTATTGTATACTTTTGTCACTATTAGGAAACCTTCCTTTAAATTTCTAGCAGCCATTGCTGGAGGGCATGCATGTACACAAAAGGTGTCTGCAAAGAGGTTGCAGTAAAACCTAGAATCAACAATTATGAAAACATTTTTTTTTTATTTTTAAAAAGTGCAGTTGTTTAGCAAACTTTCTTTTAAGTAGTCTACATCTACTTAAAGAAACCCTGCCACCACCTTAAAAATTGCGGGTACGTATTTAAAAAGCTTACTTGCTTTTTCCTTGCCATAAACTCTAGTTTGTGGCGTTTTGGAAGTTTTCGCAGGTTGTTGACATATTTAAAGTTCAGTAAATGCACATGCGATCTTTTGATAAGATCCTTGTTTAAATGGTAGGGCAACAGGGAATCTTTTAAGAAATATTTTTTTTGTTTGTTTTACCACACTATATCAATGTAAGCAGTAACATTAGCACTAACAACAAGCAAATATGTTCTACAGAGCCTGAAATAGAAGATTGCAGCTTCGTGTGTAGTGGAGGTTCTCCAAGAGAAAGTCTTTCCTCCATGTAAGTATTCTTTTCATCTCCTAGTAAATGGTTAAAATACTGCAGCTTTTGTTAAATTTAAGGTCATTAAGAAAAGGTGGACAGAGCAGCCGAAGGTGCAGCATATCATATAGCAAGCAACATTACTTACTAATATGCTTGTTGTTTTCCGGGGAAAAAACCTTTAGGGTTTGGAAACGGTTAATGTGTGAGTGTTAATGAACAGGTAATTGAGGATAAATGGGGCCTGCATGCTGGATGGCATTATCAGCTGGCTTTACTACTTTAAGTTGAAGTAATTTAAACAGCCATTTAGTTGCCCAAAAATTCTGTACTGGACTGTACTAAACTTGGCAAAAGAAGAAAGCCTTGGGGGTCAGCAGTGGGGAATAGGCAGCCAACAGAGGTTTCTCTGTGACTTCTGTACCAGCAAGATAATACAACCTGCTACAGGAGAAGCCAATGGTATGCCATCTACAACATGAGTTTTCTAATCTTGGGCCCCATTAATTAGTGATGTTATATTCAGGGATTTAAGGCCATCCACTGGAAAATAAATATCATTTGTAGATGTAAATGTTGGCCTTTTCTTTGTTAAAAAACACTGAGGGAATTGGAGTTCCTTGGAGGTAATATATTAATCAAATATTATGCAACAGATCCAGTATCAGTTGCATGAAAAGCAGAGGCACAACAGTATTTTTAGATTTTTAAATCTTATTATTTATGATGTAATAAATAAAGATTACATGTTGTTTTATTTTAATAATACTTAGGTTAATGCAATAAAATATCACTGTAAAATACCAGTATATACTTTTCCATCTTTATACATTTATCCAGGTAAAGATGGGGTACCATCCAACAAGCTGGTTGACTTATTTCATTACAATATAGCACATTACTAGTGTTTTTTCAGCAGATGACCTGCTATGCATATGGAAAATGGCTTGGTCTAGGGACCAAAGCTAATAACCCATCCAAAGCCCTGACTAGAACGGACCATGGCAGGAAACTGTTTGTAGAGCTAAAGGAAACCAGAAGTCAGAGGGAAATAATCAAGAGATCATTCCAAAAGAATAAGAGCATAAGTAAATAATTAACCATGAATCAGTGGGGGGATAGCAAAAAGGATAAACAGCTGATCATGGAACATTGGGAGCCTAGAAAGGTATTGGTAGAGAAAGAAACCAAGGGTGGTTCTAAGAGAGCTCAAAGTTTGCGTGGGTTCCTCCCACATCCCAAAAACATGCATTTAGGTTAATTTGCTTTCCCCCAAAATTGACTTTAGACTGTAAAAATGACATGTGACTATGGTAGGGACATTAGATTGTGAGCTCCTATGAGGACAGCTAGTCACATGTCTATGGACTTTGTACAGTGCTGCGTAATATGATGGCACTATAAAAATATTGTGTAAGGCAGGCAGTGTAAAACCTTCAAGAGATGCCACATCAAAGTACCACAGTAAAGAAAAAACAGTAAAATGCCACAGTAAAGAAAAAAGAAACTGCATAGAATGTAGTATGGGTAGTTGAAGTAGAGATGAAGTATAGATGGTGAGTGAAGAACTACTAGGGAACATAGTTTGGTCATGGGACAGAGCTTGCAGGGAACACAATTTGGAAAGAATGTAGCGTGAACAGTAGCAAGAAAGAATTGAGAGTGTATTGTTGGACAATAGTGAAAACTGCTAGACAGAGGAAGAGCTGTGACAGAAGCTAGGAAGAAGAGGTACAACATAGGGGCATGCAGCATAGACGTGAACATCGTATATGCTGGGTAGTTGTTAGCTTTGCAGTGCAAAATTTTAAAAGGGGAAAAATTTGAGGTGGAAAATATACTTTCCTGCTATATTCATGAGAAGTGGTAGAACCTCCATCAGTGAGCAATAAAATTTGTATTCAAAGCGACAGGACAGGCAGTTGGGCCTGGAAATGAGTATACTTAGCAAACTGAATCACTGTTCTGCAAAGTATAATCCACAAAGAGATTATTCACTTTAATTGAACAGCCTACAATGATTGTAGTAAATTAACTTCATGATCTAGGCATTTGGACAGGGCTGTAAATCTGGGCTTCAAGGAACTAGTTAGGGCTAAACACTGGGCTGTGTTACATACTTTAGGTATTTAAGGGGAACTATGGCAATTCCCTCAATCTTTTTTAAAAATATAAATAAAAAGATGTCTGATGATGTTCATGTTGGTTTCTTTCCCAGGTCACCCATCAGTAGTCTCCCTCCTTTGTTTGAATCAAGTGGCCAGTCCAATAGCGACAATGTACCACAGATCACAGCCAATCTTGAGCAGCTGCTGGAGAAGCATGGAGAGGCAGGGGTTAACAGTAAGACTTGGGAGTGTGTGGGTTAAAATGAAGCATTGTAGGCTGAGATAAGACTATCACTATAAATGAAATCCATTTTGTTATGACAGTTATGTAAATACAAAACAGATGTGAAGTATGGCAGTGGTATTAATATAAACTAGTTTATTGGTTCTTGTCAAAATTGGTTCTGCAATGGTCAACAGACTGGTAGGCAGTAATACACTGTCATTATATACATTTAACAAAAGCTGATGTCTATAAGCAATAAACATTATATAATTTGTTTTTCCAGCTAAATGTCAAAAATTATAGTCAGCAGTTAACCAGGTCACTGGTCTCTCTTCCAGTTTTTCAGAATGGGAACTATTTTGCAGTATTACAGGTAACTGCAAGATAGATTAGGGGGGCATCAAGAGCAGTAATACAGTATTGCAGGTAGTATCCCACTTCAAGATGCATCAAGGATGCATCCTACATGCCAGTAATGCTTCAGTTCAGAACACCACCTTAGATTTATATAATTACTAGATTTGTTTTGTTATGAGATTACCATTCACTTTCTGTTGTGTTGATTATTTTTGTTTATTGCACTGCTAATGGGATTTATATTTAATATTACTTGCTCTAAACTCATTGTCATTCTAGTCACCCATCTATTACTAAATGTGCTTAGGCACACTGCACGGTTATGTTGTTCATGGATCTTTACAGGTCGCTGTGTGGTCAATTTAATTGTTTTACCATTGCATACACAGTTGTGGACATGCTTCAGGCTTTGCACTCTCTGCAGAAAGAGAATCGTTCCCTACAGGATCAGATTCTGACTCTTACTGCTCGTAAAGAAAAGCTACAACTACTCAATGTCCAGCTGGCTTGTCCTTTTCCTTCAAGCTTGCCACCAACCAATATTTCTAACTGTAAGTTCCTGCACTGTTTATCTTCTTATCATTTCAGTCTGCAGTTAGGTTACTTTTGTTTTTGCTGTGTTCCTAAATGCAATCTCCAGGTAAATTCCAGGAGTTCTATACCTTATTATTAGGAGATCATATTAGGGGTGATATAACACAGTATGCTCTTTTTTAAAATTCAAACAAATGACTGCATATTAGTAATGTGAACATAATATGACTTTATATGCTACATTTAGTAACCCATACACAATATTTGTGTTTTATTAAAAGTACACCTATGGGTACACATGAAGTTCCATGGCAGTCCTTCTAAAAAAATGTTTGCTGCCTTGGTTCTGTCTCACATCAGTATCACAGCAAGCATTCACAAACAAGCATTTTGAAATGTAATGTCATAGAAAAGAAAACTTTTCTCTGGGTTAGCAACTTCCTTTGTTTCTCCTCTCTATGCAGTGAGTTCCCAGGACTCCTTCAGCAATAAGAGTCCTAATTCAAAGAGCAGCTTTCGAACAGAAAACTCTCCTTCTGAGGTAAGGTGAACAGGACTAAAAAGACTGTCTACTCATTCTGAAATGTTCATTATTCTCATCTTTATATGTCTAAAAAAAGGATATCATGGAATCTGCACTTGTTTGTTGTTGAGAATCAGATTGTCCCTGGCTTGTTGGTTAAGGAATCTCACTCTAGCGTCAGGAAGTGATTTTCTTCATGTTTTTCCCAACGATAGATGCAAGACTGTTGGACTGTAGAGGACTCTTGGGCACCCTGTTGGTTTAGGGGACTTGGTCATTGAAGGATTCTTGTCTCCAGATCTTGAAACGGATTATTATTATCTAATAATTATATAGAGCTGACATATTACGCAACACTTTACAAAGTCCATAGTCATGTCATTTGGAAAGGGAAAAACTTCAGGCCATTTGGCTTAGCACTAAACCATCATTCTTGAGAATCATCCGGTCTTGATTTGGTTGGACAATACCATAGCTGTCAAGTACATAAATCATTCAAAAAGTCAGAAGTCTCACCAGGGGAAAAAAAGTAGATCCTGTTCTGAATGGAACGTCACATTTAGGCCTGGTCAGCTGTGTACGCTCTAGTAACCTGAATTTGGGGGATTGCTCTGCTTACCACAAAGGATTTAAGAACCTATAGGTGGGGGACACTGGACATGGGTCTCCTGGCACCAGGTTCAATACCATAGTGGACAGGTTTGTGCCCAGGTACAAGAATCATTTAACGGAAGTAGATGTGGTGGCTTTGTGAGATCTGTACACTCCAGGTATTGAAATGCAAAGCATTTTGGGCATCTATATTTCTCCCGATTACCACAAATATAATAAGTCTACTTCCTGTTAAGTCTGTCATTGGACATAGAAGGCATACTTTATTGGTGTGAATCACAGGAGTTTCTCCTTTAGATTATTACATTCCTTCATGTTGCTGGACCTGGACCAGCATATGGCCAACATTAAAGACATGTCTCTCTCTACAATTGCTCACAAATAGTTTTTTTCTTTGATTAGTTTTAACAATGGCCATTTTGGTGATTATCCTGTTTGGATATTTTATTAATTTGCTGTGTAAATTGCCACATTGGGAGTAGTGTTCAGCCAATACAATAGTTTGCATGAAGTTGGAAAAATGTATTTAAATATGCTTGCACTTTTGTTTTGAGCTTCCTTTGCTGTACCTATTAGCTTTCCTTTCTTTTTTGTTTGTTTACCAGTGTCTGTCTCTTCATTTAAATCATATCAAAAGAGGAAGGCATTTTTCAGAAATGTGTTCTAGTGAAAGCATTATTTATAATTGTGGCTCGTAAACAGTTGAGATTGGCTTTCTTTTCCTATGTTTGCCATTTCTTAATCTATTTTTTTTAACTGTATCCCTTGTCTTCCTCCTTAAAAATCTCTTAATAGTATAGTTACCTTTATTCTAATTTCACTAAATTGTATTACACTTCTCTACAGGATCCACATTCTGGCTGCCCAAGTAGAAGCAGTTCCTGTCTGTCACTGCATAGTACTCCTCCACCAGGCCCTCCGCCTCAGTCAGCACCATCTCTTCCTGCCATGGGAGCAGAGCAGCTAATGAATGGGCTGATGCATGCTGTGGCCCCTAGTGGCCCAACTACCCTAGCAGCTCTTCCTCTCCTTGGAGCTCTGTCTGGAAATCCTGGAGTGCTATCTCTAAACAGTATTTTGGGAAATATTAATGGAAGTATTCAAGGCACTATAGGGCAGGCCCAGAATCCCCTACGTAGTGGGACTGCAAGTACACAAATACCAGCCAGGTGAGATTTAATTTTATTAATTTGAAAAGAAGTCTATACTGTGTTGCATATATTTAATGTATTCTGCACAGGAAAAAGATTGATCTATGTATTTATGTTTCCCTATTTTTATCTAGGTACCACTTGCATTTAGTACATGCATGAATCTACTCTTGACTATTTGGTCTGAGTAGTTGTAATGTTTTCTATATTATTTTTTTTTTTTTAATTACAATTTACTGCTGGCTACAACTACTTGCTAAGGCAGTCCCCACTGCTATTGACTTGAAAACCAATGAGATGATGTCTCTTAAGTCCAGTCCTAGATTTTCTTTTAAAGGATTTTACCCGTAATAAGAATCATACTTTCCCTAAAGGAAAGAAGCCAAGGAGGGAGCAGGGTTTGAAGTAATATCTCACCATTTGTGTCAAGAAGTGTCTTCTTCCATTTCTCCACCCCCTGATCAAGGACCTCCAAGCTTGGCTCCCCATCAACCCATGACCTTTGAGGATGCTTGGGCATCTTGCATTTTATGTTGATTTGGTTAGAGGTGATTTCCTTGAGCTACATACTCAAGATTTATTTTCTGCTCACTTCCCTCATTCTCTATTTAAGCCCTCTTTTCTGTGTCTCCAAACATTGGTGGATTTCCATTTGAAAAAAGGTTTCATATCTTTAGTCCCTGCTGAGAAGTTCATCCAGGGGTTTTATTCAACCTGTTCACTGTTGTAAAACCCAAATGGGGAATCAACCTCAACCTGAACCTCAATCTGTATGGAGTAATTGGAATTGCCTTAATTTGTCAGGATACCTTTTCAGTGCATCAGCATTTTCTAATGTTTGCTGTAGGGCCCGTCCACTAGCAAACCAAAGTTCTCTTGAGAGAGCTGTTGATGAGAGTTCTGTCGGACATCATTTTCCTTGACTGTCCAAACTGTAATTTTCAAAAAATACAAAAACAACAAGGTGGAATAACACATTTTTGATAACAGTTACCAGTAAAGATAATTTCTCTTAACAATGGCATATTGATGAATAAATGGAGAAAGGGAAAAGAACAATACAAGCTAAACCATATAATCAAAATAACAGTATTTCGTAGTGGACTGGGAAACTATATTCCATATGGAAGTCTTAGGAGGAGACAAAAAGATCATAAAGGCTTTTCTTAGGACAAAGTGAAAATCAACACAATAGCTATCCATTTAAAAAAAAAAAAAATATGTAAGAAATTGAGACCAAAATACCCACCATGCAACCACCTGTTGTAAAGGCTTCCAGATTGCCAATCTAGAGATAATGACCATTCAAGTAGTCCCAGAGATCCCATGACATTGAATCAGGAAGTTCCCCCACTATCTTCTCAAGCAATTTGGTCTTTCATTCTTTCACAAAAGTATGTGGGCACAGAAACTGGTTCACTTACTTCACTGAAGGTAAATAGGATGTTATATATATTACTGCTTTTGAATGACATGGTTCGCTCTATTAAACACTTTAGAAAGATATATTTGCAATATTAGTAGTATATTTTGCAGGTAGTAATAATTGTTCTTTAAACTTCACACAGCTAACCAACTTCTTCCTACAATGCCTTTTGCTCTTTGCCTTTCAGCCTGTCCCCTCTGAGCACACTGTCAGAGCAGCAGAGGCAGCTAGCACAGCAGTTACAGCAGATCACCAACACTCATCTCACTGTGGTAAGCATCACTTGTTCTAAATACAGTGTCAGTAACCATATTCCAGTTTTTTTTTTCTTACAGATTTTGATTGCTTACTGTAAGCAGAATTGTTTTTTTACCATATATGATTATTGAATGCCAATAGTAAAAGAATAATTGTTTATATTCAGGTTACACCAGTAGATATGTTGTGTTCCTATGTAAAATATGTAAACAGTAGGTTTTCACTGTTGATGTCTAAGAGCGTTGGAAGTGTTAATTTTGCTGATATATTTTTGATAAAGCTTAATCACTATGTTTTAATTCCTGTTTTATTTAAATGTGTTATTGTGTCATGATACAAATTAATCTCGAGGAAGCAGTCACAGACATACTGCAGGCCTTTTGTTCCTGTTCTTTTACTGGAACATTTCATATATATTCCACTGACTACAAAATGGTTATTTTTAATTTTTTTACCTGGTAATAATCATAATCATACGTTTCTGACACATTTTGTATCTCATGTCTTGATTGACCACAAGAGACTTGTTTATGTTTGTTCTGATTGGTCAAATACATAGTATCATGCAGTCCACACGCTTTGATTTGTGTATGTAATCCTGCCTTTGTGCCAGTAAACTTTGAGAGCTTGAAACCATCACCTGTGTGAGGTGTCTTACTCTCCCGGTACCGCGGACAAAGCTTAGCACCATAGAAGGTACTGCTCTGGGACCAGACAACAGAACTTACTGCTAACAATGTCCTTTTGCTACATGCTAATAAATCAATTGTAAGATAAACATATATTGATAATTTTCATTTTTGTTTTATCCCAGGATCAGCAAAATGTCTTGTATCAAATTGTCCAAAGCCTCCAGCAGCGGAGGGACCTTCAGCGCCTGATGACGCCTGCTGCCCCACCTATGCTTCCTGTGACGTCAACATGTAGCACTTTAACGTCCTCACCTGCTCCACCCATTCTTACTGCACAAGCTCCTCCTTTCCTGGGATCACAAGGCGAGGTTAGTTTTGGAAAATTGCATTGTCTCTAATGTAAAGGATCTATTGTTGCCTGTTGCTAACTAACCTGTAGTAAATAGCCTTGTGCAGTGCTACCAGCATAATGCAATGGGCCTGACTTATTAAAGCTCCCATGATAGTCTATCTTATACAGTTTTAGAGAGCATTAATAAATCAAGCCCAATGAGTCAATTTATTCATAATTGATTGATAGATGCATTTACTTTGCAGTTCATCTCCTTCTGACCTGCTTCAAGTTGGTTGTGTTAGAATGGAATTCATTGCAATGCAAAAGTCTGACGATACAGGCCTTTGCTAGGCCCATGTAAAACTTTGTTAAGGACGAGCTTCAGTTGCAGTAACTTATTCAAGTTTTGCAGGTAACAAACAACTAAAAGCTGAAATAGAAAATTAGGTAAAAAGGAAACTAGAGCCCCCCTCTGACTACATAATAAAATAATAATTGGCAAGAAGATTTAAAGTGAATTTGAAAGTAGAATTGTGACACTGATCACACAGATGATAAAAAAAGTACATTTAATAGAACTCTGCATGTAAGGTGTACAACAGAGATTAGGGTTAGTTCTGAATTTTCCCTACCGACTGTCTCTTGTTTTTCAGAGGGGTGGTGAGAAGACTCCGACAAATCACGACAAGGGATGAACCAAATTCTACAGGATCCACCACACCTTAACATTCTCTACCCAGCCAAGGGGGCTTGGATCAGAGGAGAGGAGAGCAGTAGTAAAGAATATCTAGAAAATAGGAGGTTACTGAGCACATACCTATGTACCCTGCGACATTGCTACATAGGAGAGCTGATTCCTTGTAAAATAATCATTGTTTTTGTACTGAGCATTGTGCGTTTACATGTACAAGAAGTTTTTAATGTACAAGTGTTTTGAAAGGAAACTGTTGCTCAGTGCAACCTATCTTCCAGCTGCCATTGTTCCACACTGAACAATTAGTAAGAGAATATATTTTGAAAAAAAGTGTACCTGGTGTGGAGCAACCAAATTCTTCAGTAATTTGAAAAGGAAGCCTGATATGTTGCTTTGTTAGTATATATATTTTTTACAGTTCCTATAAATCAATATTAGTGGTCATTTGAGCAACATTTTTTTTTTTTCCAAAAATACTCCTTGTGGGTAGGTTTTTTTCGTGGCCTCCTTTTTATCTTAACAGCATGGCAGTTTGAGCTATTTTCCTCTCTTCGATTTGCCCATTTGGTAGTAGAATATTCTGCACTTGGTCCTTTGCCTATTCCGTTCTTTGGCACCACAGCAGAGCCTGAAGCACCTTGTGATACAAAGTATCAGTCCACTTGAAGAATCAGTGCTGGCAAGTTTTTTTTTCTATATTGCACTGTCCTTCTTTTCCCCTTTATACATGAGACATGTATTTTATTTGTGTATGTGTGGGTATATATTTTATGTATATACATTCATTTTTTTGTTTGTTTTTTGCTGTCAATTGTACTCCAGTGACATTTCACTTTATTCACATAGAAATGTAGCAATTTACATTTTGACTTTTTTTAAGCACAGGATGTAAATATTTGTACATATTTATTGTTTGGGGTATATTGGAGTTTTTAGATCTATTTAATAGGGGCTTGGAATATTTGTAACATAAACATTTATACCAATGTGTAAAAAAAGCATTCAGTAGCCCCAGATTTTGCACCTTCCTGAAGTCGCATTATGCACCTCTGACTGTTTGTAATAAAATAGACTTGTGTTTGATGTTTGTAACAGGTTTTGAACTCTCTGGCTAGAGAAGCATGCTGGGAGTTGTAGAAGCAGGCTAATTACAGGTGATCATAACCTGCATTATAATGGCTTAACAGTAAAATACATTACATTATTATTTCTTCTCCTAAAGAAGGGAAGTTCAGTATGTTTTGTACAATTGTTTTTTGTGTTTTTTTTAAGCATAAATGTGTTTGCACTGGATTTTTTGCTATTTTAAGTCAAGGCAGTGGAGTTATCATTTTTAAAAATGCAATTTATCTGTTTCCCCTTAAGTGATCCTTTCCTGTTTCTCCTTTCCTTTCTGAGTTTGAGTATGGGTGAGCTTGAGGTTTGCTTTTCCTCTGCCATGTGTCTGTGAGTACTCTGGTATTGACCTACATGTATTAAAAAGAGAATCAAAATCAATCCACCCACTATAATGTACAGCAATATGACTAAGCCCTGTCCCTAAATAACAAAATAAGGTGAAAGAAATTACCAAGAGAGTTCATAGTGGGACTATCAAAAGGCAATCATAAATAAAATGTTAATATCAATTTTTTATTAAATCTAATAAATCCAAATGATTAAAACTATACTAAACAATCCAAATAAAAACAAGACAGATTGTGCATAAATAGATTTACAATAATTGTTTTGACCCTAGCATATATATGTGTACAAGGTTCTATCTCCTGTAGTAATACCACTCATTGAAACAGATTTCACTAGAGGGAAAACTTCATTCAAATTTATAGCATTCAATGTGATTCACAGAGCACAAGCTGCTTCTCCAAGAATGAGCAATAGCAGGGTTTCTACCATGTGTGACTGTGTGTAGGTATCAGCACAGTCACAAACCGGATAAAGGGGCTGGGGGTCCACATAACCACCAAGAGGGCTCCTGATTATGGAAGAGTTTGGGGATAACAATAAATCGAATAAAAAATCACGGGGGCTGAGTTTGATATCCCAAAGAAAAGCCACCGATAAAATAATCATTATAAAGAAAGGAGGCAAAGGATTTCTGGACACAGGGGGGTTCCCTTTTGGCTTCGACTACATCTCCCTTCTTTAAATTGATTACTTTATCAGTGGCTTTTCTTTGGGTTGTTATTATACCTACACTCCCTTATTTTTAGGGAAGTAGAAACCCTGCCATGCCTATTCTCATTCCTGAAGAAGCAGCTTGTTCTCTGTGAAACGCGAAACTAATGCTATCAATTTGAATTAAGTTTTCCCTCTAGTGAAAGCTGTTTCCATGAGTCATATTCCTACAGGACATTGAACCTTGTACATATGTATATGCTAGAGTCAAAACAATTTTTGTGAATCTATGCACAATCTGACATGTTTTTAATTGGATTGTTTGGTATGGTTTTATTTACTGTATACCCCAGTCCAGTTAAGTGACCCTTTTACATTGCCCTTCATCTTGTAAGAAGCACCTATAGATTTAACTTCAAACCAAATACTTAAACTCTTCAGTATTTTATGTGTGTTTGGGGAGCACCATATTATCTCAGTACTTTTCTGCTTGTTTGGCTGAAAAATGCCCCGTGTTGGATGCTCCAATGTTCAGGCAAGATAACTAAATGGTGATAAACATGGAACAGAACTGCGAGATCCTAAAAAAATGGTGAAAAAAATCTCATAATACGGCTCAGTCCAATACTATACAGAATTGTGAGTCAATATGTAGATTGAAAAGTAAAAAAAACACATTTGAAAAGCTTAAAAAATCATCCACTTCCATCATCATCCTGCTCACAGTTGTTGTTTTTTGTGTCTGCAACCCACACAGTTTAGTTGATATTCAGGCATGCCATATACATACACTCTCTCAAAAACTGAAGGATGGCTTTAACCACCTAAGCGTTACACTGAGGTCTAGATTTCTGTACCAAAAGTGATCCACTGTTTTTCATGAAATTTTTTTTTAAATTGTAGACCTGTAACTTACAGAAATATGTCCAAACAGGGGTTCTAGTAGATAATATGAATATAAAAAATGTTTGAAACACACAATCATGTAAAAAAAAATTACTTTTAATTAAAATTAAAGGAAAACACAAAAATCAGCGATGTAAACAAATCATAAATACTGAAAATACTGAAAAAGCAATAACTCTGTATATTGTAAAGTACTATATTATTCTAAAACACCTCCCTAGTGTGGCAATTTTTAAAACTTTGACTGTGTATTTATTGGAGTTTGTTTTGAATTATTTTGTATTTGATTGGATACGGGAGTTTGTATCCAATCCAATACAAAATAGGAATTTGAATTTCCAAGTTATTTACTTTTATTTTATTTTTTTTTATTTTTTTGTATTGGATTGGATGCTGGAGTTTGTATCCAATCCAATACAAAATGAGTGTTTGAATTTACCAGGTATATACTTTGTAATTATTTGAATTATTTTGTATTGGATTGGATACGCAAGTTTGTATCCAATCAAATACAAAATATAAATTTGAATTTCCAAGTTATTTACTTTTATTTTTTTTATTTTTTTTGTATTGGATTGGATACGCAAGTTTGTATCCAATCCAATACAAAATGACAGTTTGAATTTACCAGGTATATACTTTGTAATTATTTGAATTATTTTGTATTGGATTGGATACAGGAGTTTGTATTGAATCCAATACAAAATGTTTGAATGAGTTTCAGTTTGCATTTCCCGTACACGCGCCGACGTCATCACGCACGCAGGGAGAAGCCGTCCGTTTTTTTTTTCTCCGCCGGACGGCTTCTCCCTGCAGAGATCATCCGGCGCTGGAACGAGCAGGACGTCGGACGATCAGCGGGACCAGCGTAAGAAGCCAGCGGATCACAAGATGCCGGCCGGCGGAACACAAGATGCCGGCCGGCTTCTTACCTGTCCCGCTGGCACCCGACGAAGGCACCCGACGCTGGAGAGATCGGCGGACGATGACCGATGGAGGACGATGCTGGATGAGCACAGGGGGACCAGGTAAGTGAAAAATCTCGGGCTTAACCATCCTTGCAATTTTTTTTTGCCCGAGCGAAGGTCGGGCTTAACTGCAAGGAGGTTAAGATAATGTAAACAGTAAACATTCCTAAAGTATAAAAAGCTTATTTTCAACTCAGATCTCCAAGTCAAATATCCTCCTCTTTAAAAGAAAACAAAACGCCATCTTGTGGGCAAATACCAAACTGCAGTTTATCTCCCAAACATATGGTCACCAGCCACTTTATTAGGATAATTAGGTTAAACTGCTTGTTAGTGCAAATATCCAATCAACCAATCACTTGAGAGCACCTCATTGCGTTTGCGCAAGATGACCTGCTGAAGTCTATATCGAATATCAAAATGGGGGGGGGGGGGGGTGATTAAAAGTGGTCATAAACTCTAACATCAGATTACTATTCGATATCTACCCTCACTTAATTGCTCAGGAACGTCAGTGGCACTGATCCTCTAGTGGCACTGGCTTTGTCAGCTTGCATTAATGGAAAAAAAAACATCCACATAAATGTATGGAAGCAGCTATCTCATGTGAGCTAAACCCTCCTGTCAGCTAAGAACAGGCACCTAAGGCTACAATTCTCACAAGCTCACCAAAATTGGATGAGAAGAAAAGAATGGAAGAACATTGCCTGGTCTTATGGGAATTTCTTCTGCAACATTTGGATGGTAGGGTCAACAACCTGAAAGCATGGATCTCTTTTGCCTTGTTTCAGTGGTTCAGGCAGTTGTAATATCATTCAGTTTGAACAGCAGGTCCATTAGACTCAACTGAAGTAAGTGAATAAGAACAAAAAAAAAACACTTTTTGGAAATACTATTCATATAGCAAGTGTTTTTGGTGCGTGTATGTTCAAAAGGTACCCCTAACATCTAAAGATGGGCAAGTGGAACAACAGTTTTTCCTTTTCTATCTACATGTGGACTCACAATGCTTTATGGAATTGGACTGAGGCATATTATGGGACTGTAATCTTTTCACTATTGGTGTTGTATTAATGTGTATATATATATCTATATGTTTCTAGCTTTTTCACCATTTAACAATATTCTTAGGAACATTTTTGAGCAAATGGCAACTGATGTGTTCCGGGTTTTTTTTTTTTTTTTTTTTGCATTATAGGGTGCAATATAGGGAGAATGATATATATACAATGCCCTCAGGTTGTTGCACAATTCTCTGTGTCCTGAAAATGCCTTTTAGAGGTTACTTTTGGCCTATAAGAAAAAAATATTTTGTCTTCTTATCCGGGATCCTAAACACAGCTTTAGTCTAAATCCCATGTCAAGGAGCAAAATTTGGACATTTCTTATTGTCAGCCAAAAAGATCCACAGGACTGTGGGAACTAGACAGATAATATATGCTGTTTTCAGCATGGATTACTGCCTTGCCTTTATTTTAGAGTTTAATTTTTGATTAAAATACCCTGACTTATGCAAGCTTTGGTTGTGGATAGCTCTTGTGGATCTATGGGTCTCTGTATGCTGGCATACTGGGACCTAAATTACCTTACGTACTGCAAAGCCATGATTTTGGTAAACCCCAGATTTCATACCTGTCCTCTGGCACAGCCCAGTGCATCATGTTTTTCACATGTCTACTAAATAACAGAGATTGTTCATATATTCTCCTAACAAGCAATTTAGAAAACTTAAATTTAGGTAGATTTTTATCCAGCACTTGCTTTCCCCTACCAAATTTGAAGCATGGTAATGGGAATGTTATGGTCTGGGGTTGTTTATTGCTGCCCAGGTCTGGACAGCTCTTTGACGTAAATTAACTATGAATTTTGCAGTATGAAATGCTGTCCTCTGTTTGCATCAAATATGTTCTACTGTGAACTAATACCTTCATGTTTGATTCCTAAGTCTAGAGTGTATTTTCATAAACAGCTTGGTCTTTTCCTATATGCTCCATGGAAAGGTCAATACATATCTTGTTTTTTTCTTTTTTTTTTAAACCAAAGCTTTTCCTTTTACACCTGTCATGCAGGTTTTATAGGTTCAGTTTCTTTCTGGTTGTAAATCCATGGTCCTTGACATCAACTTTTGCAAGGGGTATATACATACCCCACACTGAAATGTAGGGGTTCTGAGGAACTTCTTTTAACGTCAAATGGTCATTTCTTGGGCTTAATTTGCTGAACTTGCCAGTCTCTGACAAATTACCACTCATGTAAAATATAAACCCTGGTAAATGTATACAGTGCAGTGATTGATTTAAAAAAAATTATGATCTTTTAAAATCCCTTAGTCTTGTAGGAATATAATCTTTCTGAGGGACTTAAAAAGAGCTCTTTGGATGTTGGCATGATGCA
The DNA here is from genome assembly GCF_032062135.1 of Pyxicephalus adspersus. Classification (NCBI taxonomy): domain Eukaryota; kingdom Metazoa; phylum Chordata; class Amphibia; order Anura; family Pyxicephalidae; genus Pyxicephalus; species Pyxicephalus adspersus. The sequence goes on along the minus strand of NC_092863.1, from coordinate 20,519,770 downwards.
CTACATATGCCCACAGCATGGAGAATGCTAGATCTCAGATATTTGAGGTTTTTATGAAACAGGTTCCACCTACATACTACCTAAAGAGATTTTTTGCACCTAATCTGGAACACATGCCTCTAATTTATAGTTTAAAGAATTACTAAATGTAGGGATGCGATCATTTTTTCCCACAAAAATCTGAGGATAAATATAACCTGGTCATTCATTGTCAAATCTTTTTGTATATCATATTTTTTTGAAGGTACAATATATAAGGGGATTTATTGTTTTCTTCTCAAGATATGTGGAAAAAGTAAAAAATCTTCATGGCTGTATTTAAATATTCATATGACTGTAATCGCTTAGTGGAAGAATTCTGCTCTAAGATGTGGGAGCACATATTTAAAGCAATACAGACTGTTGTTACCTGACATCTGGTAACAAAATCTAATTTATTAAACTTTTTGGGTGAAAACTCTTCCAAGGTGATATTACTGACAAGTGTGATTTTGTTAACCGTATTTGAGGCTTGAGAGTTTTTATTTTTTTAGAGACAGGTTTTATGCATTGCTTCTGCCAGATAACTGTAAGTGTATTGTTTTTGTATTCATTTGAGGCTTGTAAATGTTGTCTAATTTCACCAGTGCTTGACTTAAAAGTTCAAGTATCACCAGCGCTTGTATGTTAATATTTTTACTGTGTAGTAAGCAAGTACTGCATTGTGTATAACCAAGCAAATGTTTAGTGTGATAATCACTATTGCTTGACTGTGTTCTGATCTTTCTGACAGTTTAGTGATGCTTCCTAATACAACTTTTTATGGCAAGTCACCAACTTTATCTACTTCATCGTTGGCAGAAATCTGAAATGTAATTATTTTTATTCCTTACATTGACTAGCCAAAGTACAAGTGTGTTTTGATATTATCATATAGTCACAAAGCTGTTTGAGGATAATGCAAATTTTGCAGCCAGTTCCAGACTGGGAATAACACATGCAGACTGTAAACCTACAGATCTTTATGTAATCCATGTCTGCTAAGCATCAAACAAGAACTTTATCTTTTGAAAGTCCTAATAGAGCAATAATATTTTTTTAACTGACTTGGTAGGCACTTGGGCATTATTTTCATCTGGTCAGTTTTATTTATGTTTGTTTGATATCTGTTTGGATCTAACAACCTTTCTGAATTAAAATATGACTTTAGTTTACTCTGAGTTATCAGGTGGCCAGTTTGAACCAGTCTGCACTAAATTGATTTCATGTATGGCTACATCAGGTTTCGGGGGCCTTTCAAGTCTGTTGTTAGTAAAAATTGATTTTTACCCTCCTTACCCTCCTTAGCCCTCTCAACCCACACTTGCCCCAGCAGCCCCCCTACCTACACACACATACAAAACACCTACACCCAGCAGTATGCATATCTCAGCATGACAACTGTACCCCTATTTCTATGTTTACTTCAGATACCTGCAATTAAATGCAAACATACATTTCCTGGAAAATCTTGTCCAGGATTATAATAATAAGGCACTATTATAATATATTAAATGTGTACCAAAAAAAACAGGTCAACGATTGTCACACAAAACACATACTGTGTTTTTAATATAAAATGGTTTTAAGGTGAGTACAAAATGCAATTTCCCATTTGCTCCTTCCCAATTTATAGGAGGACACAGCTCTGCTTTAGACCATTCCAATGCTAAGACCCCCACTAAAGCAGTGTTAAGGAACAAAAATAAACCAGACTACCCATCTTAAAATCATACAGGCAAATCACCTTTGGCAAAACTTTCCACCTAAATTTTTCATCAGCTGTTGCTGCCAAACCTACCTAAAATATGGTAAACACATAATTTGATGACAAAGCCGTCTCTTTAAAACCTAAAAATATGTGCTTGATGACCATAAAGATGGCCCTGAAATATCAGAGAATGGAAGGGATACTGCCAGCATGTTTTCATGGTTTTCTAAATGGAACCACTGCAGCCCCCTGCATTACATCCTAATTTTTTTTCGAGATTAGGGATGTCTCTTTTTCCAGATGCACATGATGAGCATTTGCTAATTGGCTAGAAACGAGGGGGGGGGGGGCAGTGGCTACCAGATCTCCATTTGGCATGTCACCCAGCCAGCAACTTGCTTGAAGCAAACCAACAAAACTAGAAGTTATAAGAGAAAATGTTATTTGCTAACAATGTTAGGAAAATTAGCAACTATCTGGCTCTAAGCCAATAATTTTCAGCTAAATTTCCATGCCCTCTAGGTTCCTTGTCCCTATCCCCATCTTTATTTTCTGACTCTTCGCCTCCACCCCTCATCTAATATTAATTTCCTGCTTACCACACTTACCAGTGCCACTCACAACTGGGACTCATGCTAGGAAGAGGAGACAGAGCAGTCCTTGAGGAGTTGGAGCCATATGAATCAATGGGCCACAGTGGCAGAGGAGACTTTGAGTGCACACTCAGGTAGTGGTTGATAACTTATATACCTTTGACCAACAGCAATATGCTGCAAATTCACTAGCTGAACCTTTTTGTTTTTCTATAATATGCAGCACTTTTGAATGTGTGCAGAGATAGCCATGCAACTGCTGTTACTGCATGACCAGGTAAACTTTCTATATACTTTGAATATCTGAAATTACTTTTTAGTGACAAATTAAAACAATAGGTCACTCTAGTTAGTAATTTTTTGGCTGGTGCTTGTCAAGAACTGCCCCTGGCAACTACCATCCAAAAAAAAAGCACTGACCAATGTGTCTTGTATCACATTGTTTTCATACAACATCAAACACCTAAAAATAACCCTCAACTTTTACCTAATAGGGTCTGCATCTATTATCCATCTATGCAACCTATTATCCTACTCCTGCAGGTAGCACTTTACCTATTGGTTACCTAAGGTTGTCTAAGGTTCCGTTCCCACTAGTGTGTTGTTTTAACATGAGGCATGCACTGGCTTTCCAATGCTTTCCTTAAGGCACTTGGACAACCCATTGCAGCATAGTCCATGGAAGGCATTTCTGTGGACTGCCCTTTAAAACGCTCAGCATGCCTGATTTGTTTGTGCAATATGGTGCATTGGGGAGCCCATTCAAATAAATAGGCTGTCCTAATGTTAAACCAATCAAGGCGAAAGCAGTGTTTTTGTTTTTATAAAGGCAATGCAGAGTCACATAAGGCTTTTACCCATTATAGGGTTGCAATGTGTTTGACATGCTCACAAATGTAGTGCAAGTGATTACTTGTGATTATGAGCTGCTGGACTTACAGTCATTTGCCACAGTACCCATCTTTGCCTGTTCTATATACTAATCTGGGCAAGAACTACTGCAGATTTACAAATTTAGAAATCTTTTTAGCTACAAAGGCATGGAAGTTATAGCTATTAAGTTAACCTAAACTTGCAGTAAAGACTTTATCCAATAATTAGTTCTAGGTTGAGTTTGCAATGTTCAGTTTCACTAAGTTTTCAACACACTGAATATATGGCCAAATTAGCTTGGCAAGTGACAGTAAAAGCTGTTCCTGTAATAGTTGTACAGCTGCTCATAGATCTACAATGACCTGGCAGAGTATTCAAATCCAAACCTATTTAACCCAAAAAGAAAAGTTATTGGAGTTTTCCTTTAACAATTAGCTATATGTTGCCTAACCACAAGCTAGCTAATTGATCCACTTTAACTGGCATTTACTTTATCTAATCAATTTTGCTATTTATATGCCAAATATGTTTTATTTTGTATTACTGTTATCATTATTTCAACCAAACTTTGTATGTAGCAAAATGTGAATGCAGTACCTGATTCTCAGCACATTTTAACCCTTTGGGACGTCCCAAACCTGGAATAAATATCTTGCATACACATTAATTTACATTTCTTTCAAGAATATAGCTAAATTATATTCTGTGTTTTATTGAATATAAAAATGAATAAATATGCTGCAATTTATGGCTATTTTTTTTTCCTTCTATTTTAATAACACCCATCCTACTCCTGTAGAATCCCCTGTCATATTTGTACATATTTTGGTGAGTTTTTTTTTGTCCATCTTCTGGAACAACTGACAGGGCTGTTTCTTATTGATTTCCTAAATAAAATATCTGTTTATGTTTAAGGTTGTGGGGGTATTTTTTATGCTTTGGTTTTGCTTTTTTCTCACTTAGTCCTGGTGATAGTAGTCACTAGGATGGATAAAGAAGGTGAGTCTACCAGAGATAGAAACATTAACAACAGATAGATAGATATTAATAATAATAGATATTATTTAAACCCTTACTGCCCTTTCATATGAAGTTCAGTATTACGTATAATCTAAAATGACCCCCCTTCTTTGGCCGGTAGATGACCTCTTTGTTTACCTTCCTCAAAATCTGTGATGCAGTAGAAGTGCTTGCACGATATATCCACACTGACTTTTACGGGCCTGTTAATTGGTCTCCACACAAAGCCTTATAAAAGTATATGGGGCTGTATTGTGCAAGCTCATCTAATGCATATAAGAAGACCTTTACTATCTGACTCTCGCTACGGGCAGGTTCAGACCTGCAGCGGGATCCACTTGTATCCTGATGGCTGGCACCTTGCTCATGATCTATGCATGAGTATGTTTTATAGGAAAATGAGTATAAGCCAAAATGTTTGACAGATGGGTATAATGTGCTAGAGTTATTATATAGAGAATATCTTGAGTTAATTACGTTGATCAATCTATTTTAAATGAATTATGTGATATATCCATGTCAGGCTTCAGACCAAAATTTCCCCCTCCCTCGAATCATTTTGCCCTCACTAAAATAGACAAGGCAAGCTAGAGTGTGCTTTACAAAGGTTAGCTGTTCAGTACTTGAGGGATGGACAAGAAGTTAGGGTAACTAGTTGGTCAACAAAAAGGGGTCTACTATCCTCACTGCATCTCTCAGAAAACCCAGTGATTTCTATTCGAAACAAAATACTTAGTTGGAGTGAACTAAACAAGTGAAAATAAGAAAAGAAAGAGAGTAAGGAGTTGGAAAACCTACCATTTTCTTCTAGAGGGAGTCAGGAAATGCCACAACTGCTCTCCCTCCTAAAAAAAACAAAACTTCCACCCCAACTCAGTAGGGCAAGAGAACAGGCCTAATAGATAAAAGTGCGTAACATTCTAACTGAGGCCTGTAGTGCCTGAGATTATAACTTTTTTCGTAAATCCCCTGAGCATTGCACAGTCTGGCCTTGCAGTGAATTTGCTGTGGTGTTCACACCTAGGAGGATTGCCAACTGTCTTGAATGATTTCCCATTTTTACTAATCTTTCTCACTGTTATACAGTACTGGAATTGAATTAATTACTGAAGGCTTTCCTCCTTGGCATTGTGTTAACACACCCCTGAATGCTCCAGTCCAGCACCTGTGATTAGCAGCACCTTACTGCTACCCTCTGAATTACATTGCGAGTAGCAGGGGCCCACCTAACTTTACACACGTTCTGCATTTTAACTAAGCTAAACCTTTTTAAATAAATAATGACATGATGCAAAATGTCTTGTGTTATTCATCTGAGGCTGTTTTTACCCAATTTTGAGAACTGCTAAGGACAACCTTAGAATTGAAAGAGGGTGTACTATTTTATTCACAGGACTGAATATTTTAAAATACTTAATTGTATGCCACACAATTGTCAAGAGTTTTGCCTAAAAAAGTGTAAATGTGATAATTATTTCCTACTGATTGTAATACTAATTATATTTTTTATAAAGTGTCAACATATCACAGATCACTGTACATTAAATAAAGATGAAATGACACAGGAGGAGGGGACCCTGCCCTAAAGAGCTTACAATCAAAGAGGAGGGTAGAGTAGTACAAAATAGGAGAGGGAAATGGTATGGTGGCTAATAATGATGCATGATTAAAAGACGGGTTTTAAGGACTTTTTTAAATGTGTGGAAATTGGGAAAAACCCTAATATGGAGAGTAAGGGAGTTCCATATATTGGGGTTAGCTCTAGAGAAATCTTCAAGCCAGGCAAGGCTAGTTATCTTCAAGCCATGCAAGTTATAAATGAGGAAGTCATTGAAGGAGCAGAGAAGGCAGCTAGGGGTGTATTTGTGTATCAGTTTGAAAGAGAAAAGGATAAGGAAAGAGGCTTTTTTGGCATAATCACATAGAGTTTACTTGTAAATTATAACAGAGATTACAAACTACATGATTGTATGATATTACATTTGTTCCAAAATAAATACCATGTCTCATTCCTGTTATTTATTTTGGAACAAATGTAATATTAATAAGTAAACTATATATGATTATGCCAAAAAAGCCCCTCTTTCCTTATCCTTTTTCTCTTTCAAATTGTTATCACTAGAGGCTTGGCATAAACTTTGAAAAACAATACCCCTCCCTCTTCTCATTTCTACCAGTTGATACCTATTCGTGTATCAGGTCAGAAATGTAGTAATGGGGCACGTGTAAGAAGGGATTTAGTTTAACCTTGTCTAGCCTGAATCAAGAAGCCATTAAAGCCTACAAATAAATAAACTGGGTCTTAATTATTTTGAAACTTTAGAAACTTTGAAGAGTTTGAGATTGAACTAGTTATTAAAAATTAGAACTTAGTGTGTATAATAACTATTGCTCTGTATTGGTGAAAACCTTTTTCTTGGAAATATTGACCAGCATGCTGAAATGCATGACTTGAATGAGAGAAAGGGTTGATTCTTGGGAAACTTGAATTGGAAGGTTGACCTTAATATTTAAAGTTTGAGCAAGCTGTTTCCTGGTTTGCCATTACTATATTTCAACTGAAATTGAAGCGTTAAAACTCTTAACTTGAATGAGAGTTTAACGTGTATACCAACTATTGCTTTGTATTGGCTAATTTTGGGATATCCCTTTTGTGGAAATATTGGTCATCATGCTGAGATGTGCGATTTGACTGTGAGGTTGACTGGGGGGGATCCTGAACTGAGGTTACTTAAACTGGAATGTTGATCTTAATATCAAAAATCTGATCAAGCTGTTCCTTTATTAGGAATAAAAGGGAGAGAAAAGAAAACATGTTAGACTATAAGTGAACTTTTACAAATAAAATGGATACATTTATAGAGAAACAACTATCTGTGCAGGGATACAGATCTTGAACAAAAGCTGAATCCAAAGGAACAGGTAAAGCAGATCCTGCTGTAGTATTTACTCCTCTATAGGCCCGTAACTCAGATAGATCTGCCTAAAAACCCCTTGAGGATTCACAGATTAGAACTACTCTATTGGTCTCTCAGAAGGCAAAAGCCACAGTGGAAAAAGTCTCCATGACACTTCTACCATTTTTTGATAAATGATTTGATAAACTTCAGAAGTCCAGAGGCAATAATGAACATACCTTCAAATACCTCCAAGAGCGTTGAGGAACTGGAACAGAGGGTCAGTAATTCAGAAGATGAATTGATGGAGACTAAAAATAAACTGATTGCTCAGACCACATGCCTCTTGGCGCAGGAAGAGAAATTAGAAGATCTAAAAAATAAGAACCGTCGATCTAATACATGTTTTAATGGTGTATCGGAGCGTTTAAAAGGCTGAGATCTCTTTACCTTCCTACCAATAGATTTGATGAATGCCCTTGATTTACGGTCTCTTCTACTGCTTGCATTAGAAAGAGCACATTGCCTAGCACAGGAACGAACAGGCAATGACCCAAGACCATGACCGGCGATGGAAAAATATTTACAAGGAAACAGTTCTTTGAAGACCTTAAAATGGCAATGGAATATTTGAACTTGGAGGTCTTTGCTTTATTAAGCTGAGGGGGCTAAAGGAAACATGACAAGGAATTTAGAATTTTTTGAGTACACTATGTTTAAGAAATTTAAACAATTATTGGACTTTTTACTATTGAGAATATTAGATTAACGTGAAAGATGGTGGGTTGTAAAAACTAGAAACCTAGTTTCTAGGGAAATATGTATTTAGGATTTTTAAAAGCTATATGAAATTATGCTAATAGGGTTATCACTATTGGTGAAAGGGTGTTAGGTGTCCATTATTGGAGCTGAGTTCTGTGGAATGGCTGAGGGAGTACAAACATAAACTCTGTCCCATGGTTCCCAAATATTGTTAAATAGCATCAAGTTGTCATGTTGGATAGCTGTAAGGTATTCCAATAATCTAACATCTTGTATTCTCTTTAGCAAGGCCCCAAATGATGGAGTAGCTGTAGATTTCCAATATAAAGCTATTAGGGTTCTGGCAGCAGTCAGAATGTGCATTTTAGTATACAGACCAGGGGCGGGAGATGGGGTATGGGCAGATCTAGTAAGTAATGTGTCAAATTCAGATCCATCTGACATCCTACAAGGTCAATTTTACCTCTGCCCTTCCCACAACTCCAACACTGATTCCCATGGGAACAAATACGTTTGTTAAGGACAACTGGTAGCTCCGGTAAGAGCATAATTTTAAAGGAGGCGATTCTGCCGAACAAAGATGGTGTGTCCTCCATTTATCCATGCAGGATCTGAACTCACAAGAAGTGGGAAATTCTTAACATATAAATGGGGGTATAATGATGTAATCTGTATTCCTAAATAGCGTATAATATTGGCTTTCCATTTAAACAGAAACATAGATTGTAATGAAGATAGCGGAGGGGGTGTTAGATGTAAAGGGAGTGCCTCTGTTTTGTTTGGGTTTATCTTACACTCAGACACAGATTCATAAAGTGACGGTACTTTCCATAAGTTAGGTCCATTTGTATAAGGTTGAGGAGAAATTTGGAAAGTCTGTCTATGAGTACCCTTGCGGAAATTTTCAGATCAGAATTTAAGAGTGCTATAGGCCTGTTGCTTGAACATTCCATTTGGGTCTTTATCTGGCCTGGGGAGCACAATGATTTGAGAGTGTAACATGGTGGGTGGGATGGGTTTACCGTCCAGAAACTCATTATATAATTTGTGGAGGTATGGGAGTAGGGTAGGAAGAAATGTCTTGTAATAAATTTAGGGCAGTCCATAGGGACCAGGCGCTTGTTGGGAAGGTGCCCTATTATACCAACAATTTCTTCAGAAAAGATAGGACGATTAAGGGCTTCTGATTCACTCTCTGAAAGTTTTGGGAGATTTGATAAGTAAGCTGTAATTGATGGCAATAGGTCTTCCCTTGCTGGGCCTTATCTCTGTGTACTGTACTGTAGAAATAAGTATAATAGAATTTTAAAAGGGATGCAATCTGAGAGGGGTCATAATGTGGTATTCCCTGTTTGTCCTTAATTGCCAAGAGAGGTAACTTTATTTTCTCTTAGTTTATGGGCCAACAGGGAGTCTGCTTTATTACCTTTAGTATAGTAGGTTTGCTGGGTCAGTGTAAGTGTCCAGCCTATCTTATGCATGTCTAATGTCTAACTGTGAGCGAACGGTATCTAGTGTCAATTGCATTCTTAGCATATTAGTATTTTTTTTTTTTTTTTTAAACACGAGGCAAATACAATGCAGTGTCATCGAAACACAGGCTTGTGAGCCTCCTAGAGAGTAGAAATCATTTCCACTGAGCTTTCATTATCCACAAATATTGCTGTAGTTTAAATAATAGGCATGATAATAGGTGTAATTTGGTATGCTCTAGTTTTAAAAGGAATTCATTGAGTCGCCAGTGGAACAGTCTAGACATTGGAGAGGATAAATCCAAATTTATTTGTGTGCACAAATGGGAATGTATTCTTGTATAATATAGCCACACCAGCTATTTGGGTATTCTCTAGAGGCAAAGCCAAACAACCCTTTAGAGCGGGTTTCCTTGTATAGAGTGGATATCTGCTGAAAGGTGTTTAAATTCTTGTAGAGCTAAACAACACTTTGTCAGAGAGTTAAGACCCTTAACATTAATAGATACTAACTAAAAAGTCATTGATCAAAGTAGGGGTACAAATGTGTCCAAATCTCGCTAAGCGGTTTGGCAGTAGATCTGCGTGGGAAGTGTGGTACAGGTCTATACAATAGAAGGGGGGGGGGGGGCAGGAACCCATGGGAGGGAGGAGTAGCGAGAAAAATGTACATAAACAAGAAAATCCAAAGTAAGATACCATCTATTGTGGGTCGCAATAGTGCGCCCATGAGGTCTCATGCTCCTTTCAAACCCCACCACCCAAAGTAAGTTGGAAGGGAACATTTGTGTGGGAGAGGAGATACCCCACTAGAGGTATAAGTATATAAGGTACAACATGCGGACGAATCAGCTCTCCATGCAGGTATATCAAGCCATCCTTAAGCTTCAAAAACAGAAAAAAACCCATCCAAGAAATTGCTACAATATTAGGAATGGCAAAATCTACAGTTTAGTAAATCATGTGAAAGAAACAAAGCACTGGTGAACTCAGCAACGCCAAAAGATCTGGAAATCCACGGAAGACAACAGTGGTGGATGATCGTAGAATCATTTCCATGGTGAAGAGAAACCTCTTCACAACAGCCAACAAAGTGAACAACACTCTCTAGGAAGTAGGTGTTTCGATATCCAAGTCTATCATAAAGAGAAGACTGCATGAAATAAAGAAAAGTAAATACAGAGGGTGCAGTGCAAGCCACTCATAAGCCTCAGGAATAGAAAGGCTAGATTGGACTTTGCTAAAAAAAAACATCTAAAAAAGCCAGCACAGTTCTGGAAAAACATTCTTTGGACAGATAAAACCAAGATCAACCTTTACCAGAATGACGGCAAAAAAAAAGTATGGAGAAGCCATGGAACAGCTCGTGATCCAAAGCATAGCACATCATCTGTAAAACATGGCGGAGGCAGTGTGATGGCTTGGGCGTGCATAGCTGCCAGTGGCACTGGGACACTAATGTTTATCCATGATGTGACACAGGACAGAAGCAGCCGAATGAATTCTGAGGTGTTCAGAGACATTCTGTCTGCTTAAATCCAGCTAAATACAGTCAAATTGATTGGGAGGCGTTTCATATTACAGATGGACAATGACACAAATCATACAGGCAAAGCAACCCAGCAGTTTATTAAAGCAAAGAAGTGGAATATTCTTGAATGGCCAACTCACTCACCTGATCTGAACCCAACTGAGCATGCATTTTTTTCTTGTTGAATACTGAGTTCAAGACTACAGGCTGTCATTGCCAGGAAAGGCTTTTCAACCATTATCCTCAGCTATTGGAGTCCTCATCTGGTGGAAACGTGGAGTATGTGACCAGCTACCCCCAGTGAATGCTGTGCAGGAGGCTGTAGATGATCTGAGGGTGGTGAAGATTGCTGCCCCGTGGCGCCATCTTAGGATCATCTCCGGCCTGTGTTGCGTCCCCAATATAGTCCAAGATTGAGGTCTGGGATGCTGATTGGGATGAGAGAAGTGCCGCAGGATACTTTACGCTATTTGTTATGTGCATTTTGCCCATGCCCATTTTACCAATTTCTTTCTAAAGGAGTAGAAGCTAACTTAAGTAATATGATGATATATGACCATGCCCCTCTAACACCTATTTTTTTAGATATGTCAGACCTCCCTCAATGAGATGAATAGATGAAGACCAACCAATATGAAAAAAAAGCGCTCTCTTTGAAGAGTACGTAAATCTCATTGGAGTGAAAGCCTGGGGGCCAATATTGAACACCAGTATTGTTGTCAAGGACTTTAAAGGATTTTTAGGGGCCATAATATGTCTTATATATTAAGATAACGTAAAGAGTTTTATGAAAGAACTATGCTGGGATGCTACATTTTGTATAGGAAATTTCTTTGATAACATACTACAAACTAAGCAACAGTGGCCACTGTAGTACTGTAGTAATGTTAAATGCTGAAGTCTTAATTAGGAGCTATGCAAAATAACACCTCAACCATGGAATCCTCGAGAAACTGTTGGTGTTAGGTATTTAAAAATGAATTTGTATTTTGAGTTTTGGCCTTTGGTCAAAACAGAAAGCCTTAAAAAGATTTTTTTTTTGTTTTAAACCTGAAGAAAATCTAACTGAACAGGTCAGATTTAACCTTATAAACTTTCTTTGCAACATAGGGTTACGTTGTGGGAATGAAGCCCTATCCAACAACGGTCCCAAAATATATTGTGAGGACCTGTTTTTGTCAAAGAAAAAAAGGAGATACATGCTAATATTTTATTTTTTTTAAAAATTCAAAGAATCTTTTAGTGACAGAAGTAGGAGCAGACACACATGCAATTTGTCGTTGGAAAGGATCTTTCACAATCCTTTCCAAAGACAAAGGACTACACAATGCATGAACGAGTGCTGTACATACAGCAACGTTCTGCTCTATGGAGAGGGGAGGGGGAGAGCGACGGAGCGGCACCCTGCTGCGCGCTCTCCCCCTTCCCTTGCATTAGGATCTGTCGTCGTTCATCGTCCATGGATCCGCCAGGACGGTCGTTCGGACGATGCCGACTGTACACACACCAGATTTTCGCCCGATATCTGGCGAAAAAAATCTGACGTGTGTACGCAGCTTTACTGCTGCATTTCTTATCCAGAAAAGGCTGAAGCCTAATAAAAAAGTCCAGTATCAATATTGATAGGGAGACCCCCCCCCCCCCCCCCCTCCAAAAAGTGAAATTAGTCATGAGTGAAAGTAATGCATTAGTGAGAGGAAGCCAGCCTGTCATGATTACTTGTACGAGTTATAAAAAGGCAAGGTAGAGCATGAGATCACATACAAAGAAATCAAATTTATAGTGAAGAACGGATTGATGGGAAAGAGGAGGCTTGGAAATCGGATTATGCACAGGACAGTGGTGCAATCTGACTAGACCGCTGGGTGTCTTGGCAGATGGGATAAGTAAAAAAGGACTCGGGCACTAAATGGAGGGAAGAGGAATTTTATTGAGCTTGCACAGAGCAGTACTCTATATATACAAACACGATGATGCAGGGATTTATTTTTTGCTGGACTCCTCTTCCTTTGAAAGAGTCTTGATAATTTCCTCTTTCTTGGCCTGAAGTCTTTCTTCACGGCGCTTCCTTGCCTCCTTTGTCTTGGATCTGCGAGCTTCTGCCTGGTCACTGTAGGAACAATTAAGCGCTTGTGAGAAAAGACTGCAGAACACTTTATGCTTATACATTATAAATTAACCAAAAAACAAGCTCAGTTTGAATATCCAAAAAGTTTTTGTGATCCGCGATATGACACAAACTAGTTAGCAACATTGTAAAGAATGCATCAAGTGCTTGTTGTGAAGTAAAGGCATTAACCACTTTTTTTTTATGGCAGGAATGGGAAAACTATGGCCCTTTAGGCTTTTTTATTTTTATCCAGCCGGAACTCTCTACTTCAGCAGCTCCGCTGAAGTAGATCTGCGGTCCGCAGCTCTGGCCGGTGCCTGCCTGAGCGGGGTCAGGAGAAGGACCCCGCTGGGGGGCTGAACCAGCCAGAGCCACGGACCATGCTCCCTGTACAAATTCTGGGCGCAGGGAAGTGGGCAGAACAACCCGTCCACTTTGCAATCGCAGACTCAGATCTGCGATGGGAGAGTTGGCAGGGTTATGTCATCATGACGTCACATTCAGTGACACCCGTCTCTGCGTCCGTCCATCCTGGGCCGACCCCCCTGCCAAATTTTAGAACCCACTGTGGCCCCAGAGCCAAAAAGTTTGCCCACCCCTGGTTTATACAGTGCATAAAGCTAATTTTGTTTTTATACCTTTTGTGAGGAATGCCAACACCCTTCCATAGGGTTTTTATCTGGGATATCCTTATTTGCCTAGTGGTTGAACGTGGACTTTTTTTCAACCTTACCAGCTACACTCTACATTCTATTTTGTACACACTTCTATACCCATGCAGGCAATGAAAGCTGCCCAGGAAGACTAGCAATCACTAATTAGTGTGTCAGCTCCTTAAGTGATCACAACAGCTTCAGTACTGACACCTGCTGTACTTCATTTGGACAATGTTAGAAAAACATTTTTGCTTCTTTAATCAATAAAATCAGATAATTACTAAAACACTGAACAATGTAAAAATGTAGTGTTAACCTTAATAATCCAAATATACCACTATAGTCTGACAAGCACAAGAAATTATGGAATAATTTTAGAATCCTATTGAATATGCAACTTCACTCCAAAGTAAATGAAAATATTTAGGGAAAGAATTTATATGATATGATACGATACATGTTATGATTTAACCTCCCTGGCAGTCTAAATAATCAGTATTTTTAAATGTAAATTTGTTTTCCTCAACAGTAAATTTAATCAAGGGTTACTTGATTAAAGCCAAGTGGTGAACAAAATGGACTTGATGTTAGCTTGACATAACTCTGAACCAGCAAACCAAGAATAGACCCATTGGTTAAAAAAAAAACTAGACAAGCTGGACAGAATATCAATAATGTACACATATAGGCAAAGGTACTTACGCCAACAGCTTCTTGCGAGCCTTGTCTGCCTTCAGTTTATGGATGTGCTCCATGAGAATACGTTTGTTCTTAAACACATTACCCTTGACTTTCAGGTACAGACTGTGGTACCTAAGATCAAAACCAGAAATTAAGCAACTAAAACATGGCAAGGTCTTAAATAAGTTTCATAATATACTTCAATGTATACACCAGTTTAAATGGTTTCCAAAACAAATTGAGATTAATAATCTGTGTTTAAAGTGGACTTAAACTACAAAATGTTTACTTTATATGAAAGGGTTGTCTACCCTTTTATGTAAAGTAAAAATAACTTTTTGAGGAAAGGTTCAACACGATCAAGGGATCCGCAGGATTAAGGCAAGTGTAATTTTTTTTCCAGTTGAGTCCTAGCTATTTTTAAAAGTTCTGCTTGCCAGGTTGGTGCCTTCATGCTCCACCTTTAATACTTTCTAAATCTCAGACCCAGGAGTATGCAACTCAGGTGTTCAACCTATTTGTCACACAGTCATCTGCTTCTTTGTTTCAGGTATGTGACAAAATACTGAAACCAAAAGATCAGGTCTACATGCAAGCAATTCCTTTTCTTGAATGAAAGTAGAAATGGCAAAAGTCCACTTTCATGGGGTAGATGTGTTCAGCTGGGGGATGGCTCTGAATAAGAACAATGTAGTGTTTGACTGTAGATGTGAGGGTGTTGAGACAAACAGCACCCGTCAGGAACAGAAGAACTGCATATCTATTAAGGGTGAGGGGTGTAATGCATAACAATGGGTAGTGGTAAGGAAGAAATTACCAACACTACCACAAACTAGTTGACAGGGTTTGGCAAGTGGTGAGGCAATAATGTAGATGTTTATCTACAGTCACCCATTCTCCACTCAATGTGCAACTCTCCTCTAACCCTCCCATATGACCTGGTATTTTGTACCCCATTTGGGTCTCCAAGATGATCATAGTAAGTCTAAGGAAGGGGAGTAGTGGGGGGAGGGGGGCAGTAAGTGCATGTTCAGGTGTTCCCCATTGCATGGAAATTAGTAAAGTGCCAAGCTCTGAGCACTTTTTGTTCACCACTATCATTCCTTGGTTACAGTCGGCTGGATAGCAGCAGCAGAATGAGCGCAGGTGAGTGTCAGACACTAATGGACCCCTGCACTAATTCTTTAAATGTAGGATAGTAAAAAAAAATAAAAATCTAATCTAAGAATGACTTTAAATACATCAATACAGTCTATCCCACAGCAAATATGCAGAAGTTAATTCTTACTTCAGTGATCTATGTACTGGTTGTTGGGGGACTAGATAATACTGAAAGCTTACACATTAGCATTTTAACTTGGCCCCTATTAAAAAGCGTGATTTCACTGACCACAGGTTTACATTAAAATATCCCATGGCAACAATAAATAAATCTCACAAAGTTTAGAACGGTGACATCTGCTATAAATTGACCAGCTAGATCACCAGCATCTATGCACAAGGCACAAGTGGAAACAACCAGATATACACTATCTCTGGTGAAACCAACATTTCTCTTAAATCTCACAATGAGTCCAAAGGTTTCACTATGTTGAATGTTAGCTGTGCAATTTCAGCCTGGTGGTGGAGTACAGCTTTCTGTCTTACAGTGCTTCTAATACACTTACATGTGCCTGTCAATCTTCTTTGACTCGCGGTAACGGCGGAGCAGGCGGCGAAGAATGCGCATTCTCCTCATCCAGGACAACTTTTCAGGCATACGAGCATTAGCAGTACCCTTTCTCTTACCTGCAAAAAAGTGTGACAACTTTACCAATGAAATAATACCAAAACATTTTAAAAATTACATTGTATGACTCAAAGAAAACATTTGATCACATAGTGGCTTGCTTTCACTACTCCGTCCCTTTTATCAGCTCAAACATCATGGTGAAAACCCATGGTCCAACAAAGGTTTACATTAGAATACGTCAAAGTGAATTTGTACCCAAAATCCATCAAGATTTAGAACACCATTGTCTCCTTGTACTGCAAAGTAATTCAACACTGCATCTTAACCTTTCTGTGACTCCCAATTTAGGAAATACATTACCCCACCCACAAAAAAAAAAAAAAAAAAAAAAAAAAAAATAAAATACATTACCCAAAAAAAAAAAAAAAAAAAAAAAAAAATTCACATAACTGAATACATTTCAAACATTAATATCTCCAGTGCCAATTAACTTACCGATGCCCATATGTCTGCCCTTTCTACGTGCAAGAGTATTTTTGCGGCAACGAGCACGAGAATGGACGGTTACTGGTTTGCGGATAATCAGACCATCCTTAACCAATTTCCGGATTTGCTGACCTAGGAGAAAAGACCAGAATAAGAGCCTAGTACCAATAAATCAATACCTGCACAAACCAAAAGGAAGTAAAGACAACTTACGGGAGTTGGCATTGGCAATCTCATTGGTCTCGTTTGGATCCAGCCATACTTTTTTCTTGCCACAGCGCAGAACGCTAGAGGCAAGCCTCTTTTGAAGTCTGAGCATGCTGAAATAATAAAATGAATAAGGTTTCTGAAATCAACAATCACTGAAAATTAACTATCTAAGTAGTAAATAACTGTCACACGTGTCTTCTGTTTAAATCTATTAGTTAAGTATCTATGCTTTGCAGACTATCCTACTGATACACCCTAATACTCTAATGAAGTAATATCCAATCTGAATAATGACCAAAACTACCTGTTGATCCTGACAAATCTAGACAGCTGATAACTAAGTGGAGGTAAACAATGCAGGAAGTTACCAGTTCTGTTACAGTTATATCTGAATTAGAAGCACAACCATGTTGAGATGAGAAGGAATGGTGTAAAGTCAACCTAACATGTCTTGACCTGGTGTGACAAAGCTGCATAAAAAAATAATATACAAGTGTGTGTAAATTTATATATATATATTATATTTATTTTATATATATATATATATATATATACACATATACACATACACACACACACAGCTCAAACAGACACTCACCCTACGAATGTTGCAGACACTCCAGCTAAAGCTTGGGTCTAAATACATGTTTTATATGCGCCAATTAATTACTGGTCGATAATAAGAAATTCAGAGCTGGCCTGTGCTTTTCTGTCTGTTCCTAAAAACTATTTACCCCTGGCCATTCATCACTCCCCATGCTGTGGATAAGACATAAGGGGAGATAGGGCAGCTTGAAAAGATAATGGGCAGATCTGACAGCACTTTAACAAAAATATATAAATAGGCAGATGGATAGCTCGCTTTAACTCATCAACCACAAAAGCAAATTAAGAGCAAACATTTCTGGAAGATCAACACGGATTTGCAGGGCCTTTTCATCAAGTGCAGTGACAAATGTTTTAGGAAATCAACAAATGGTAATAAATCCAGGCAGAGGGAAACTCTAGAAACCCCCACTAAATGTCCAGGAGAAACTATTACCTATCTTCATAGGAAACCCCTGAACTAATAAGTAGAGTCAATGCTTGGATTAATATACCAGATTTATAGGGCACCAACATATTACACAGCGCTGTATAATAAATAGGGGTCGCAAATGACAGATACAGACACAGGAGGAGAGTACCCTGCCCTGAAGAGCTTACAATCTACAATTTGCACACATGAAATTCATCCATTAAGGAAGTTTTGTTTCAGCATGCTTTGCTAGCAGATAAAGCAGCGCATGTTGTTTAGGATTAAAAATAACGAAGATGTCCACAATAATTTCCCTTCAGTGCCATGATCATCAGGACAGAGGAGACATGGAGTGACAATATCCCACATGCACGACTCGTGCTGAACAAAACTTTATTCAGACCTTTTAAACGGACACTAACACTGAAGGCAGAAACCTCCAGTCTGTCACTGGCATAAAGTTAAAGTTCTTTATTTTGTCTTTAAATCCAAAAAACATGGCGATAAATATATTGATATAGGAGGATCTTAACACACATAAATATATAAAATACTGAGCAGTATAGGAGTGGATGTAGCTGCACTCATTATGGGGCCACAGGCTGGATGAGGCGCCCTGTCACACGTCAGAGGCCTGTATGAAGGTAACTAGGCACACGGCCTCCTAATACCGAATCCTAGCCGCGATATGTTACAAGGGATCTCATTTACTACCCTCCTAGGAAGTCACCGCACTTTTCCCGGGACTTCCAAGCCCAATCTTAACTATTTTCTATAATTCTCCCCAGCTCTCACCTCATGGCTGCTGCTCAGCTCTAGATCAGAAAGGAAAGGAAGTAGTCGGGACGCAACCATTATCATGAGGGGTGTTTCCACGGCAAGGGGATGGGAGGTGCTAACTTTATAAAGTACCGCCAAATGTTCTAAGTTCACTAAAACGAACACTTTATACTCTATTACAGAATACTATAACCAAAATGGAGAGCTGAACAGTAACAAAGACAGGATTGTTAATGATTGTTATAAAACATACTCCCCCGTTCAGTGAAATGGTTTGGCCGAGCATGAGTGTTGCATTTTCTAGGAGTAGACGGGGGTGGGGGGAAAGAGAGACTCAAAATGGCGGACTGGGCTGAGAGAAGTGTGAGGGGGAGGGGCTTTTCATGAAGTAAAAAGGGAGTTTAGGACAAAGTGACGTCGAAAAACTAAAATTTATATTGTCAAGCGAATTAATGCTTCGCTTCGCTTTTCTGTATACACTAGCTTTAAAAATGTACATTTTTTGAGTCATACGTAGCAATTTTTTGTGAACAATTGATTGTAATAGATTGTAAGCTCTTCGGGGCAGGTTCCCCTCCTCCTCCTGTGTCACAGTCTGTATCTGTCTGTCACTTGCAACATCTATGTAATGTACAGCGCTGTGTAATATGTTGGTGCTATATAAATCCTGTTTATTATTAATAATATTACATTTACAACATAATTCCCTACAAGTGAATGTAATTTTTCCTGAAATGGATAATCCAGAATAGCATAGTTTTGGTTAAAGCTGTGTTTCTCTACCTGAAGAACCCTTGAAATAACTTCAGGGAAGGGAACTTGAAAAGTTCTTCAGGGAACCTTTCTATAATAATATATATATTAGTGTGGTGGTCAGTGAGATGAATGCCTCTTACATTGCTGGCCAGTGGGAAGAATGTCAGCCTTACACTCTGCCTTACTGAGGCACAAATTGCCCAAAGAACCCCTAGCAAGCTCTGGTGGTACCCTAGTTTTCCAAGGCAGCGGTTGCCAACCTCACAGATCACTAAATTGATCATTTTAAATTCTGAAAATCATTATTAAGAATCTTTTTAAAGGATTAAATACATTTGTAAAATAACAATCTTCCTAATGGTGCCTGACGAGGACTGTGGAGGCTCTGATTCATTGAAGTTGAAGTATTACTATTGTTACTATTATCATTAGTTGCATTACCTTTGGTATTACTAAAGAAATGCAAAATTCTTGTTTGCTTTTTCTCACTCATTATGGGTTTATTTCATTTGAATCTAGGACCAAACAAGAAATTATAGTTATCACAGTCAAACTTTTTCATGCCATTAAATATAACAGTTATAGAAAATACACAGTTAAGGTCATACTTACCTAAAAGAACATCTGAGAAATAAGCCAATAAAATAAAATAATCGGGTGAGAATCGGTATTGGTGGAGCAGGGTGACTGTTGTAATGGTGGAAACAATACTGAAGCGAACGGCTCGGCAATGGCTGCCTCATACAACTTAAAAAGAAACTAAACTGAAAACTGGCAAAAAAAAATACACTTACCTTTAACCCCGCAGGGCAGTACGATCGCTCCGGGGGTGTCTTGCATCAGGTCCCGCGTCCTCCCGACATCCGTCCTGGTGCCGGCGCTCGGGGCGCCGGCATCTTCTCCTCTTTTCCTGGTTCATCATCCTACGTCACCCGACCCATACACAAGATCGGGTGGCGCAGGATGAAAAAAAAATTGCCGATCTCACTGCACATGCATGAGATTGGCAAATGCTTCTGGTTGCGCGAAAAGGCTCCTTCTGCGCATGCCCAAGCAAGGAGTACCCAACAGCCTCTCGGGATGTCTGATGTAGGTATCCCAGGAGGCTTTGCACTCCCAATTATTGTTTTTCCGTCTCTATTACAGTTCATGAATTTAGTGCAATATAAAGGTGAAATTGTCATTCAAAATTTAGGAATTTATTAAAATAATATTTTTGGTTTCTTATTAAAAACAACAAAAAAAACACAAATAATGTCCAAATTTTTCTGTGGAGCCCCAAATTTTCTTGATGACCACCACACCACAGATCACTGGTTGGCAACTCTTGTTTTTAGTTTAGTTCTGATTTAAGTTTTCATCCATCTTCTAAGAATGCAATAAGAATGGGAGTGTCATTGCCTACATGCTCTGAGCTAAAATGTGACTATCCCCAGAAGATGTAAGGTAAGTAAATAAGATTTCAATTACAGAGGTGGAGGATGCTTGAGACAGGACCCTACAGAACTTTGTGGTAAGGTTCTATTTACTGACAGAGAATTGACTCTACAAAATGCTATACTCTAGGAAATGGATTTGTTACATGATAGGCTTTAAAAGTTTATGTTCTTGTTTTTCATGTTCATGTTTTAAAACGATTGGCAAAAAATGGTTAACATTGAAACCCCAGGAACTATGATCTTTTACTGCTCCTGGACAACTTGCATTTGCCAGTGGGAGTCACAAACACCACTTTTTTTACCCACAAGCCTGAACATGCACTAAATATGGCTTTTTCTTGGTACCTATACACTATTCTGAACAGAACACCTTTGAGGACTGTTGGTATATTGATTTGTTAACTGCAACAGGTCACAATGGCATCATACATGGGCAGCACGGTGGCTCAGAGGTTAGCAGCGCTAGGTCCTAGGTTCGAATCCCAGCCAGGACACTATCTGCATGGAGTTTGCAGGTTCCCCCCGTGTCTGCGTGGGTTTCCTCCGGGTACTCCGGTTTCCTCCCACATCACAAAAACATGCAATTAGGTTAATTGGCTTCCCCCTAAATTGACCTTAGACTACATTAACCACATATGACTATAGTAGGGACATTAGAATATGAGCTCCTTTGAGGGACAGTTAGTGACACGACTATGGACTTTGTACAGCGCTGGGTAATATGAAGGAGCTATATAAATACTGTGTAATAATAATAATATAAGGCATCATATAAAGTTGGCCCCTTTGCTACAAGGTGAAAAATTAAGCTTAGTTAGGTATAGGTGGGTGTGAATACACTACACTGAAAGTGGGAAAAGCTTTAGGGGACATAGTTTAAAAGCAAAGCATGTATGTGTCACAAGCCTTTTACCCATAAAATATTCATTTTGTTCTTGCACATTAAAGCGTATCTAAACTCAACACTTTTGCTTTACATAGAAGGGTGGACAACCATAATTTATAAAGTAAAAATGTTGTTTTTTTTTAAGTGCAAAACGCTTTCTTTTTTTTAATCTTGATGAGAACGCAGAGCCTCCCACGCAAGCATCCCGGGAAGTTTAGATGAAGGGCATGCACAGAAGGGACATCTTTTCCTCCCAGGGGAAAGATATGCCAATCTCACGTATGTGCAGTGATATCAGCTTTTTTTTTCCCCCCTTCACAGTGGCTACACCTGTGCAGTGCGAGATCAGGTAACAGAGCAAGAAGACCCGAAGAGAAGACAGAAGATGGTGGCACCCAGGACGAAGAGAAATTTCAGGACAACATGGGACTGGATCGCAAGAAGGACCAGCGCCACCATGAGATTTCCGGAATTAAAGGTAAGTGTAAATTTTTAGTTTACTTCTGCTTTAAGGGACACAGGAAGTCTTTCACCTTCAGAAGGATTAGATACTGACAAATAAAAGTTTGCCAACCAACCCAGGGTAACTCCTTATGGCACTTTACTTCAAGGTTGAACTGTGGAATCTGGTACCAAATTCCAGTATTATCCTTTCATTATTTTCTTCAAAACCAAAAAAGTTTCTTTAAAAAGGGATTATTTAGGTACCTAAATACAACCCAAATGTATATTTGAATATAAATAAAAACACATTTTTTTTAAAAACAAATATCTAGAAACTAGCACATTATACAACCACTTTTCATTGTTGTGAACAGTGTTCCCCTGTTCTCAGATGAAAATTATCACAAACAATCAAAAATTTAACCCCTTTCCTATGCTGCCACACCACCAGTTTTTGCTACTGTCCTAGGAAAATTAAAATCGTTCCTGTAGCTCTGCTGTATGTATGTTTTTTTTTATTTTTTTTTAGCGGTGTTACCTCTGACCCAAAAGAGCTGCATCCAGACCCTGCTGGACTAATCATTGCTCTTCTATAATATGGAGGCTGCAGTAGCAGCTGCTCTTGCCCCTAAATGCAGCAAATGTACCGCTTTGACATTTAAAAAATACTAAAATAATCATACTGGCAGGGAGGTTAAGAGGGCCCTGGGCTCTGCCTAGTCTGGTATACAGTCCTGTTAACTGGGCCACAGAGTTTGCTAAAAGCCCGGGCACTGGGCACTTTCCCATGTTTAAGGCGGAATTAAGCTGAAAAAAAAAAAAAAATAAAATACCCTTTACCTTTGCAGATCCATCAATCCATCCAGGCGTTTCCTGGCCCTGGGTTGGTAACCGCTATCTTATTATTTTTATTTGATATTGCCTTCTGTTCAGAATTTGTCATATTGTGTTATATACTTATATTTATATATTTTTGCTGTTTAAAACAGCAGCACCTTGTTATGCAACAATTTGAAATTATATTAGTAAAGATAAACAGAGTAAAAAAGTTTTTTAAATTTAAAGTAAAGCGTAAGATAGAGCTGTAGGTGCATGCCTGCATTGGGTGCCATCTCTCAAGGTGAGGAAATGTAAATATTGTAAAAGGTAAAAGACAATGACAGGAATTGAACAACTGTTGTTCATGGAGAAGTACAACATTGTGGAAATGAAACCAGTGCCCAAGCAATACCTGTCACCCTTCTGCCATTTACTATAAAAAAAAATAACAAAATCAACAGGTAAATTGAGATGAAAAATAACATAACCTAATTGAAAATAAAGTGTGTCCAATGTTTCCCCTCCAATTTCAGAGGTCCTCCGGACCCTGTTGGATCATGCTACAGTGCTTTCATAGAGCGGACGTACAGGCCAAGCGATTCACTCCTCCAAGATATCACAGACTTAAAGAGCATAGCAGTAGGAGAATTGGGAAATATTTTTCCTGATCTACAAACTTGAATTTGTTCATAAACAGACATGGTTAAAAAACTAGGCAAGCAATTGGAGATACTTGGGGACTGGTTGTCTTCTCTGACCAAACTTAAAGCATACTTGACCAAATGTCGAATTTAGTAATAAAAGCAGAAGGGTGCAAGCTAATGCCCTTCAGTGACAAAGGAGTGTACTTTTGTACATATATAGTTGACTAATCTGGCTGGAGGCTTTACCCATTCTTTACGCACCTGTTCTGCCATCTTCTTTCTACTTCTCTTCTGCATTCTAATTTTCAACCTTTATTGGCTGCACTGGGATGATGTGACTCCTGCATGGTGGAGTGTTCATGCAGACCTGGCATCGACAAGTGAAGCTGGGATTTTTAGACATGCCTGGCAACAAATACTGAGCTGCACAGATCAGTGAAATTTGACATCTGGGTGGCAATCAGGCAGGTAAGAATAGGAGGATAGGAGGGACATCGCCTTTCCCTTTCTACAATAAACACCAGCCTGATCACCAATTTTCAAAGTGGGACATCAGTTCTGTCAGTAGCTACCCCTGCCTTAAAAAAGGTCTTCCCTGGACAAAATGGCACTTCACTTTTTGAAAGATTTTAATTCCCCGGCCAAAGGTGGCCAATTTTTTTATGGATTCCCTGCAGGCTAAAATTGCTTTTATGCCAATGGAGCGTAAGGATCCACCTTTATGCTTGAGAGATAGATCAACCTCCTAGCTAAACCAAGATTTAAAATTGTTTACTAAGATAATTGCTTTCTGATTACAGTCTCTTTTACATAAACACATATATTATGACAGGTTCATGCTATCAAGAAAGGCAAGAGATAATACTATTAGATTGCTCAGTAGCTACACTGCTAGATCATGAACAACTCCGGTACTATTGTTGCCAACTGATGTTGAGAGTTTGACTAAGTAGACTGGACCTTCATGGAACATGAAAAATCTGTATACTTGGGGCAGCATATGATGTCCTAGATTTGCTCCAAACCTATAGCCTTGGTCAGGGTGAATGAATACTTGTCAGATTCTTTTGCTATCTTTAATGGTACCTCACATTTTGCGAATGGTAGTCTATCCATGCTAGGAACTGCTATCCACAATAGAAACTGACTGGCTAGAATATTACCTCTTTTCTAGTTTTTGAGCATTGGGTCCCAGGTTTGAATCTCAGCCAGGGCACTATCTGCAAAGTGTTTGCAGGGTTTTTTTCCCATATTTGCATGGGTTTCCACTGGATACTGGTTTCCTCCCACATTCCAAAAACATGCAGTTAGGTTAATTGGCTTCCCCCAAAATTGACCTTCAACTGTATTAAAGACATATGACTATGGTAGGGACATTAGATTGTGAGCCCCTTTGAGGGACAGCTAGTCACATGACTATGGACTTTGTACAGCAATGCGCAATATGTCGGCACTATATAAATACTGTGTAATAATAATTAAAATTTAGCTCTGGTGGAAAGGACATGTGCCAAAAGCACAGGTGGAGTATTCCATGTTGAAATGTTAGAAAAATGTTTCTACCGTATGTGATTCTGTAAATATCAAACTTATAACAGTGAGGGCTCTATTTAAAAAAACAGAAAATCTGACATTCCCTCCAATATTACCTGGTGGGAAACCTTCAGGTCCAGGTGTTTTTTCATATATTATATATAGCAATAAAATAAAATATAAAACAATGTTTCTAATGTGTTTACCCAAAATACATTTTGCGTTTTTTTTAAAAGCACATCCTTTTACAAAGTTAGATTTAGTCTTCAAAGTTTTCTATGATATTGAAATTTATTTTTGTACTAACAATAATCAATTAACATGCCTGCTGCCAAAAACTCTTATCTACTGCTTTCACTTCTAAATTTGATTTTAGTTTTGAAACGCTGCCTTGGTTTTGAGGGAACACTTTGCAGTCACAAAAACCTGAGAAGGATATAACTACAAACCGACAACCAGAAAACCTGAGAATCCTCAGTGTTGCTGTTTGTTATATTTCCCATATTTTCTGGCTGTTGCCAAGGCCTGGTTTTTTTCTTGGTGCCACTACCTATCAGTGTGCCACTGCCATAGTCCTGATGTTTGAGTATATTGAGGGGGTCTTTTCTCAGGTTTTCTGGTTGCCAATTGCCATGGCCTGGAATTGTTTCAGCTGTCATTACACTTCAAGATGCTGCTTATGCCACAGCCCTGTTGCTTGACCAGATTACGTTCCTTACAACATTTTATGATTTTCAGTTGCCATCTACCATTGTTCCCTCTACGACTACTTTTTTAGCTTCAGCATATGCCCCAACCCTGCTGTTTCACTATACAGGAGTCTTTGTCAGATTTTGTGGTCGTCAGTCACCATGGCCTGGGATTACTCCTGCTGCCACTACCTTTGTTGTTGCTGTTGCAATCTTTTGGTTGACTATATACCACACAACATTCAAAAGTGGCAAAAAAGCTGTGTTCTCATTTACTTGTATAAATAGTGCCACATAGTTCTTGAGGAGACAACTCCTAGAAAAAATGCTGCTGATCCAAATTCTTATACCCTTCTCATTCTCACAACTGCCTGGTACAATTAAATAGAATTGCCAGGGTCTTGAGGGAACCAAGGCATGGCACCTGCTGCTACAAAATGACTGCTGTTCCTGTATCAACATTGCAGTTTGACTGTTTTGATGCCCAGATGTTGTGGATACCAATTCTAGGGAACGCTCTAGCTGCCACAGGTTCTTTACTCCAGCCTGCTGCACTTTATTTCTCCTTAAGTTAGGCAGGATAGTTCTACAGATTTCTCTTACTTAAAAGTATTCACTCCACTGTGCTGTTGGACTGGAAGATGTGGGAACTTGCTGACACTTGCACTACAGAAATATTTTGGCTACAAGCTGTTACTGTATTGTGATGTTGGTCTGGATCACAGGATGCCTCGCTAACAACATAGGGCCCTTCCAGGGCTTGCTCTAGAGAATTCCTCTTCTCAAAAGGAGTCACTGTACTGTGCTGTTGGCTTGGAAGATGCCATACTGACAATTTGTGCCCTGTCCATGTTTTTACTTACAGAATTCTCTTGCCCAAATAGAGTACTTCCCTTGATTGTTGTACTGGAAGGCGGAGAGCCTTTATGACAACATGGGGTGCTGCCAATGGTTGCTCTACAGAATTCTCCTGCCCTAAGTGAGTCACTTTGCTTTGCTTTTGAATTAAAAGATGTGGGGTCTTCCTGACAATGTGACAAATTCTTATCCCATGAAAGAGTCCCTCTACTGAGCTGTTGGACAGGATAATGTAGAAACTTGATGCAAATGTGCGGCCCCAATCCAACCTAGAATTCTACTCTATTCTGCAGCCAAAAACAAAAATTCTACTTTGTTTTTGTATTGCATAATTCAAGGACTTGTTCAGTATAAATGGTGCCTGCAAAGGGTTTTTGTATATAAATGTAATGCAAGAATAGGAATCATTCTGACACCTACTGCAAGACGGCAACCTATTCTTCAATTCACACAATGGGCCTGATTTAATAGAGCTCTCCAAGACATGAAAAATTAAACTATCATGGGAGACCCTGGGCGATACAGCAAACCTGAAATACATTTCCTAAAAAGCACTAGCTATTAGTTGGCAAATGTTTTCAATCCTAGACCACATCCATTCCATGTTTTCTGGATCACCCAGGTTCTCCCATATTGGTCTCTTATCTCCAATACTGGAGAGCTTTGTTAAATCAGGTTATGTCTCACTACTGCATTGAACTTGAAGCCTTAACTGCTGTTACTTTTGGTCAAAAAAGTTCTATCCACAGTTTCCTTGTGTGTTTTAAGTATTTTTCAGCTTTCCTCCCTGTGTGGACTAGTTATTTCCCATTCATATGCCGGGACTAGGTTCAAGACTAGGTTGCCGCCTTACAGCAGGTGTCCAATGACACTTTAAATGCCGTTGTGAATTAAAGAGGACATGCTATGAAATAAATGTAAAATTTTATTTAAAATAAATCTAAATTCACCATCCACCCAAGCCTTTCAATGAAGGTGAAGGAATAT
Organism: Pyxicephalus adspersus; assembly: GCF_032062135.1. Lineage (NCBI taxonomy): Eukaryota > Metazoa > Chordata > Amphibia > Anura > Pyxicephalidae > Pyxicephalus > Pyxicephalus adspersus. The sequence continues at coordinate 20,492,165 of NC_092863.1, read as the reverse complement.
CTTATGGCCCAATGGGGGAATATCATCCCCCATTGGGCCCCAATGGGGAGTAATAATGATAAATAAAAATCTCTACAGAATTTTTTAGTACACAGAAGGAAAAAGAAGAAACACCAGGCTATGGACCACCTTGAATTTATCTAGTTAGGTCCTGAGAGTGGGATTGGAAAGGAATTAACTCCATCATGTGCTGCCATGGAGTGGTCATGAAAGACTGATTGTGTTATGTTATTATACTTGATAATGCAGGATTTTTTTTTTTTAGTAAATATTGCAACACTTTAAGTAAAAAAATACTAAAATAAATATACGTTTTTTACTTTGTTATCTTCTACTTGACGCTGAATAGAGAACATGGCTCCCTAACCTAAGGGTCGGCTGAAAAGTTTTGAATTGAAAACAAAATTAAAATCAGAAAATTAAATTGGTAGAAATTATAGAACAATTTTGAATGTATGAAAACATATTATAATATATATATGTATATATATTTATATTTTTATATAAAGATATGTATTGTACAGGATGAAGTTGGCCCATGCTGTATTACGAGTTGATGAGTATGCATATCATTTGTACCTGGCTTCTACTTGAAAATAAGAAATTGTACAGTATGAAGCTTGACCTGGCTTCAATATGCATCTGCAGATGCAAATCCTAATTCCAACATAATGTATAAAAATAGAAATGATACTGCTTCATTGTATGGCAAAAAGATGGAGTGTGGTGAAATAAAGGGTACCTAAAGTAATATGTCTTATTATTATTCTTAATAAACAGGGTTTATAGAGTGCCAACATATTACGCAGCTCTGTACATTAGATAGTTTAGGTAAAATAGGTAAAGCATAGTTTTTGTAGTATAGAATAGGTAAAGTTTGGTGATCTGTACACTCTCAGCCCCATGCCATTCCATAACTTTTTATCATATCTCCCAACATTTGAAAGTTGGCATCTGCCTCTCCTTTTGCACCCTATTTTTAAAAGTGCTTTAAAACAGCGTTTTGTGTTTTTTTTTATTATTATTATTATTCAAAAAAAAAACCTTTGTTATGCTTTTTTCTGCTATTCTTGAAATCAAGAGCAGATTAGTTACCCTTATTGTACTATGTGGTTATTGGCGCCATTTAGTGGCAACTGAATGAATTACACTTAATAATTTTCTGCCTTCTGGAAAATACAAGGGCTTCCCAGGACGCGGGACTGACTGCTGGATATCGGTACAGTCCTGGGGAAACCGGGACAATTGTGATCTATTTCTTAATAATGCAGATAATGCATACCATTATTCCTTCCACACTTCTTTGCTGTACACACTGCTAATATACACCTAGAGAACCCCTATAATATTTTATGCACTTTTGTGCGCCACATCCTGCTTGCTGTCATACATTCACCCATCTTCTGCGGCATATGAAAGCCTCGAATACATAAAACATTGCTGTTTGGATTCTTGCTGATCACGAACAATACAAATTTGATTCAGTTTAACAAGATCCAAATAACGTCAACAATCATAACATTTATTCAGTTTACAAGGCAGGCTGTTCTCTAATGCAGTGTTTTTCAACTTTTTTTGAGCCACGGCACATTTTTTTACATTGAAAAAATCCTGCGGCACACCACAAATCAAAAATGTTACAAAATGACACTGTAGCTAATTCTTTTGTCTCTAAGAATAAACAAGAAAACTGTTACCTACTGCCACCCACTGACATGGAAGAGTATTACATTACTCTGCCAGTCACTACAGCACAGACACTCGACAATGGTAATTAGATAATTTCCCACGGTACACCTAAAGATCTCTCATGGCACACTAGTGTGCCGCGGCACAGTGGTTGAAAATCACTGCTCTAATGCACCAATAGGTGGTTGGGGAGGAGCAGGAGACTCTGGAAACCATGTTTAGTAGTGGCAGCCAGGCAGTTGTCCTATTGGACATGGTGTATTCCCCACCCAGACCCTGGAAAGCAGTGGTCCCTAACCTTTTGGACGTCACAGACCGCTTCATTTACAGACTCCAGACCTCGCATGCGTGGGGAGCCGTGTGTCACTCAAAGGGGAAGAAACTTCCCCCAGAGTGACATCATGATGCCAGAACCCTCTCACTGTCCCATCGCACAACCCGCCCACTGCCCTGAGCCTGTGATGCATTCCGGAGACATGGTCCTTCACCTGACCCCACTGGGGGGTGAACCAACACCCAGACCTGCAGAGCACCAAAATTTTCTTGCGGACCATAGGTTGGGGACCGCTGCTGTAAAGGGCAGAGGCAACCCCTGGCTACCATTTCAATGAGTAGCTGTCGCTGCTTTTAGGCTGTGTTCTTAAATCACATATAAATGCTCCTACTATGTTTATAGGTGTTTTAAAGCTTACCTTTAAACGCTGAACAACTCTTATAAATGCCTATGAAGCGTTTTGCTGCGTTTTAATTTTAACCTTAGGGAATAGGTACAGAGGTACATAAAACCCCTTACTCATTTCCTGATAGGTGTAAATACATAAATAATGAGACAAGACTTTAATGTTAAAGCATTTTTATTATATGTATGTGATTAACTGTATTAAACTTTTTTACAGGTAATACCACTATGAAAGGATGATTCCCATGGCTGCACTTCTCCTGACAGTGTGGGATCCCCAAGCACTACAGGGCAAATGAGGACAAGTCTCCCCATTTACTTCTAGTGCTGATTGGCTTGAGAATGGATAAAACCTGATGACGCTTGAGCTACCCACACAGGTGCAGAACATGTGCCAATGCCCCACTGGGGACTCAGGAGCAGTGTCCTGATAGAACCTCTCCCTTGATTGGCTGAGAAAAGGGAAACCCTGATGACGGCTTAAGTATCATCAGGGTTTCCCTTTTCTTACGTCAATCAACACTGGTTGTTAGGACACTAATACTGCGGTTTTCTCTTTGGTGATTGATATGTTTGGAGAAGAAAATCTATGTGGAACATATAGAGCTGAAGTTTGCTGTAAGCAGGCTGACTCTTGATTGATATTAATTATGTAATTTACTAGTTAGGTCACTGATGGAGTAATGTAGTGCTGAGAAAGCTACTGCACATTTCTTGTTGGGACTGGCAGTGCTCTGCTAATAAAGCAGAACTGTCAATAGAATAAAAAAAAAAAAAAAAAAACAGCTGCTGATCTCATGTGCGTGCGTGAGATTGGCAAATCTTTTTTTATTGCAGGGAAAAGCCCAGGAGGTAAGGGCTCCCATTTCAGTGTTACCACCACGATGGTAAAGACAGATAGAGGGCCCTCTCCCCATCTATATATATTTTTTTAAATGTATTTTGAAAAATAATTATATTTTTTGCTTCATTAAAAAGGGTTATCTTCTCCTTTATATAAAGTAACAAATGTGATGATAGGTCTGCTTTCAGTGTAGGCTTTTCACACTTAGTGTTACTAGTGCATCTTAGTCTGCATTCTTTTTCAGTTTCACAGTTTGTACATCTATAAGAGGAATTTGATTCTTGATTTGGCTGATTTGGCTTTTTAAAATAACCCCCGAAAAGTTTAAATCTATATTAATATAGTTCTAGTTCCATTAACAGTGTGTGCAGGTAGATTGAATTGAAAGATTTGAGTTACATATTTAAAGAAAATGTCAGTCACTTTTTTTTTTCAACCCATGAATTTTTAATATATTTGTATATGTATACTTAGTTTCAATAGTGGTGTGTACATTTGTTAACAGGGAATTGTAATCTACATTTACCCTATTTATTCGAGTATAACACGCACTCGTGTATAACGCGCACCCCTAATTTTCGATTAAACATCGGTATAAAATTTTGTCTAACGGGTACCAGTATATCAATTAAAATATGAAGAACACGGTACGCAAAACACTGAATTAACGGGATACAAAAGCAATGCTTACCGTAAGGTGTGGGCGAGGAAATGAAGCGGCAAACCCAATTCAGGGGTGGCAGGGCTGGGGTGGCAGTGGCGGCCGGTCCATTGAGGGCGTACGCGAATTGTGAGTTTCCACTGCGCCTTTTCCGGGCTGCAGCCGCTCACTGTACGCGAGGGCGAAGGAAAAAAAAACGTCACCGCGTCGCGTACAGTGAGCGGCTGCAGCCCGGAAAAGGCGCAGTGCAAACTCACAATTCGCGTACGCCCTCAATGGACCAGCTGCCACTGCCACCCCAGCCCTCGTTTATAACGCGCATCCAAACTTTGATTTCTTTTTTTGGTATAAAATTTTGTGCGTTATACTCGAATAAATATGGTAGGTTACATAATAACAAAGCCCTGTAAGTTTTAGGGCCTGGAGGTCAAAGGAGGGTAGCAGGATATCATATATGTAAAGTCTGCAAAATGTATTTATCTTGATTTTAATATATTCTGATTAAATCTGGAAAAGCAGGGGTGCCTGGGCCCACAACTGCCCGCATGTGCAGGGAGGTATGAAAGAGGCCCCTGCACTTTAGTGAGGAAGAGGTGTGACATTGCCCCCCCCCCCATACTGGGCCACCTGCTGAGGTCCAGGTTTAGGAAGAAAGTGAAGATGGAACGTCTTGGCAAGAAGAGGTGCAGACACATCAGAATTTCATGAACTTCATACTCTTGAGAGGAATCAGAAGCAGGAGTAGCCAGGTGAGGGATGAGAAAAGAAAATGAGGACTAATGGTTTTAGCAGAGATATGTGAAAAGGGTTGGGTAACTTCAGATGTGGAGGAAGGTGTAGCTTGTACAAAACAGGATTAAACATAGCTGAAATGATATAAGGTCCAAAGGAACGATAAGTAAACTTCAAAGAAGGGACTTTGCAACGGATGTTCTTCATGGTGAGCCAGACTTTATCCCCAGGTTTCAAAGAAGGTACTTTTCGGCAATGCCGATCTGCAAACTTCTTATGTCTGAGAGCTGCATGTTTCAGATGCTCACAGGTAGAAATTCAGATACTATTAAAGTTTCTCTGCAGGGCACTGAGTGCAGGTACGTCAGTAGAGCAAGGAATAGATGAGTGGTGAGGATGTTTGCTGTAGACAACGTAAAATGGGTATTCTTTGGTGGGGACATGGTTGTTGTGGGCAAACTGCCCATGGTAGCAGAGCTACAAGAAGTTGATTGGACAAGGAGTTCCATTTGGTTCTGCTTCCAGGTTTCCATTGTTCCAGTCTGTGTCTTATGTTCCTGATTTGCTTGTGTATTGACCCCAGCTTGACTTCTGACTATTCCTGATCAGCGCCTGCCCTGACCTTTGGTTTGCCTGACCACTCTGTCTCATGCTCCGGCACCACGCTTTGTTCGTGCTTGTCAGCAGTCACCTGCCTTGGCGGGCACGGGGGCCGCAAACCATGCAGCAGCTTGCAGAACAACATCCTTACCTCTATAGACCCTGAAGAAGACAGGGCTGTTTCTTAGACTCTGCGCCCCATGTACATCACTACTCCCTGGGCTGGTGACACAAAGGGTCCACCACCCTGCTCTGTGGCGCCGTGACAAAGGCCCTGCCAGAAGTAAGTGTGGAGTGTCTCATTGTTCCAAGTGAGCTCAGCCCCCACAGGAGTGGGCCAAAAACTGATCCAGGGGAGTAGTGAGCACAAAAAGATGGTGAATTACCTGGATTTGAGGAGCTTCCTGGGCATTTAGCCTCTGAGAGAGTGATTGGTTGGAGTCTGGGATGGTGTGGACATGGTTTGTGCAAAAATAGTATGAGCCCTGAGAAGGGCCAAAGCGCAGAGTGTAAGCAGTAATCAGGGCTCGCCCGGGCTCAGAACTTCCCGTATGTGCAGGAGAGAGGAGCCTGCGCTTTAGTGAGGAAGAAGTAAGTAACACAGATCTTCTATTGCCTTGGCTACTTCATTAGGCATTTTAGGGCAGGCATCGACCTCTTGGAGTCTACCCTCCACCAATGGTACTTGAAGGATCTGTGTGGTAGACATCTGGAGCGAGTGTATAAGTATTCATTGAAGAAATGTAACTGACTAGCAATGTCTTCTGACTTGGAGTAGAGCTTACAGACCTTATGGTCTCTAATATGTTCTACTATGTGTGAAAGACATCTGGAGCGAAGTACCCTAGCTAAAAACTTGCCACTCAAGCAGAATTTAGAGGATAACAGGATTCTAAGATACTGTTTTATCTCCAGCAGGCCCAACAAGACCTGTTTCACATGCATGAATTTAGAAACTAACTTTAAATTCTGAATCTGATCTAAAAGCCACCTCAAGTCCTGCTGTTTTACTATTTTGAAGTGCACCATCCATTTGAATACTCAACGTACCACAATTTCATGTGCTTCTCAAACCATGGAGGGATCTGAAAGAGATGCTGAGTTCTGTACAAAATAATTCCTTTAGCTGTTCTGTAATACTGTGTCAGAAAGTAACAAAAGGTTGAGTCTCCAAAATCTAGTGCTGGTATCCCTGTCCAGGAAGGGCCAGATCCCCCAAGTTTTTGTGTACATGTGTATACTTGGTATATGTAAAAAGCTGGAGTCACAGGAGAAGAATGAGGAGGAGAATGAAAGCCTGTCTTTCTTCCAACGACAATACTAGCTAAGCAGTACCCACCCAGTACAGGTGAAATGGCCTTGGGCAACAACAGGAGGCTACCTGTCTTTCATGTCTCCATCCATGGGGCACATGAAAGAAGAGGTAAAGAAGGATGCTGGTACAAAAGAACAGGTGGAACAAGAGGATGCTTTACTTTCTTTTCGTGTCCTTATTCATTGGACACAGATAGAGAAACAGGAGAAAACGAAGGAGGCTATGCCATAGACATTCTGGCTTTCCTTTCAAACCCCCGACATCATACCTGGATGTGAGGATCAGTCAGAAGACAAAGTTTTGCTGCCTAACTGACATAAAGCTGGATCCTCAGGGGTAAGCAGTCTAAATACCTTCAAGTTGTTCTGCTAACAAAACAACCCTTGCATAGGCGCCATCAAAAACAATGATCATTGATTGGTACTCACCATCTTGGATCCACACTATAAGGGTCAAGTGTGAAAACAGTCACTGCAGCAGAGAAGATGGAAGTCAGCATGCGTCAAGTACTTTTAAGCTATCCTTTACTTGTGGCAGCAAGGATCCATCTGCTAATGGTCACAGCTCTGCCACCTATGGTAGACAAGCAGGAAGCACCACTACCAATAAAGGACATGGTTCAACAAAGAGGTTGTACATTTTTTCAGAAAGCAGCAGCCAGTTCTATCCACAGTAAGCACCCACAGACATTACCTAGCCATGATGGTTAATTAATCAGTTCCAGTTTGGATACCTTCAACAGCAGATATAAAGGCAGCTGGGTGTCCAAGACGGACCTGTTGTTGGTGCTTGCGGAAAATTCACTAGAGGTGTTTGCCAGACCTACTATAGATGTCTACTTAGGAGGGCATTCAGCATGGCTGGAGTGTAATGGTTGACTGAAAGGCTAATCTCACCAGTCAACAGCTAAAATTGACCACCTAACCATTGTCAAAATGAACCAGGCTTGCATTGTTGATGACTTTTGCACCCAATTGGTTGATTACACTAATACGCTACAGCACATCGTTTGACAAGCACAATTCTATATAACAACTGTTTCTAATGATACCTTTTTGATTAATGATCATGGTCCAAATTTGATTTGTGCAGATATGCTGTATTTTTTTTTTACTGCCCTTAATTCAGTTTTGTCAAAGATCAAGCCTGCTGATATGGATAATAAATGAGCAACCCTGATAAAAACTGTGTGCAGTAAGGAACACAGGTATCTGACATTACTGGAAAAGTTGAATGCAAAAAGATCTATAGAGGCTGCGGTGCTACAATTGAGAGGATGTAAGAGGAATAGACCATTGATGAGTATACCATCTCTTATATTTCAGGGAAATGCATGTTTGACTATTTGGAGACCCCACAGTGTTTCACGAAGTGCTTCTGTCATAAAAAAAATATTTAGCCTGCAAATGCTGTCCCTACAACTGAGATTGCTAACTTGTCATGGTGGTATCTTGGTTTAAATATTCCATTCCAATAAATTGAACCAGGAATTGGAACAGGATTGTATACATAGTTACACTCTGCAACTCCCATCTCATGTCTTTGGACTGATTCATCATTAAGCATCCACCTGGACTCCAACACAACCTCTACTGCTGCCATCCTCAACTTCTATTTCACCAGGTCAACTCTGTGACTGACTTATCCCATCCCACTCCTGGAACTCAACAAGCTTATACGCTTCAAAATAACCATTATTACAGGACATGCTCACATGGACATCAGTTTGCCACATTCTTAAATGTACTAATATGATTCACAGTTATCTGGTAAAATGTATTATTCACCCAGCACTCTCTTTGCTGGCTCTATCCCCTCTCCTCACTACCTGTCTGTTACCTCATTGGGCCTGATTTATTAACGCTCTCCAAGACTGAAGAGAATACACGTTCATCAGTGAAGCTGGGTGATCCAGCATACCTGGAATGGATCTGGTCCAGGATTCAAAACATCTGCTAGAACAGTGATTTTCAACTAGTGTGCCGTGAGGGATCTTCAGGTGTACCGTGGGAAATTATCCAATTACCATTGTTGAGTGTCTGTGCTGTAGTGATTGGCAGAGTATTGTAATATTTTTTACATGTCAGTGGGTGGCAGTAGGTAGCTTAATTGCCATGTTTAATCTTAGAGACAAGATAATTAGCTACAGAGTGTCATTTTGTAACATTTTTGATTGAGGTATGGATTTTTTTCAATGTAAAAAATGTGTCATGACTCAAAAAAGGTTGAAAAACACTGTGGTTGAAAATAACAAATGACTGGAAGAAATCCATTCCAGGTTTGCTGGAACAGCCACTTCACCGATGAAAGTGTATTCTCTCCAGTATTGGAGTGCTTTATTAAATCAGGCCCATAGTTTCTGCTCCTTCACTCTACTGCTTTGGTTGTCTGTGCTCCTGCACCTTTTCCCTCAACTGCTACTTTCTGGTGACATCTCACCCAACCCTGGTCCCTCCCACAGCCTCTCTCTTCCCTACACTTTCAGCAAGATACTCCCTCCTCCTATCTTCATTCCCATTCACCCAACCCAAAAGTTCTTGCCTCTATCCACAACCTTCTCCTCTCTAAACTTTCTGGCTCCCACTGAAACTTGGCTTTCCTCCTCAGACTCTGCCCCTGCTGTTGGTCTCTCCAATGAAGGCCTGCACTTCACACATACCCCTAGACCTGGCAACAAAGTAGGGGATGGTGTGGGTCTCATTCTCTACCATAACTATACATACAGGGTCCTTCCTACCCCGCCCTCTCCTATTTTCACCTTGTTTGAAGTCCTTTCTTCCACCCCCACTGCTGTTTGCTGTTGTCTACTCCCCCCCCCCCTCCCCGGCCCAGTATTACAATATTTGGATAACTTTGCCTCTTGGCTCCGACACATTCTTTGCCATGACCTGCCCACCCTCATCCTCGGAGACTTTAATGTTGCAGTGGATGACCCCAACCATCCTTCCTCAGCCAGACTGCTCTCCATTACCTTCTCCTTTAGACTCACACAGAACATAAATGGCCCCACACATATCCACTTTAGACCTGGTATTTTTCAAACTCTGCAACCTCAACCTTCTTGACAACTCGCCAATTCCCCTTACTGATCACAATCTTATCACCTTCAACCAATCTAATTCTTGCCCCCCTTTGCCACATCCCAGACCTGGTCAATGGCAGAGAGATATCCGTAACCTTGACCACAACCTATTCTCAAACTTCCTTACGTCCCTAACCCATACCCTCTCTAAAATCCCATCTCCAGATAAAGCTGCCATCCAGCTCTGGATAAAGTTGCCCCTGCCACCTTCCACTACCCCGGTCCTGCTAAACCCCGAGCCTGGCACAGCAATCACATCTAACATCTACAAAAGAATGTTCGTGCAGCTGAGTGCAAGTTGAGGAAATCTGGCCTCTCACTCACTGACACCAAGCTAAATTATTTCTCCGCTGTCATTTCCTCTCAGGCTTCCAAACCACACAGCCTCTTCTCAACAATTGACTCCCTCCTAAAACCCACACCTGCTCCCCCCACAGCTACCTTCTCTGCCCAAAACATTGCCACCTACTTTACAGATAAAATTGACAAAATCAGACATGATGTCTCTACTCACTGGGCCACCATATCCACCCCTTCCACCTGTAAATCATCAATGGCCACCCCTCAGCCCTGTTACTCTAATCTGGCCTTCAATGCCTTTTTTTTGGCCCCCAAAGGAATCCTAAATATGAACTGCAAATGGCCTGCCGCTGCATTGAAATATCGCCGCTACTACAATTCCCAGCATCACTGGCGTCTATAGACCAGCGGGCTCTGGGCCTATGCGTGTCCCCACATTGGACTCTTTTATAGAAGCAAGTAATATTGAGAAGTTTTGTAGCAGCGCTATTTCTAGAAATCCCCCTCAGCTGTACTTTTCCTTGCTACTCCAAGTCATAGACTTGAAAGGTTGGATTTTCATAGAAGAAAATTGCTATTATTATTGTTAGCCTGTGCAAAAAGGTTATTGAGCTTTAACTCAGAAGGCTACAGATAGAGAAAGAGGCATAAGATTTTTTTCTTAAATAAAATAAAAAAAAAAATTTCATGCCTCTTTATTATAGGATTCTTCCAGACTGAATGTGAAGCAAAACTTCTTTGTTTCCATATGAATTATTATCTAATGAGAAGGAAAAACCTCAATTTTTTTTTAGTAAATTTCAAGGTTGGCCCGCGACTTTGTCTAAGTTTTTGATTTTGGGCCACTGTGTATTTGAGTTTGACACTTCTGCTCTAAATCAAGTCTCTCTTCTCTTATCTCCATCTACTACCTGTCTGCTTGACCCAATTCCTCTGATCTACTCTGTGCCCATTCCTCCAACCCGTCCCCCACCCTAACCAAACTTTTAAACCTCTCTCTTTCTACTGGTATCTACCCCTCTGCTTTCAAACATGCCATTATTCTCCCTATTCTGAAGAAACCTCCACTAGACCCCTCCCTACCTTCTAGCTACCATCCTATCTCCTTTCTCCCATATGTTTTGAAACTTCTTGAGTGCCTTGTTATGCATAAGACTCACCGATTACCTGAGCACCAACTCTCTCCTTGACCCTCTCCAATCTGGCTTTCGAGCTGCCCATTCCACCGAAACAGCCCTCACTAAAGTGGCCAACGACCTCCACAGAGCTAAGTCACAAGGCAACTTTTCCCTCCACCTTTGCCTAGATCTTTCCTCTGCTTTTGACACTGTTGATCACCCTCTTCTGCGCTCCAAGGGTATCAGTGACACTGCTCCCTCAGTTTGCTTCCTACCTGTCTGTCCTGTCCTTTTAAGTTTCTTCCAATGGTAATTCCTCCTCTCCAACTCTCCTCCTCACTCAGTAGTCTCATATCCTCCTTTGGTTTACAGTACCATCTGTATGCTGATGGCACTCAAATCTGTCCTTCCCTCACTTGTCTCCCTCAGTCCTGGATAAGGTTTCATGCTGCCGCTTAGCCATCTCGTTATGACAGTGTTGCCCACTCTCCCATCGCAGGTCTGAGCCTGCGATGGTAGAGTGGGTGGGTTGTGTTCAAAGAGACAACCTACCCACCTCCCTGAGCCTGCAATCTGTATGCGAGACAGGGTCCACGGCTCTGGCCCGTGCGCCAGAGCCGTGGACGACCAAATAATTATTTGCAAAATAGGAATGTGGCTTCTGCATTAGCTGTTCTAGAATTTGTCATACTTTCCTAGTGTAAGATAAATTCCTTCTCCCAGATTTAAGGTCTCCACATCTCTACTTATGTTTACATAAGCTAACCTTTAGTTTTGCTATCTCTGAACCCTTTCCTATGTGGAAATGAGCTTTTTTTTTCCAACCCTACTCTTCCTGCATCTTCTCCTATGTATGGGTAAGTATCTCTCCTCCAGTTCTGATAACTCTCAGTCCCCTACCTGCAAAGCTGCCTGTGCTTCATTCCAGCACATGCCTAAATTAGATTTTATCCTTGTGTTAAATCTTTGTAAAGTGTGCCAAATATACGAAACCTAACTGACACCCTGAAAGAATAGGTTCACTTTCAAACAAACCCCTCTTTCCTATTAGAAAAACCCACCCCTCCCCTGATTCATATTTACATCTCAATCAAGATGCAACCTTTTCTTTACAATTGGTCAACTGAACTTAGGTAGTCATTTTCTACTGCTGCCCTAAAAGATGGCCTGATGGGAAGCGACTGCCCAGATGTGACCATCAAACTGAAAGTTAGTTGGGTGGGATGTAAACAAACAACAGGGGACAAAGGCACGATTACAGGGCAACTATGCCCATGGATGGGTACAAGGGTGCACTAGGTTAGTTCAGTGGGTAGGGGTCATAAAGCATAAGTGGCTTTTTTGTATAAATGGGCACCTATCCTATACATTTAAAAACACAATTCTGCATTAGCTGTTCTGGAAATTGCCATATTTTCCTAGTGTAAGATAAATTCCTTCTCCCAAATTTAAGGTCTCTGCATCTCCTCTTATGTTTAACCTACTGCTTAACCTGTTTAACCTCAACCCCACTATTTCTGCATCTTCCTTTATCTATGAGTAAGTATCTCTCCTCCAGGTATGCTAACTCTATGTCCCCTACCTGCACAGCTGCCTGTGCTTCATTCCAGCTCTTCATATTCATTTGCTAGAATACCTCACCCTAGTCTTGTCTAATATTCGTCACCCAGTTTTTCATCTGTCATTTGCCAGCCACTCTTTCCTCCATGCTATTTTGTCCCCTCCCTGTGTCTGCTTGAGCTCTCCTCCTTCTTATTCTATCACCCACCCTATCTCCCTTTCCTCCCCTCCCCTCTTCTCAGCTTGCCTCTAACACATAGTTCAGGTACTGCTTGAGAGATGACTGCTGGTGACTAGAGCCAATCTGTGTGTGTAAGTAGGGTGGTCTCACCAATGGTCCAGCAGAACAGGATGGCCAGGACCCCGTCCAGCTCTACACAAGAGATCCAGATGGATGTGTTAGAGGGACACAATCTGCAGGTGAGATTTATTCCTAATCTTTTATCCCAGTACATAAATTAAACCTTAGTAACGCAAATATAGGTACACATACATTGTGTGTTTTGTAAAGAAAAAAAAAATTAAATAGAATCCCACTATTCAAGTGATTTTCTATGATGCTGATTAATGAAAATGTAGCAGATACAGAGGGGCTCAGGCAAAAATATAAAATATGGACCTTCTGATGCAACTATGTCAAATGCAGGTTGTGCATATAAAATGATTGGAGACAGCTGGAGAGAAAAGGGGGGAGAATGTGTGTGTACATTTTAACCTAACTCACTCACAGACATCTGGTTGTGAGCAGGTAAACACAGGATGCTGCGGGGAGGGGGATGGGAGCTGCCAGATTGAGGGTTGCTGTGTTGTACTGAAAGGGTTAAGATTTGCAGCTAGGACTTTATAGGAAATAATTAAAAGACTGTGTTACAATTGTTTATACTATCCATTGTCCAAAGGGTACTAGCCATTTCTGTACAATTAAATGATGATTCAAATGCTAGTTGTTATTACAGTTATGATAACGTAGTTCTAGAAATTAAGGTAAAATATATAGAAAAAGTGCCAAAGAGTTTAAAGTATTCCAAACTAAAGTCATTATTAATCAGTTAATGGATGGAGCAGTGATGATAGTGATTATATAGGGTGTAAGTAAACTTATAGGATATTAGCATACATACCAATTAGGTAATTTTAGGAGGAGATTATGTAAAATCGAGAAACTAATCAGCTGTATTAGTGTTTCATGATTAACAGGCAAAGTTCATGTACTGAATGTATTTACAAATACATACAGAAACTATTTTTTCGAATACCAGGGCTATAGGCAAAATATACTGCGGGACCATTTGTATACTGTTTCTGTATTTTGTATAAAGAATGTCTGCATTGCTCATGATGCCATTTCTCTCCATTTCATGCATTAAACAGGAGCAGTTAAAAAATTGATTGGTTTATGCTAACAATTTGCAGTATATATACAGTACTTCTGCTTTTTAAAGAAATCAGTCCTATTATGACTAAAGAAATAAGTAATATGTGAATATCTTTGCCTTCTCTTGCACGAATCTGTGGACACACACTAATTTATTTTTATTCTTTTTTTCTTTTATCAGGCTAAATATAAGAGAAAAAGTCGATTCAAACGGTCAGATGGGAGCACAAGCTCAGACACCACTTCAAACAGCTTTGTGCGGCAGGTAAGTCATGCTTATCACTGCTTTACGCTTTGGCCTAATGTGTGAGGCAGAAACGCACAGGCCTCACTAGGCCCTGGACCTGGGTTACCATGGAAACCAGCACCAGGGAAGAGATGCTCCTACGTCAGGAGATGGAAATGACAAACACTAATTAACTAACTGAAAGAGAGGAGATGCTGAAGAATGGTACAATAAAAAGCAGAGGATGAATAGGGAGGAGGGTAGAAAAGACAAAGAAGGATAATATATATATATATATATATATATATATATATATATATATGGGTTACAACAGATCTAGGAATGGCATATTGTGAAATGAAAGACAAAAAATGATCCACCCTTGGAAAAAGGTTTAAAAATAGTTATGCTGAAGATATTGTGTACTGTACAAACAGAAAAAAATGTGTTAGCTGGTTTAGATTTTTGGATGTGGCATTTGAAAATTCTAAACTAGTATATTTGTTAAATGCTGGTGAAATGGCTACATGTATATAGGTATTTTCCAAATCCTTTAATAATAATCCATTGCTTTTTAACTTTGTGTTTCTAATCTTGGTGTTTTTTCTACAGGCTTGGAAAGTGTTGGTGGAAATGGGGAGGAGGTAGTTGGGTAGAACTTGTTGTTGGCTTTAGTTGTTAAATAAGGCCACTGGATGCCTGTATTACACATACAGTATCTCCTCTGTATCTACTATACATCCTTTAAGGCACAAACTGATAGCAGCCACTGAGAGCTATGGTTCTGTTTATAAAACTATAGTGTTTTCCCTGGTGGATATCTGACCCTTTTTTGGACATCATGACAGCAGAATGGCAACTTTGTATGACACACAAGTCAGACCTTACTTTACATTAGTTTTGCATGAAGTACTTGTTTATGGTTGTCTCAGAATCATTAAATACCAGTTCAAAACAAAAATGTGAAAAAGTTTTAATCTTGTTTATTCCTAATGTTAAACATAACTCCCATATTAATACTCAATTAGTGCATATCAGCTGAAACTTGAAATCTGTTTTCATTCTGTAAGTTGTTTGTCAGGATGGGAAGATGTTTTAGAGCAAGGGTGCCCAACCTTTGCCCCTTATGATTCCTCTGCTCTCTAAGCTTGTTGTCTTGCGGGGAATTTGACACGCGCATCTCTTGTGTTCCTCTATGAGCTCGTGTTGCCAGGAGAGAAAGCTTCCTGAGCATGCTCAGTGTTGGCTTCCTGAGAGTAGGCGTGTACTATAGACCTGGCCCTGACCTGGTGACTGCTCCACGCCCACCTTGTACTGTGACATAATCTCACACCTTGTGCAGCAGCACCATGAGAGCTGTGTCTGTGTTCATGCTGCTGTCATTATCCCCATGTATAAACCTTCACATCTCCTATGCTGAGTGTCATAGAAATTGTGATATTTTTAGGGTACACAGGGGACCCTGAGATCTGTTACTAAACTAAATTTCAGCCCCCTAAACATAACTTGCCAGATACGGGGTCACAAGCATAAAATCCCCATAACAAGCAGGGATATTTTCACATTAAGGGGGTCTATTTCAAGACCAGGGTCCCCAAATTAAGTACGCATGTTAGGAACCCCTGGCGGCCACTTCAATGGCAATGAACATTTGGGTACTGTCAATTCGCTCCAAATTGTGGTGCCCAAAATATATACTTGCTCATCCATTGAACTTCAAGACTGCATACAGACTAGCAGTGAGCTTGTGGTGCGGTTACCCCTTCCTCATGCCATGGAACCCTGCCTAGGCGGAAAACGCATGTAAACGCTGTGGCCCTTAATTTCTCTGGAACAGATGGGAGGGATGTTGGCAACTAGAAAATGCCTTTTGCCCCCCCCCCCCCCCTTCAATAAAATGTTATACCCATCATATCACCCTACCTGTCGCACATACTGTAGATATCCCCTTAATCTCTATGAACCCCAATTGTTCCATAAGGAAAGGAAAACGTAACTGCAAGTGGGGGACTCTTGTGGCTAACTGTCCCTAAAATTTCATCACTACGGCACCATCACAAGATATGAAAAACTATACCGGTCATACAGTGGTACCCTGTCACACATATCTGGCCACTTACCTTCTGTGAACCCTAATTTCCCAGGAAAGGGGGATGTAAGGACCTGAATATGTAGTAGTAAGAACATGTACCCCTTTGCTATCTATCACAAGTAGCCACTGCAGAGATTTAGGGGTACAAAGAAGGTTAGCAGCCCCCTTTAACTGTCAGGACGCATTGTATGGTGTAGTTTCTGCTCTGTGGTACGGGAATGAAGATCAGGGAGCAATATTTGTCCGTCCAGCACTGTATGATAGCTTAAGTTTTGTAATGGTGCATTAATAAAATGGTGCATTAATAAAATGAGCATCAAATGGCGAGTGCAGAAATTCTTGATTTGTCATTCCCTTTATATGGTGGACGTATGTGACTATACCTAGAAACATTTCAATTTCATTTTAAATATAAACTATTTTAGTTTTAAACATATATCTTTAATGTTTGTTTGCATTGTGGCTCACTGGTTTTATCTCAATGTCAACAGCGGCACCCAGATGAAAAATGGCTGGGCACATGGTTTGGCAGAGGGTTTTCTTACTGGAAGATTGATTATATCAGGAGTGATGATGTTCACTAATAATTCCAAGAGTGACAAAAATAGTCTAAATATTTGCAATTTCTCAAGCAGTGTTATCACAAATCTTATACTGTGAAGTAATAGAATAAAGTGTTATACACTGAAAGGGTAGGTGCTGTGCACATTTCATAATAAATAATAAACAAGTGTAAGGATTGTGGTTTCAAAATGAAAGGTCAATAAAGTGCACAAACATTACTAGAGAGATTCGCTATTCCTCAACACATTTACTGCAGTGTATACAAATAACTGGGCAAAAAAAAGAACAGTTTATCTAATAAATATCAACATTAAACGTACCAGCACATTTATCCCAATGTCAATGTTTTAACTTCAAAATGCCTTCAGTCCTCCATCCATACCTTCCTTTATCGATCTGTTTTATACACCTTCTCTCTTTTTGTGGATTTGTTTCCCCACCATCTTGCTGTGCATTGTAGTGTGCTAGGTCATAATAAAATGTGCTGGTTTGTTTCTCTAATCATTCTGGCACATTGATAGCCCACTAAAAGGATAAGTCTACCTTAAAACAATATTGGTGAAAATTTTATTTTTTATTGCACTCCTGTACACAGGGAGGAATGTTATGTTATTGGTAAATCCAATAACATTTATTAAGAAAATTTATTGATAAATTTGATAGATTTTTATTGTGGTAACATTATAAAGCTTATATGAAATGTTAGCAATTGTATTTATTTACATTTGAATGCAAAAATTGTACATCATAACATATAGAGTAATTCACAAGCTTTCAAGCTAAATGGCAATATATATATATATATATATATATAAATAAAATTAGGTTAGGGGGGTCATCTCACCGCAAGACACTGTAGTGCTTCCGAAAAATTCAATTTATTCAGATTCAGGCACAAATAATGTAGCTTCCATTCAGCAAAATCAAAACACAAAATGGCTTAGTCCAGCATAACAAAAATAGGCCTGCTGCCACAAGCAGCTATGCCAGGCGGAAGCCTGGTACTCACAGGTTGTCAAGGCTTTTGGTAGTCTGTCCTCCATAAACATGGAGCTGCCTCCTGGTGCTGCTTCGAGGCTCACACTCAGACTGAGACACACCCACTACCTGACATCTCATAGACAGACCTGCCAGGTCAGTCCGAAAGTCACCCAGATCCTTCCTTCCTATCCCAAATACCAGCTCTCTAATATCTAACAACCACATCGCCAAACTTTTCAGAGGGACCATGACCTAAAACAGGGGGAAATATATCTACCATCCAAGACCTAGTCTTGATATCCTCTACATATCCCCCCCCCCTCTGTCTCTACCCCCGAGGAGGTGGAGGCAACAGAGGAGTTGAAACGGAACCCGGGAAAGAGCATCAGCATTTTGATGCATCCCTCCGGACTTTTGCTCCAAAATAAATTTAAATTGTTATAAAGCCAAAAACCATCAGGTCACTCTGGCATTTTTCTCCTTGTTCTGGTTAATCCATTTTAAAGCAGTATGATCTGACACAAACCAGAACTTTCTGTCCAACAGGTAGTACCGCAGTGAATTCAGGGCCCACTTGATGGCGAAGACTATTGCTCTACTACTGCTTACTTTTTTCTGCCTCAATAAGTTTGTAGCTAAGAAAAAACACTGCAGCCCCTTTCCAAAGATAACTTGAGACAGAACGCTATTTTTTGAAAAAAATAAGAATGGGATGCTGCAAGAGGGCTGACTTTAGCTCTAGAAATGGCTTTTCAGCCTTTGGATTCCACTTGACCACGAATAACTGATTTTTGGTCAGATCAGTCAGAGGGGCTGCGAGGGAGGAAAAGTTGGGCACAATCTTCTGTAATACCCCACTATGCCTAGGAATGCTTGCACTTGTATTTTTGTAAGAGGGCATAGACAGTTCTGTATTGCATCTACTTTGTTAATATGGGGTTTAACAAGCCCTCTTTCCACCATCGTATCCCAGGTATCTTGCCTCCTCCATTCCAGTTGCGCACTTCTTTGCATTCACTCTGAACCCACCTCTCTTCAGCGAGTTTAGCACTGCCTGAACTTTGGGTAGATGGGACTCCCATTTTCTACTGAAAATGACAATGTCAGTCAAGTACACCAAGGCATTTTTCTTGTTGGGCTGTAACAACGTGTCTATCGTCCTTTGAAAGGTGTCTGGAATGGTCTGTAGCCCTCAGGGCATTGTTTTAAAATGAAAATGACCTTCTGGGGCAGTCTTTTTCCTGACAGACTAGGTTAGGGGAATTTGCCTCTTTGGTAATATAGGGTGGTGGTATAGCAGGCAGGGCATAGTCTCTCAATTAGTTCATCTACCATGGGGTAGGCGTTGAAACTGGATATGTTGTTCAGCTTCTAGAAGTCATTGTAGAACCACAGAGTGCCATTAGGAACTTGGGAACCCAAAACAATCGGGCTCAACTATCATCTCGATCTTCTCTGAAATGCCTTTTGGCTGAGCTTCTGGCATGCATTAGGGTTTAAAGCACACTGACTCCAGGTCATTATTATTATTACTACCACACAGTATTCTTATAATGCTGACATATTACACAGAACACATCACTAACTGTCTGTCCCTCAAACGGGCTCATATTCAAATGTTCCTACCTCGGTCATTTGTGTTTAATACAGTCTAAGGTAAATTTTGGGTGGAAGCCAATTAGCCTGACTCCATATTTTTGGAATGTGGGAGGAAACCAGAGTACCCAGAGGAAACCCACACAAACATGGGGAGAACCTGCAAACTCCTGGCTGAGATTCAAACCTGGGATCTATTGCTGCTAAGGCCAGAGAGCTAACCTTCCGAGCCACCATTCTCCTCTTTATATAGGTTTAATGAAAATGTCATGTTTTTCTGTTTGTGCTTTGGATAATAAAGAGGCAACTTGAATGCTGTACCTACCTACAAAGGCTCAAACCCAGCAATTGTTGCAGCTGATATGCGTTATCTGTCTTTCCAAGGCTTTAGTAAATTTACGTGGTAGATCCAGAAAAGGCTTCTGTTTCCCAGGTTGTTTCACTTGATAATTTACCTCACTTGATAGTTTACCTCAGCAACTTGTTCTACAACCTTAGATGGTCCTGGAAGTGTCTTGACATTGCAGAAAGATTTTACACTGTATACCACGGGTCACCAACCTTTCCAACCTCACGGACCACTAAATTCATAATTTTAAATCTTGCTGACCATTATTATGAATTTTTTTAAAAAGATAAATACATTTGTAAAATAATGATCTTCCTAATGGTGCTTGACAAGGACTGTGGAGGCTCTGATTAATAGATCAGCTCACAGTTAAGTAAAGTATTACTATTGCTACTATTATCAATAGTTGCATTATTTTTGGTATTGCTAAAGAAATGCAAAATATTTGTTTGCTTTTTCTCACTCATAATGGGTTTATTTTATTTGAATCTAAGACTAAACAAGAAATGATAAATATGAAAGTCAAACCATTAGATGCCATTTAACATAACTGTTAAAGAAAATAAACAGTTAAGGTGATACTTACCTAAAAGAGCATATGAGACATAAATAAAATAAAACAATCGGATGAGAATCATAATTCGTAGATCAGGATGACTAATGTAATAGTTGTAATGGTCGAAACAAGGCTGCGCCTCCCTTATTTTTTCGTCAATAGTACAGTTTGTGAATTTAGTGCAAGAATTTATTAGAATATTATTTTTTTAATAAAACATTAAATTTGCAAATAATGTCCAAATTTTTCTGTGGACCACCAAAATTTTCTCCGGCATCACCGGTGGAAATAACAGAGCTGGAAGTAAATATTCCCAGTTATTCCCATCTTTTTGTACCACTCTTCTTAGCATTAACTTTTAAGCGTACCAATGAAATTTCACTTTACATAAAAGGGTAGACAACCCCTTTATGTAAGGTAAAAATTCTGTTTGTTTAGGTTTTAAGTGCAATACCCTTTTAAAAAATAAATAAATAAACAAATAAAAGCTTGCAGCACTGCCCCCTAATCCTCGATCACCTAAGCCAGGGGTCGGCAAACTCCGGCCTTTAGGCCAGATACGGCCTAGCCAGTGGTTCATTCCGACCTAACGCCCCCTGGCTGATCCGGCTGGATCTGCCAGGGGTCGTTAGGAACTACCGGAGCCACCGGAGCTCTGGTGACGCCTCCTTGCTGTTGCTCCCCTATTTACCGTGGCCAGCAAAGCGCAAAGCTTCCCGGGATGCGTGACGTAGGTATCCTGGGAGGCTTTGCGCTTCTTCTGCGCATGTTGAGCATCTCAAACTGCCTCTCAACAGAGGCAGGGCATGCAGTGCACAAACAGCAATAGCCTCTGGAGCAGTCTGCACGCCACTGGCTCCTTCTGAGCGGGGCATTGGGCTCTTGTGTGTCCCCAGGGATGACACTTCTAACATGGTCTGGTCAGTTTCTTTGGGGCTTTCCTTGGTAGCTTCCCCTGCGGATGCACAGGTGGTTTCCTTTGTGCTGGTTGCAGAGCTTTGTGAGCATATCAGTCTTTCCCTCTGCAAGGTGGTGACTGAGTTGCCCATCTGGGGTAAATTGCTCCTCCTCATGACTTGCAGTGGTGACACCTAGACTGGCTTGGATCTCTTCTATTAGCTTGTCATAGTCCTTAACATTAGATGGAATAAGGTCAGAATACATCTTCTAGGGATCCCCAGACAGGAAAGGAGCTATTAATCCAGCCCAGTTATCACATGCCCGCCCTCCCCATTCCACTGTCCCCTCTATTGTAGTGAGGTTGGCCTCCACATCATCTGAAGGGGTCATTTTCTGTAGGAAGTGGCTGGCTCGGCTGACTGTTGGGTTTGCTATGGGTAACTCACTGACTTCCAAGCAGGTGTGAGTTGCTGCACTTCCTCAATAAGGAATCTTGCCTTTGAGGTAGTGGCTTTCTGCAGTGTGGTTGCCTGGGCTGCAGCAATCTCTCGCAAAGACCCTAGCTGGGCTTTAGTGGATTGTTGCTGAGCAGGCCATAGCTGATTTGCTACACCACCATGCTCTGTTGCAGCTGTATTGTAGCCCTGGAAAGCTTCGGCAAGAGTTTCTTCATTTTAGCAGTTTTAACAAAGAGGACACTGTCCCATTAAATGTCAGTCTTTTGGTTTAAACAAAAACATTCCCATAACAGCGCCTCAGAGCAGCAGTTGTAATGTACGGGGGATCAGCATACCGCAAGACACTGTAATGCTTCAGAAAAAGTTAATTTATTCAGAATCAGGCACAAATAAAGTAGCTTCTATTCAGCAAAATGGAAACACAAAATAGGTAATCACACAGTCCTGCTGCCACAAGCGGCTACACCAGGCAGACACCTGGTACTCACAGGTAGTCAAGGTTTTTGGTGTCAGTAGTTTGTCCTCCAGAAACATGGAGCCACCTCATGCAGCTGCTCCCAGGCTCACTTTCAGAGACACACCCACTACCTTACAGCCCATAGACATACCTGCAAGGTCAGTATGAAAGTCTGAGCTGTACTGCCATGGGATAGGAAGGCCATCCAGATCCTTACCTCCTATCCATGACTCCAAACCCTGTATTACTTAACAACAATGGCCAGTGCAGGTCGCCAAACCAAATTTCCCAGACTCCATAGCAGTACACCACCTCTTTTTCTCTTTTCAGAGGAACAGGGGAAATATATCCACCATCCACGACCCACCCCTGGCATCCTGTACTATAAATAATTCATTTATAAACATAAGCTAGTCCCTAGCTTTTTAACACATTAGCTATGCCCAACAAAGAGATTTGCCTATCATGATTTATTATTCTTTTGCTGTCCACAACATTTTATGTTTGGCTGTCCTCTTTGAGTTATTCAGCAATCCCTATGGCATTTTCAACAATCAAAATAAATTAAGTTTACAGTAGTTTCATATGCATGCCGTAATGTTTGTGTTCAACAATGAGTATGTTACCATAATGCATGTATTGGAGTGCACCATGTCCCCCGTACGCGACACTCAGAAAAGTGGGCGGGTTGTGTCTCTGTCCTTTCACTTCTTGCATATTACTGTTTTTTTTTCTGAATACCTATCAGGTGTAGACCAAAAAGGTGCTGGTTAAATTTGCATATAAAAAGCCCTGAAAGAGACAAAGAAGTACCTTTAAATCCCTGCATTTACATCCTGTGCACCTCAAGCATTGTTTAAGAGCTACAATCAGACTTTTGTTTAGGGCAAAAGGCAGTTATGAAAGTACAATAATGGGATCATTTGCAACAACTGCAGCCAATTACATTGTTTTATTAAAAATAGAATTTATTATGAAGAGCAGGCACTGTTATACTCTACAATAATACTTCATGCTGGGTCTTACATTTTACAGCCCATTTATCAAAAATGTAACACCTACGTTGTGTTGATAATTCAAAGAAAACTCTGATAGAGGAGAGGCCAGTAGTAAGACTTTGGCAGGTCCCATACCTAGGCTCTCCTCCCAGGTTTCTTTCTTTCTATACACTTAAATGAACACCACTTTTTTACGCTATACTATTACTGTATACATTGCTCTTCAATTGGGGTCTAGTTGTCATGGCTCATAGTGAAGACTGTGAACAGTGTCTCTTCTCCAGTAAAGAACATGCCTGCTTTTCATATTAGTTCTGCTTTAAGAATTGAGATGTGATGTACGCATATATAGTTTTCATGGCTATGTGCAGTAAATACAATACGGGCAAAAGTGATGCATGTGTCAATCAAGCTTATACAGTCATGTGAAAAAGAAAGTACATCCTCTTTCAATTCAAGATTTTGCATATAGAGACATAATAAAGAAAAAAAAGTGGGTAAAAAATTTGGTAAATACAACCTCTGATTAACAACAGCAGATGACATATCACACTACGTCTTTATTTATTAATCAAAGACTAAGTCAAAATGTAAAATTAGTGTGTCAAATATTGGGCACACCCCTACCACTTATAGGAATTAAGAGAGTAAGTAGCAGCCAGGTGCTTCTGATCAAATGCATTCAATTAATTGATCATCAGCAAATGTGACCACTATAAGAACTAAGGTTGTGGAAGTTTCACTGGTCTGGAATATTCAGGTGTGTGCTACCATTAGACCAAGTAGGAAAGACATCAGGAATGGACATCCCAAAAAATTCACCACAAGGGCAAAAAAGAGCTACATCTCAGACCCTTCTGGCCTTAAGTAACATGTTAAAAGTTAAGGTTCATGACAGTACAATTACAAAAAGACTATACAAAATGGCCTTTGTTTGGCCATAAAGCAAAGCACCACATTTGGGAAAAAACAAACACAGCATATCAGCACTAACACCTCAACCGGACTGTCAAGTACAGCGATAAAAGGGTGATGATTTTTTAGTTGTGCAGCCACAGGACCTATGTACCTTGCAGTCATTGAGCCGATCATAAACTCCACCACCAAAGTACTTTGTATACCATAGTTACATAGTCTATCAAGTTCAAGCACTAGGTAAATAAACATATTCCAGATAAAACCCTATAGACTTAGGTATTCCAGTGGAAGGGAAAAAACCCTTGTTCAATTTGCTCCTAACAGGTGAAAAATTCCTTCCTGATTCTATGAGCCAATTGGATTGGACTGGATCAACAGTTTGTTTTCTTTACATTAAAACTTTAATACCCAGTTAAATTATGTGCATATAGAAAAGCATCCAGCTTTTTCTTAAAGCGATCTATAGAACTTGCTTAAACAACTTCCTGTGGGAGCCTGGGAGCCTATTCCACAGACCTTACAGTAAAGAATCCCTTCTTTATCCAGAGAATAAATTTATTTTCCTCCAGATAAAAGAATGCCCTCCTTTGTAATGAATTTAAATTAAATATATGGGAAGAGAGTTCTCTTTATGGACCATTTACCGTATTTTTTGCAGTATAAGACGCACTTTTTCTTCCCCAAAACTGGGGGGGGGGGGGGGGAATTAGTGCGTCCTATACGACAAAGGTGTGATAAAATAACTAAAATAATATACTCACCCGATACCCGATCCTGCGTGTGTCTCTGGCTGCAGCAGCATCTGTCTCCTCTTCTCTCTGGCAGCAGTACGTGTCTTCTCCTGTCTGTAAAGCAGAGTGAAAGAAGCCGGCACAGCGCCACCTGCTGTTCCCTGTCCTAACTGCCGTACAGTGGAAAAAAGCACAGAGTGATCAGAAGGGGAATTTGAATGACAGAGTGATCAGAAAGGAATTTTGAATGACACAGAGTGATCAGAAAGGGAATTTGAAAGGCATAGAGTGATCAGAAAGGGAATTTGAATGGCACATGAGTGATCAGAAGGGGAATATCGGTATGAATGGCACATGAGTGATCAGAAGGGGAATAATCTTTCAGAGTCTTTTTTTTCTAGATTTTCCTCCTTTAAAATTGGGTGCGTCTTATATTCCGGGGCGTCTTATAGGGCGAAAAATACGGTATATATTTTATACAGGGTGATCATATCCCCCCTTAAACGTCTCTTCTCAAGGGAGAATAAATTCAGTTCAGCTAATCTCTCCTCATAGCTGAGCTCCTCCATTCCTTTAATTAGTTTAGTTGCCCTTCTCTGCACTCTCTCCAATTCCACAATGTCCTTTTTGTGAACTGGTGCCCAACACTGGACTGCATATACCAGATGTGGTCTGACCAATGCTTTGTACAGGGGCAGGATTATGTCGCCATCTCTGCAGTCTCTTTTATACAAGAAAGTACTTTGCTAGCTTTAGATATTGCAGCTTGGCATTGCATGCTATTAATAAGTCTATGATCTACCAGAACCCCCAGATCCTTTTCCATTTCTGACTCCTCCAAATGTATTCCCCCTAGACAGTATGAAGCATGCATGTTGTTAGCCCCCAAGTGCATAACTTTACACTTATCAATATTAAATTTCATTTGCCACTTGGCTGCCCAATCAAACAGTACATCCAGGTCTGCTTGTAGATTATAGACATCCTGTATGGACTTAATTCCATTACATAGTTTGGTGTCATCTGCAAAACACAGAAATGGGTATTTTAATCCCAAACTCTATCATATTCACTACTTTCTGTATGCGGTCCTTAAACCAGTTCTCTAGCCATTTACAGATTTAATTTTTTTAAACCTATTGACCCTAACTTACATAATAACTGTATGTAGGGGTCTGTCTGTGTCAAATGCTTTAGCAAAGTCCAAGTACACTATATCAACTGCTGCTCCACCATCTACCTGTTTACTTACTTCCTCATAAAAAGAGAGTAAATTTGTATGACAACTTCAATCTTTCTTGAATCCATGCTGACTATTACTTAAAACTTCTCTATGTAGAAGTATGTAGTTACTGGGAAAGACTTTGCTTCCGTTTTAAAGATAGGCACCACATTGGCATCATAGTGCCATTGGTTCCATGCCAGTGATTAAAGAGTCTCTAAAAATTCGAAACTTTGGCTTCAAAATTACTGAGCTCAGCTCTTTTGAGGACACTTAAATGTAATCCATTAGGTCCAGGTGCTTTGTCAACCTTATTTTTGACCAACTGCTTCTCAGTCATATCAATTTTGAGCCACTGTGGCTTGTTTAAGGCAGTGACGTTGCTATTAGCAATTTGAACTTGAGCTCTGCCATTTTCCTTTTTGTACACATAGCTAAAAAAAACTGTTTATTAAATTCACCTTTTCTTTATCTCAAGTCATCCTTCATGCTCAGATCTGATCCTTTTGCTAATAAAGAGGAACTAAACGCAAAAGTGGATAAACCAAAAAAAATCCACTTACCTTCAATCCTGCAGGGCAGTCCGATCCATCCGGAGGTCTCTTCCATTGGGTCCTGCAACATCCCCCCATCCATGCCCGAGCCGGGCACCGTCATTTTAGCCTTTTCTTCCTACGTCACCCAACCCAGGCGTGAAATCGGGTGATGTAGATTGGAAAAAAAAAAACTTGAAAATCTCACTGCGCATGCGTGAGATCAGAAAATTTTTATTTCCCCATGCAAAGGCTCCTTCAGATGTTCAGGCATGTGCAGAAGTAGTATCCAAGAGCCTCCCGGGATGCCTGACGTAGGTATCCAGGGAGGCTTTGCACTCCCATTCATTCTCCATCGCCTAGGTGATCAAGAAATAGGGACGGTGCTGCACTCTTTTTTTTAAAAAGTGTTGCAAAACAAACAGAATTTTTACTCAACATAAAAGGGTTATCTACCCTTTTATGTAAAGTGAAATTTCTGAGTTTAGGTGGGCTTTATTATATATAAAAAAAATGAGGGTTTGCCTTACTTTCTTTTGTAATTTGTTTTTATCAATTTTGCATTCACATCTTTTTTTCCATTTTTTGTTATATTCTTTATCATTTTCAAAAAACAGTGATCCTTCATTTTTACATTTTTGGAATTCCCTTTTCTTGTTTTTTATGGCTTTTTTAACATTAACTGTGAGCAACAGTTTTATTTATTTATTTATTTTAACCCCTTAAACTTATTACCCATTGGAATATATTTTGCAGTGTGCTTGAGTAGAACAGACTTGAAACATTCCCATTTCTGTTCTGTGTTCCTTGGAGAGCCGCCCTTAGTAATGGAAAATTTGTTCTCTTAAAATAAATGTTTTGATCTTTCCTGTTTTTGCTTCCCGCTTTCAACCTAAAAGTAAATAAAATCATATTATGGTTAACTGCTACCCAAATTCTCTTTTAAATGCACATTTGTTAAAACCTCTGCATTGTTAAAAAAAACTAGGCCCAGCATCATTTCTAGTTGGGGCTTCCATAAACTGTACCATAACATTACCTTGTATTAAATTCCTAAATGTCCGCCCTTTTGCTGTACCTAGTTTAAATATCCCTTCACCATGTGCATAAATATCTTTCCCCTAGCACAGCAGACCCAAATCAATTTTTATGAGGTCCACCTATTTCTCTCTTGAGGGTTTTAGTAAAGTATTGTGCAGAGAAATAAAAGCAGCAAAAACAACAGCCTAAATTTAACTTTCATTTAATAACGTATATTATGAAAATGTTGCATTAGATCTCATAGATCCCAATAAAAAAAAGAACTTCCTGTTTCCAGCTACCCAAATCTTATGCTATGCAGTAGGCACCAGTTTAGCCATCTTGTAGTGCTTGCCCTTCAAGCTGGTTTTTAACCCCTATTAGATAGGCATCTCCCTACCTAACCAATAACGTTGATGCTAACTGTAGCACAGTGACTCAGTAACAGGAAGTGCTGTTACTGGCAACATCTCTGAATAGGAAAATTCGAAACAGATTCACAAAAACTAAATAGCGACATAAGATGCCAAACAGTCTAAAAAAATAATAAAATTACATTTTAGGTTCTAAGGACATGCAGAACTGATATTATAAAAATGAACAACAATGAAACACATGTAGTATAAATTTTATCCACATGAACTCTATGTGTTTTCATGATCTACATGCTAAATACAACAGATGGCGGACAAAATAACAGTGTCATTTTTTTCACCTGGAAAACTGAGAACAATTGTCATATGTGGATTACCGGCAAAGATATGTCAATTTGCTGTAATATCTATTATGATTGAGGCCTACAAGAACTCCTTATTAAATGTTCTTCAATGTACCTAGGATTCCTCCTTTATGTGAACAATTTTAGAAGCTTAAGCTCCAAAAAAAGGGTAATGATGTTTATTTTATCTCATAAAGTTATTTGTTTTTGTTTGTTTCTTTTACAGTTTGCAAATCCAAGGTCTGTGCATGGAGCCATCATTTAATATAACTTTCGATCCATATAGTGTCTAATCTCGTGGAGGTATAGGATATAATAAACTAATGGAAAAAAAGATTTTACTTCCCATTTGTGACACTGCTCAAACAAAAGTGGCTAGTAACAAGGCCAGAATACTGTCATGTGGGAAGAGATTTCTCTGTATAAGCTTTGATATCGGTGAACAGAGTTTAGAATGGTGGGCATGCGGAAGCTAGGAATGGCTGAGTGTGTTTAAATGCCTATGGGGTGGGTTATGTGAGGACACTCCTACTTTACCCAACACCAGAAGACTGCCTACTTCATAAAAGCACAAATAGTAAGATCTGGGAAGCAGGACGGGGCTTAGTGAAGAAATAGTTATAAATGCTCACAGCTTTGTTTCACTTTTTAAAGCTGAAATCCAGGCAAAAATAAAAACAACAGAATAACGCAGCTATGTGATTATAACATCATTAAATGCAAGCAGTGTAACTACCTTAAACTAAACTGGTGGCGGGGAAGAAGCAGCCAATTAGATGCTGAAAAGAAGCATGCTGCAAGGAAGTAATAGCAGAGTAAGAGAGAGGAGCTCATCACTAATCTGCTTCTCCTTTCTCCTGTCCACTCACAGGATGAGAAAGGATTATGAGTTTAGAGTAAATGGATTAGGCTGCTGAGTGTTGACATCTAGAGGCAGTAATATTACTGTTGGGGAAACCCAAAAAATAAAGGTAAACATTGCAGCAAAAAATATTTTTTCTATTTTATTATTTTTTTAAGAGGACCTTTTACAGAAAAATTATGTAAACTGATGTTTCTGTTTTTTTAAAAAAAATTGGGTATTCTGATCATCTTCTTTTATCTTCTGAATCACTGGCTGTACATCCAGGCAATTAGCATTCTTTCCAATATATTTTTCATTTTTACTGTGTGTTTTTGGCTGGAGACATTCTTTATTATTTTGACATAAACTTTTTTTAGGATGTATCTTGTGGTTGAACTAAGTGGACTTTTTCAGTTCTACAAACTATGTAACCTTTGCTCGTTGAATTTTCCCTGTATATGCTCAGCCTGAGTTGCATTGGTTTGTGACAACTGTACTTTAATTTTTACAAGACTTATTTTTATTGCAAACCAACCTTAAATGTATTATACCAATTGCATTTTCTGCAACTCATGCAAGATAAACTATCCACAGCCTGACATTATTTCATACTTCCATCCAGGATACAGCAAATCTAAACTTTTCCTGAAATAGCTGATCCTCCTGAACCTTGATACTGTTTAATCATAATAGTGAAAAAATAGGCAGGCTCAAAATATTAAGAGAAGAGCAAACTAGAATACAGGAAAAGTGGAGATTTATCAGAATGTTCAGCCTCCTATATTTTGTATCCAATGATAAAATTGATATGTGTTTTTAACTCAAGATACAGTAACTTATACCTATTAAAACTCAAATTTATGAAAGGTTTACTTTACCTATAGTGGAATAAATAACATATAGGATCAAATAATGCAAATGTTTATTACTACAAAAACTATTTTTTGGACATACTGTAAAGTCTCTACGATCATTTACCCTTCTGTTTTCCCCTGTTATTTTCCCTAGAATAATTTACAACATTTTTTAACACATTGACAGCATTGTAGCATCTGTTGAGCTAGAGAAAGGGATAATTATGGGTTTTGACAGAGTGCAAGGTGAATAATGCCTGTCATGATAATTACATGATAATGAATTTATCCCTCAGGTTGCAATAATTACCGAAAAGGGGACCTACCTCTTGTGCTCCATTTTTCTTGCATCAGACAAATTCTGAGTAGGATCAGGACCTCACTGGGCATGCTGTTGCTGAAGATTGCTTTTTTTTGTGGCTGTCTTTGAGGTCAGAAGTGTTTCAGTGATTGTTTTCTTTGTACCTTTCTCACCTTGTCTCTTTTGTACTTTTTTTGTTACCTTTCTCACCATTTTTCCCAGAAGATGGTCTTAGGACCAATGATCTTTATGTCAGAAATAATCTCTAAGACTACCTGAATACCCCGGCACTTGATTCAGAACATCTTTCCATTTTTCCTTGGGTTCTGCTAAAGAATAAAAAGACCTCAATGCCCCCTGGATAGCTTTTAAGTATATTTGGGCTTCCCTCCCTGTGTGGGTTAGTTAATTCACATTCCTATGGTGACATGGAGCAGTCAGGAAAGGAAAATTATGGTAAGTAATACACTTTTCATTTTAAAGCAAGGTGGCATGTCAAATGTATTAGAAGAGATGTAATTAAACTCCAAGAAACTGCTGGAGAGGGTTGGTAGAACAGCTTTTCTCAACATTTTTACCTCTGAGGATCTTGTGAAATTTTCATGTGTTGGGAAACCCCAACTAAAACTTATTGGTGGCTAGTGGAAAGAATGCCCCATACAGTGGTGGCTAGTATAAAACCTTTAAAGTAACTGAAAACATTAGCATCATGCACCTAGCTCTACCAAGTGGCGTTGGCCCCAGATCTTTAAAGGCATCGCCAAAGGTGGGTTTGATAACTCTTGCTCCCGGTGGCATCGCCACATCATAAAATCACAGGCTTGATTTAGTCTGTAATGGAAAGTGCTTATACCAAAACACCAGTAGCAGCCTGTTCTGTTAATACCACACTTTGAGAATGTGAAATTCAAAATACTACAGTGAAAATTGTTTGAGTTGCTTAGTTCACTAGTGCCGTGGGCTGTGTGTTGTTTAGTGTTGGTATGATTTGCAATATAGCAGCCTATTCATTTGAACGAAATGACCAACAACATACAAAAAGCTGTTCATGCTGCTCTTTTGAAAATGCAGCACACAGTTCGTTGGCACATGTAGTGCAGTGTGCTGGCTGCCATTAGGAATGACCCACCTATGTGATGTGGGTGAATGCACATTTTATAAACCTATTTGTTTTTGCATGTAAATGTATGTGGTAACACAACACACTAGTGGGAACGAGAAGTAATTACCAAGCAGTTACTGAGGCTTTTTGTGCCAGTACCCTGCTGCAATGTGACAGCCTTGTCTGCACCAGTGTGCACAAGTGCATCTACCCTCCAGTGGAAAATCAGCCTGTTTTGTCATAGTATATAGGAGAGGGTGTTGGTATCCTAAATGCACATTCAGTTGTAATTTTTTTAGCATCAGAAACAGATTCATAGCTGCTGGAAATTATACACAACGTAACTTATTTCTTTGAAATTTCTGCTCCGTCGGGATAAATTTATAGGTGTTCACACTCTTCTGTACCCAAGTGTTGTAGGGTTACTTAGGAGCCCATTATAAAACAGTAGAATGACCACGTCATAGCCTTAGTCCTGCTTTAGGCATGTGTCTTATAGATGTGCCTGTTTGAAGAAAAAAAGCTGGCAGAGTAGTATTAAATTAGAAAGCAACCTAGGAAAAAGGTATGATTGTATTCTAATTTTTTTTTGTAATAGGAAGGTCTAATAAATGTTTTATTGCCATTTACACTGCCATAGAGGCAGGGATGTTTTCCTCTTTAAGTGGATGTGTCTTTAATGTTTAATTTCTGTATATTAGGAGGGGGATATAAATAGGTACCTTGGTGCATGTAAATAAAAGGGGATGCAACAAAATTGCCCAGATGTCCTATGTATAAAAAAGATTTGTGAGGTGTATATACTGATGACCTTTTTAGGAGACATGAAAACTTTTGCTGATTTATTACTATCGACATTCAGTCAGAGTATGGTAATGTTTGTGCATTATTATGTATTGTTATTTTATTAATATTATGTATTAATATTATGTATTAACCTTAATTTTTGTGTTGGTAAAATATACCAGTCGATAAACGGCCCAGCGCAAGGCGGCAACATCCTCTCTTCTTCCGGGTTCTTCTTCCTACGTCACCTGATCTTGCACTGCACAGGCACGAGATCGGGTAATGTGGATAGGGGAAAAAATTGCTGATCTCACTGCACATGCATGAGATCGGCAATTTTTTTTTTCTTTTGATGAAAGGGCTCTTATCATCAATAGGGGAGCAG
This sequence comes from Pyxicephalus adspersus, assembly GCF_032062135.1. Taxonomy (NCBI): domain Eukaryota; kingdom Metazoa; phylum Chordata; class Amphibia; order Anura; family Pyxicephalidae; genus Pyxicephalus; species Pyxicephalus adspersus. The sequence continues at coordinate 20,459,619 of NC_092863.1, read as the reverse complement.
CCCAGAGCCTGCCGGGATGCATGATGTAGGTATTCCGGGAGGCTCTGCACTCCCATTATTGTTGAGGTAGGATAAAAATTTTTTTTAAAATAAACTACTATTTAAAAAAAATACTTTAAATAAAAGAGTTGTCAACCCTTCTATGTAAAGTAAAAATTCCGAGTTTAGGTACACTTTAAGAAATGCTAAAAGTTATATTTTCGGTCTGTGTATGATGAGGAGGTGAGAGATGTGTCCTGTTGTGTGCATATGAGGCTTAGAGGAGAGGTATGTGAACAGGTGAAAGATGACTTGGTTGAAGTTGTCAGTATTTTTTAATACAAAATATGTAACTTTATATTATTTATGTGTTATATAAATAAACTTTATTTGTACAAACCCTTTATACCTAGTTACTCCTTGGTAAATCCAATCTCCTTACAGCCCCCTGGTTTCTATTTGCATTTCTCCCTGTCCCCCAAACACTGCTAAATATACCCTGTCAGTTTGCAAAGGCTGCAGGATTTCTGTAACATGAGCCTGAGGCTCTGGAGAGACCTCTCTGAAGAGAGGAGCAGAATGTCTGCTCCAGAGCCTCTAGCAGGGGCTAGCTCCATCATGGACTCCACACCCAAAGTCCCTCGTCTTGTCTTGGTAAGAACTTTATGTTTTTTGTTTCAATATTAGTCTGAAACTGTCTGTGCATATACCTCTGAAGTATTTACCTGTATTAGGTATGCAGTGCTGTCATCCTCTAGTTGTGCTCTTTTCATTCTCTTCTTTATTTTGCACAAGGCAAGTTGGGGTTCTTCTCTCCTGTGTGTGTTTTGGTGCTTTCTAGGGTTATATTTAGGATTTCCTTATTTATCCCAACCTTGCGAGTGGAAACTATAGCAGGATAGAAAAGCCTGGACAAAGATATTCAGAGCACTCATTGAGACAAATTAACTGTGAATTGAAATGCCTATTTACAATCAGAATAGTGAAAGTTTGTGGCGTAGTCATTTAGTATTACACAGCTTTATTACAGCCGTTTGCCATGTTATGCTTTAGTTTTTCATCAAATTATTTTCTTTACAAAATGCTATATGTTGTTTCTTTTGTTCTTATTGAATTCTATATTACCAATATTCCAATATTACCAATTACCAATATTCCCTTCAGTCTACAAAGTGAGAGCAAGGGCTACAATATTTTTATCTCTATACTTCATATAAATACTTTACACAGGTTCAGGCAGAACCCTGCTCAAAAGGTTTGCAGTGTACAAGCAAGCTGTTCATAAAGCAGAACAAAACATTTTGTTCTCTGCATTGAATGACTTGATCTTTGATTTATTCACCTGCAGTAATATCTCCCATATTGTTTTGGGGACAGAAGTAATGCATTAGTGGTATTATGTAAAGCTTTAAAACCTAAGAGAACTCTTTCTGCTAGTGTTTCATATGTCAGTCATGATAGGCGGGGTTGGGAACAGACACCAAAGATCTTCTAAAGTTCTACATTACAGTATCTTGTCATCTTCATTCAAATGTATATAGGGCCTCAAAGCAAACCAGGAGCTCATGATGAGGGTAAGTGCAAACAGACAGGCGATAACAGAGGAATCCCTGTATAGATGTAAATATATTGCCACTTCAATATTGAAGGAGATAGACCACATGTCCATCTCCTTCATTTTTGTGGCAAGTGGCAATTCATCTACATCTATACAGGGACTCCTCTCTATTATCGCCTATTGGTTTGCACTTATAACCCTCATCATGAGCTCTTGGTTTGCTTTGAGGTCCTATATACCTTTGAATAAACATGACAAGATACTGTAATGTAGAATATAAGGAACTTAAAGCGCACCTAAACTCTAACATCAGACTTATTATTAGATATCTATTCTCACTTACTAGCAGTGGAATGCCAAGCCTCCTGGTGGTGCTGGCTGTGCTTGCTTGCATCCACAAAAAACTAAATACGTATGGAAGCTGCCATTGTGTGTTTGGCAAATTGACATTGACATCCTCTCCTGACCTTCTTCTCTGCCCACAACCCTCCCTCACTGGTCAAGCTATCCACCCAGAATCTGTAAGAGGTCAGTGTGTTGTCTTGTGGGATATATTGGTGCTGATGCCATAGATCATAGACTACAGATCAGGCCCCTAATCAAAAAACAGAGATCAGACCCCTAAATCTTACTGCCATATCAGACCCCTGCATAGTATTATCCTCCTCTTCCCTCTGGAGCCGTGTTGAACCCCACCCCCTCTCCCATACTTGCCATAAGTAGTGGTTCTTCAGTCAGGAGTATCATCGCATGACAAGGGAAATGAGAAAAAAAAGGCACTAAACTTGCTTTTTTTTTTCTTCCTTCTTTTTCCATTTTGAACAATGATGTCAAGCTCCCATGAGCCCCTGCAGTCTCCTCTTCACTTCCACGCCAGTGGAAAGCCCAGAGTGGTGGTCAGTGGAATAACCCATTTCTGAGCAGTGTTCTCTCCAGCCCCTTTTAGCTGGGTGAACCACCCGGCACTTTTCAGTAACCACCCGCCTATTTTTGGGTGGGTAATGAATAATTGGGTCACAATACATAGGCTTCTACCCACCTACAGCTTACTTCCATCCAGCTTAAAAAAAATTTGAGTGAGGAATACTGCTGAGTATTGGTGGCCAGTGGAAAATGCTACCTATCTGGGCCCTAGTGGTCTGTAGAATATTCCTATCCCCTTTTCAAAATATCCTGTTTCCCAGTCCCACAAGATATTGAATGGTTTGGGAATATGCTAAATACACTGAACTCTATACCATTCACTTACAGCATACAAAACACCATATTTTGCACCGCACTACATTTAACAGAACATTAAATATCTTACCATACATACTAAGGCATTCAGAACACTCCACTAATTATCCAAGTGAGCACCCAGCTCATACATCACTCACATCCTATGTAAACCTCAGAGCTCCCATTGTCAATTGTCCAAGTGCTGTGACCCTTAAACCCCCAGCTTCCTTCCTTGCATCCCATTTTATTGTGTTCTGATGTGCTCTGCTGCTGCAGAGTTCCAACACATTATACCAACTGTTTCTTTGCAGTTACATAACTGGAACCCTAAACCCGGGGAAAAATAATAAATAAGTAATAACAAATAACACAATACTAATAAATAACATAATAAATAAATAGTTTGAGTAAAGATTTTTTTCCAATTTCCCAATTGAAGTAAACATGTTTTGAAAAAAATGCAGTAGTAAATGTTTATGCAACCTGGATTTGGAACCTTGAGAAGTAATTTTAACTACCTGAAAGCCTATACTATTTGACATACAGTTCTCTTTCTTTAGTGCTCAAGCCCAGTGATAGGTTGCCGATTACTTCTTTGTCCTCTACTTATCTATGGTGCAAGATTTCCAGGACATAACTAAACAGCAAAGAAAATCATGAACCTTTGTAATATAAGTTTCATTTACCCTTTATGTATGTATCAATGGGCTTGAGATGTTTTTAGCTTTGCTTGTAATCATTGACATCCAAACACGTTTTTTTGCCATTCTGTCTTAGGCTGCGTACACATGTGCAATCATTGTCTTTCACGATTGATCGTTTCCAACGACAAACTACTGCACAATGCATGAACGAGTGCTGTACATACAGCACTGTTCTGCTGTATGGAGAGGGGAGGGGGAGAGCGACAGAGCGGCACCCAGCTGCGCTCTCTCCCACTTCACTTAAATTAGGATCGTTTGTCGTCCATCGTCTGTGGATCCGCCAAGGCTGTCGTTTGGACGATAGACGATGGGCGCTGTACACACGCCAGATTCTCGTCCGATATCGGCCCTGAGCTGATTATCAGACGAGAACCATTGCAAGTGTGTACTTAGCCGTAGTCACCATGGTTTGCTGGTGCTGGGTACGGTCTAAAACTGCACACACACGACGAACAATTGAAAGATGAATGAATGAGCGATGTACATACAGCACCGTTCTGCTCTATGGGGAAGAGAGGGAGTTTGTTTAGGAATACCAGGACCATGAGGAACAGGATGCATTGCAGATGGGAGATTTGGGTATCAAATTTCTTTTTTGTTTTTCAAATTGTACTCTACATCATTACAAAACAAAAAATGGCAGTCATTGCTGCGAATGTGAGGCTCCATACACATCACAGGCACCCCAAAACAAAGATTTTTTTTTTTACTTTGGGACCACTGTTAAAACATACCTAAACTCAGAAATTTCACATTACATAAAAGGGTAGACAAAGTGCAACACCTTTTTTTTTTTTTTTTTTAAAAAAAGGGTTCAGTACCCCCCCTAACTCTCGACCGCTTAGGTGATCGAGAATGAATGGGAGCGCAAAGCCTCCCGGGATACCTACGTCAGGCATCCTTTGAGGCTCCTGGGTGCTCCTTCTGCCCATGCCCGAGCATCTCAGGCATGTGAAGAAGGAGCCTTTTCGCTCAAACAGAAAATTATGCCGATCTCACGCATGCGCAGTGGGATTGTCAAATTTTTTTTTTCATTCTACGTCCCCCAATTTTGCGCTTTGGTTGGGGCTGTAGGATGAAGAACCAGGAAGAAGAGCAGAAGATGGAGACGCCTGGAGCATCGGCTCTGGGACGAGGCGGGACCTGATGTAGGACACCCCAGGAGCGATCGGACTGCACTGCGGTATTAAGGGTAATGGTAAATTTTTTTTTTTGCCGTTTTCAGTTTAATTCCTCTTTAAAGCTCTTTCATGCAAATACAGATGACTTTATGTGTAGCCCATAACTTGATCACAAAGTTTTACTTGATAAGAAAAACATGAAAATATGCAAAATATACTTTCTTAAAGGCTGTAATGTTCCTTTTCTGTTGGGTGGGACAACTTCAAGTGGCAGCATGGTGACTCAAGATGTTAGCACTCTGGCCTTTGCAGCACTAGGTCCCAGGTTCAAATCTCAGCCAGGACACTATCCGCATGGAGTTTGCGGATTCTTCTAGTGTTCGCCTAGGTTTACTCTTGGTACTCTGGTTTCTTCCCACCATTCCAAAAACATGCAGTTAGGTTAGATGGCTTCCCCCCCAAAAATTGACCTTAGATGTATTAAAGACATATGACTTTATTAGGGACATTAAATTGTGTGCTTTTTTGAGGGACAGCTAGTGACATGACTATGGACAGCGCTGTGCAATATATTGACGCTATAAAAAACTGTATAATATTAAATACCCAAGAGTGCAGCAATGTAGCTGTTGTTTCTTTGTCTTTGCATGCATTTACACATCCTTTATCTTATTTATTGCCGTTTTATGACTCCTGGTTGGAAAAGAACAATATTCATTCATTTTGGTTAGAAAGGTTTTAAATACTTTGTGAAAGAACAACAGCGCAAATTCTTCCATTTGGAAATAGCTCAAAATAGGTTGGAAGACCTGGAAAATAGGTCCAAACAGGGCAATTGTCAAATCCGTGGTCTCCCAAAAAGTTACAAGATCTTCATTCCTCAGAAAAAGCATTTCTACAGAATCTACCCCTTCCTATGATGTTGTGCACTTGGAATTTGACAGTATTCATCGCACTATGGTGGTTCCCAGGGCTGATGATGTGCCCAGGGTTGTCATAGTGAAAATGCATTTTTTTTAAAACCAAAAATGCACTTATGAGAATAGACCTCTCTCTGATTTAACCATTGAAGTCCACCCTGTTCAGATTTTTAAACCACTTCTTCAAACGCTGATGTCAGGCAATATTAAGTACTGTTGGGCCTTTCCTTTTAGGCTGTGTTTCTACTGCCAGAATAAACAACACACCTTTCCAGATGGAGAAGTCCTACTTACAGATCTGGGACTCATCTCTACGAAACCCCTGAGTTGTCCACCACCAGGTGGAGCTACGTCACTTCTTTCTCCCATCTGGACCCAAGTGTCGACCTCTGCAAGGACAAGAAGGAAAAGCTCTTGAACTTGATGGATCCCAATATTCTGCTGCTCAAGATGGGTTCCCTGTCACAGAGACTACACTCCACCTAATACCACCTATTGTGATGCTGTGGATCCCCAAAATATCCTTTGATGTTGACAGTTACTTTTTTTTAATGTTATGCTGCTGGCTATATTGAGAGTATGTTATACAGTATAATGTTTCTAAGTTTATTGTAGAAGGCTGTGGTTGTAAAAATGGCCTCCCTAAGAGTGGTGAGATGCCTTTTTTTAGATCACACTCCCTATTCAGTCAGTTTGTCTGACCTTTTTTTTCTATTTTTATCCAGTTTTCCCCTACTTGTTGGGGTGTTTTTTTTAGGCTTTTTTCACCCCCCTGTAC